>NC_136464.1:53175247-53502559 GCF_902686455.1 Sciurus vulgaris
AAACATCCATAAGCTTAAAACAATTTATAAAACACAAAACAAAAAATTTAATTAGTCCTTTAAAAACTGCGTTAATTAAAAAATTAAGTTACTGAATTACAAGTTTATAAATTGTTACATTTTATGAAAACAATCAATGAAATGGTTGTTTCAATCCTTTTTGGTAGAATTTTACAGGTTGGGAAGGGAGAGAAAAGAGAAGGAAAGGAAATAATCATAAAATGATGAAGTAATTTTTAAAAGCGAAATCACTGAAAGACCATGAATAACTTCAAGTGAAATGCCATATAAAAGCTTTTAATTGCCTTAAATTTGTGAAAAACTACCCAGGAGATCAACAAATTCACATCAATGCACTGCATTATACTAATAAGAGACCCCTGGCCTTCAGCCAAGGAGAACAAACAGAATGAACCATTCTCACATGGCTGCAAATTATCCAAAAGGAAGAGAAAGAGACAAAGTCAAAGTAACATGTTTGCATGGTGGGAAAAAGATCAAATATTGATCAGTCCAAGCTGAGGTAATTATAGCCATTGTCAAGGAGATGGGATTCATGTTCTTAGTCTTACAGAAATGCATCCTTGTCTTAAATGTGAGCAAATTAGCTATTCACTAGTTGAACTTGTTAAAAATTTTAAATAAAACATATGAATATACCAGGTATTTATGCTTTTAAAATCTAATAACTTCTTGACCCTTTAAGAAATCATCTTATTTGTGAGGATTTCATAAGGATTTTTAAGGATTTGCCTGAATATTAGTTAAACATATCTCCATCACCATGAGACTAATTTTATGTCCATATATCAAATCATGGTTTGCTCAAATTAAGTAGAAAGTGAAATTACTGCAAATTGAGGACAATTTAAAACTTGGTATGTCTGATTAAATAACTATAATGATCTACAAAGTATGAAGGTTACAGAAATTGTTCTAATCTTAATTATTGTAAAGCTTATACATTTCCTTTTTTTATTTTTGAGGATTATTACCAGTAATCATTGAAAATTTTACAGATTATAGTAACATTACAGTGGGAAAAGTCTTAATAGCCTATTGCAGGAAGCAAATCAGAAATCTGCCCATTACTTGCTCATAATGAATCCTTTAAGAGCTATCAAAACCACTAAGTTCATGTGATAGTTCAGTATGGAAATATTCACCCAGAATAACTTGCATGATGAAAGATTGTTCTTGAGGACAACTCAATTCTTATTACTGTTTCTGTACAAAATAAAGCTCCCAAAGCTTCATTTATAAATTTCCTAATCTATCTGAAGAATTGTTTTTGTATTGATTTATAAATTCATGGTTTTATAATTCTAAATAAAAAGAAGAGTTTGTATACCTAGTCCCATATCTTCCTTCTACATTCATGTGTGTCGATTAGAGACTGACATTAAAAAATTATATAACAAATCATTGATAACCGAAGGCAACACTACAAAACTTTATACTGTCAGTTTGATAGTAATTAATAGTACTTAGTAGATGTGCCTATTTGCATGATCTAAATTCTGATAAAAATGGAAAATTTTAAATTCATTTATCTAAAATATATCTTTCATGGCTGGGATTGTGGATCAGTGGTAGAGCGCTTGCCTAGCATGTGTGAGGCACTGGGTTCGATTCTCAGCACCACAAATAAAAGAATAAAATAAAGATCTATCAACATCTAAAAAATATTTAAAACACATCTTTCATGTCTTCTTGTTAACTAAGTCAATTTTCTTTGTTTCAAATTCACTAAAATAACTATTATTTGTTCCAGGTGGGTCTTATCTTTCTTTTAATCACACATTACTATATGCAGCTGAATTTTTGGATGCCACATCATATCTACACTCTGGTCCATTATGAGCAAGCACAACAATCAAGTGAAAAAGTTTAATCAATACACTGAGTCATGATCTTTTAAGTCCCCTTCCATAAAATTGCAAATACAAGAAAAATGTAACCAAATAATCATTAATGTAATAACTATTTTAATGTTGTAATGTTACTATTCTGTCATTCTCTTCTTTATAAAGAGAGAATGAATTCATCCATTTGTGCCAAATTCTTAACTCGAATGAATTTTTGACAGATGGAATGAAACAGTCCCCTTAGTACCTTTGCTATCTATTAGTCTTCCCACCCCCACCTTCCTTTCTGAATTGCTGGCAAAAGTAGATCAGGTCATCTGATGAAAATGAACTGCAAATCTGGATGTCACCTCAGAAAAATAGGTTTCATTCTAACTTTTTAGTCATATTTCAAAGAGTAGAAATTGCACTCATCTTTCATTGTTAACATTTTTCACTGTATCTATAATCATTTGATAAAAGTCACCAGTACTCCCCAGGAAAGAATGTAGTTAGCAAATTGTTCCTCTGGAACCCTGCTTTTATTATCTCCAAGGGAAAAAGTGGAAAAATAAATACACTGCTTTGCATTTTGTTACCTAGTTTGCAGACAATTTTACAGGCTAAAATAATAAGGCAATGTTTATTTTTCAAGTAATAAAAATCACTAAAAAGCCATGAAGGAGAATACTCTTTTCTCTTCCCCTCTCTATACAAAGAAATCTCTGCATGACATTGGTTGACTAGATGCTATAAAATCAGGCGACACTGAAAAAAAAATCATGAAATAAGTAGAACTATTATTTTACTTTTTTCATAAAACCCCAGGTAAAATTCATTTAACTACAAAAACAAAACAAGCAGTATGGCCATTCCTACAAATTTTAAATGCATGAAAAACAGAAAGGAAGTCCAGTTGATATTCCTTTGACATTTTTCTAATATTTAATTAGAGAGAGATAGACAGTGGGAAATAGAGCACTTTCTATTAAACCACTGACCTAACAGATAAGAAAGAAGGATAAAAAGACAGGACAGTTAATTAATCTTAAAACAATTTTTCTAATAAACCTTTAATTCCCAAATATTTGTACTTAGTAGGATAAAACTACAGCTGCTGTCCTTTGTATTTAATTATTTTGCCTTGTTCCATAGAAAAATTAAGATGTCTTGCTCACTGAAAGATACCAAAGCACAGAAATTTAACAGAGATTTACAACAAAATAACACAACATTAATGTCAAATACATAAAAGCAGGAAAAACTGAAAAAGCATTTACTGTTCTTTATTAATTTACATGATATATTTAAAATATTTCGGTTTTGCTTATTCTCAGAGGAGATTTAAAAAAAAGGAGATTAAAAAGTTTGGATTTCTTCTGTAATGTTGTTTTTAATTAATTCACCAAGCAGTATTTACTAAGTCATCTCAACGCAAAGCAACAAACTGATAAGCACAAAAAAATTGCTTACATTCTTATAAGGGAAGGGAGGAGGATGTGGTAGAAAATGACTTTTTTCAACTTAGGAATTAGGACTGCACTAATTTTTTAAAAATATTTTTTTAGTTGTCAATGGATCTTTATTTTATTTATTTACTTATATGCGGTGCTGAGGAGTGAACCCTGGTCTCACACATGCCAGGAAAGCACTCTACCGCTGTGCCACAACCTCAGCCCTAATTCTTAATATTAACTTAGATATGTTACCTCCATGCACCAACAGATCAAATGCACATAATGAATGGATCATATTTCAACATGGATCAATTTTAAGCTATGTTTTTGTTCATTAAAAAACAAACAATTGTTGAACACTTTTCCAGGCCAAGGGGAGAACAAGGACAAATAACTCATAATACCAATTTTTAAAAAAAGCTCACAGTTTAGTTGTGTTCTTGATATCACTATCTTTTTATTGTCTCAGTCACCACACACATTCCTGCTCCATCTATGCTTGATTACACACAGGAACACATCACTCTATTTCCATCTTCCTAAACCATATTTAAGTTCCATGTCTTCTATCAATTCTTTCCTTTCCTCTCCTCCCCCTTTTCTTTCTGGTACTGGAGATTGAACCCAGGGTGCTCTACCACTGAGCTACATTCCCAGCCCCTTCAACCTCCTTTTTAAAATTCTGAGGCAGAGTATAAGTTGCCTAGGTTGGCCTCAAATTTGTGATCTGGTGACTTTCAGATTACATCAGAATAAATAATGCCCCTCCTATTTTTTAGCTCTGTGCATCAACTAATACAAAGCATGTAAAACACTACAGTTTATCTTTCAGAAAAGTAATAGGTCTGTCTAAAAAACTATAGAAACTAGCTCCAGGAGGTCAGGGTCCATTGCAATGTTCTGACCAGGGGGTGGGGTGGGGTGTGGGAGGAGATCCAGACTCTGGATGATGAACATGCTCACTACATAGCCTTCCTTCACACTGTCCTCTGTGCTTCCTTTCCATCCCTAAAAAAGCCCTTTGTACCCCTGAGATTCTGAAGATGGGGGTCTGAGGTGATAGCTTCCCTTGTGAATCATCTTAGAATGTTGAATCTCGAATAAAAAAATGGTAGTGGCACATACCTGTAATCCCAGGCACTAGGGAGGCTGAGGCAGGAGGTTTGCAAGTTCAAAGCCAGCCTCAGCAATTTAGCAATGCCTAAGCAACTTAGGGAGACTCGGTCTCAAACACAAAAAAGGCTGGGGAAGTGGCTCGGTGGTAAAGCACCCCTGGGTTAAATCCCTGGTATTAAAAAAAAAAAAAAAAAAGAAAAGAAAAGAAAAAAGATTTCCTTCCCATGAGCTCTCCTATAGGACTGGCTTTTGAGCGGCAAACAGCCAGACTGGAGTCTAATAACAGTCACACAACTAACAGGTAGCATAATCTGAATTTCAACACAAGTCTAAGTCTAAAGCATCAACTTTTTCTTCTGTACTACAGACTCTTAGAAGGTAGTTAACTCTCTAACAGTATACAAATTATTTATTAAACATTTACTATGTGCTAAGCCACTTTATTAAGCACCTGTATATTTTTTACTGACTTTTAAATAACCTTTTGAGCTATCTATTTTACAGATGAGAAAAATAAAGTGGGAAACACAGAGTTGAAGGGTATTGAACAGGATTTCAGAATCAGGAGTCCATAGAAAAGGGGATCAGAAATTGACACTTTGGCATAAGGGTTATTCTGAGGTGAAAGCAACCAAGAAACAGCAAATGTAAGAAGCCTCTGCTTTCCTATTTTCTGCCTAAAAGCAGGGCATAGATTTGCTTTTACTAGAAGATATTAACATTTGTAAAGACATTCTCTTTTCCAGTAGAAGAAGGAAAAAACTCTTCTCACTTGAATCTGTGTAACAAATCTTACCAAACAACACTTTGCACCTCTTATTTACCATGGGATAACCCTTATTCACCATGCATTCCCACAACCCACCACCCTCACACCACCGGAAACCCCAATTCCCTTTTTTGTCTAGCTTTTTTTCTGTACTTATATTTATTACTCTTGGTTTAAATGGTATTTAAGTCCCTGGGTCTAACAGCCTCTGTTTTTGTTGTTGTTGTTGTTTGTTTGTTTTTGTTTTTTGTTTTTTACTTCTTTTCTTTGAGGCCTTCTTTGTGCATGTAAAATAAATCTTTTCTCTAGTTAAATTAGCAGGCTCACACTATTGAACCTGAGGGTAGACAAAAAGTTTTTTCTCCCCTAGAGTAGCGAATTCACCCCTTTTATGGGTGATGGAGAGGTGGAGGAATATTTAACCGATCGTAGCAACCAGCATAGTTAATAATTTACTAATCACCATGTCGGTATATATATCCTGGGGCTGGGGACTGAACACAGGGCTTCACACATCCTAAGCGCACACTCTATTATAGA
Source organism: Sciurus vulgaris (assembly GCF_902686455.1). Taxonomy (NCBI): domain Eukaryota; kingdom Metazoa; phylum Chordata; class Mammalia; order Rodentia; family Sciuridae; genus Sciurus; species Sciurus vulgaris. Next base: position 53,180,977 of record NC_136464.1, read on the forward strand.
GCTACACCCACGCCCACCTTCCCCAGCAAAAGAAGCTATTTAACAGAAATTATTGTTATTATTGTCCTTAATGCTGCCAACTGAACCCAGGGCCTCATATGTGTGAAACTCATGCTCTATGGCTGAGCTACACCCCCAGCTCTTGGTAAAAATTATTACTGAATTAAGAGAAGATCTGACCAGCCTCTGGGTATTAAAAAAAGATGATGATGGTAGAGAGGGGGACCAAAAAAACAAAACAAAACAAAACAAAAAACCCAAAACCCAAAGCATCCTAAATGGAAATCAATGAATGAGGAACATGAGATGATTTAAAGACTAATCATATAACTTTGTCTCATAAAATCAATGTACAAGTTTGCTAAACTCATTGTACTATACAAACTAGAGCAAATACAATTGATGAAACTGGTCTACATGTCTTTCAACACATTTCCAAGTTCTAAAATTAACAAGAAATTGAAGAATAGTTAAAGAATCGTTGAAAATATCTGTCTACTATATTTCTTTCACTGTCCCTGGAAATCACTAGCATAAAGAAATACATGCAAATGTACAATTATCCACCTCTCAGAAGTATTCTTCCAAATTAAGAGTCTTATACCATACTACTTCTTAAAAGGGTTTTATGGTTCCCAACTGCTTAGAGTATAAAGTTTACACTCGTAAGCATGGAATGTAAGGTCCTCTGACCCCCATCTACTTTCCCACCTTCATCTCCCAACATTCTTCCAAATGCAACCTAGCTTAAGAATTTCACAATCTGATCCAAAGGAGAGGTTAATAAGCTCTTTTTGAAAATGGCTTGACTGGCAAATACATTTTTAAAAGCTGCATATCATATCTTCCTCGTGGAAATTCAAAATGAACATCAATATATTGTGGTGTGGGGGAGAGCAGGTTGGGAGAATTCCTGAGAAAGTGAGTAAATTAAACCAGGGCCACACAATTAGTGACAGATTGCCCCTCCCCTCAGAAAAAAGGTCAAACAATTAGAATGAATAAGGAGATAAATTATCAGTCTTAAATCAGTATTTTAAAAAAAGGTTAAAGTCTTTAAAGTGCATACTATCCATTTCAGCATTCACCTGGCAAAACTATTTCTAATTGATTTATTAGGTCTTGGCTAAACATCATTTTTTTCCTATTTAAATGTAATAAAAATATGTTTAAACTGTATACTTCAATTAATTCTAAATCCCTACTGAATTAAGTCAAATGAAAATCATATCCATATGTATATATATTTTCATCTGTGCATTTATTTTAAATGGCCCTTTTTAAAAAGGTAGATTCATGATAGAAGTTCAATGTGTGAATTGTAATTCCTCTGAGAGAAGAATAGTTTTAACTCTTTCATTTATACTTGACATTTTCCATTAGCCTTTCTTAGAATTTTCAGTAAACAGTTACTTGCACTCACTTTATGATTAGGTAAGGCTTAACAGCCACCTCCTCTAAATAACAAAACCAGGATTAAGAGAAGTTAAATGCCCCAAAGCAGATCAGAGGGAACTATCTGCATAAGTGTGAGGTTTTGCAGAAATAATTTAGTCTTTCTTTCAAGCAGGTGTAAATTTACTGAGACATGATATTACAGATACTCCAAGAAGTTCCTTTCACATTTCAAGCGCTTTCCTTTACTGAAAGGCATTTAAAAATATATAACAGTACAGAAATATAAAAAGAATGAGCATAAAAGAACATTATAAACAAATGTAGGAATTATGTTAATGGCATCAGCAACAATTTCATTAAATACAAATTATATAATAATTGCCACATGGTTAGAAACCTGAAAACATAAGGCGCTAATATTGAAATTAATTACAGATACATTTAATGATATTCACAACTGTCATTAACATGTTAATAACCAAAAACCCAGAGTATGTCAAGCTAACGGCAGTTAATTTTAACAGGCGTTTTTCAACAAGGCCACATATAACATTTGTACATTACATTTCAGAATGTGGAGAGAAAAATTTTTTTCTTAAAACATTTGGGAAAGTAGGTACCAAAGTGTGTACGTAATGAACTCTTTATGAAAATACTGAAAATCTATCTATAAGCCACTTTATATTTGTTATTTAAAATTAGTATTTGTGACATTAAAAAATAAAGTCTACCATGATGTTTATTCTCGTTACTTTTTTCCTAATATATATCTTTAATCTTCTATATGTGCCACTATAATCAAATGTTGTGAAAATTATTATACTGTCATAGGAAATGGATTTTTTGATTTCTGGCGGGAAATAAAGCAGTCAGACAAATTAGCCATTACAGGAAAAAAGTCTTATCTTTTCTGAAAAGTAATGAATCAAGATACTAATGACCATCACCCCTGAACTCACTGCGGGTGCTGAAGAAAAAGAACTTACACTCTGTAACTTTGAAATAAAAAGGAATGGCTTCTTCTTCTTTTCTTTTTTTTTTTTTTAGACCAAACTCTCTTTTTCCATATAATAAATTTTATATTTATACTAGAGTCATGGCAAAGAGATGTTAGCAGAGGAAGAAACTCCCTTAGGAGTCAAGTCCTCAACCTCTCACTACAAAGTAGTGGCCATTCGTGTCCACTTATAATAAATACTTCAAAACACTCCAGAAAGTAAGAATGACTTCATTTTTAACAGGGAAGGTTAGAGAACAATTTAAAGACATCTACTCTTTAAAGAAAAAGGTTTAAGTTTGTTACCTGATCAGGATAAAACAAGAGATGCATAAGTCTACTAATTCCCAAGTATATGTTCATCATAAAATAGACAATTTTAACCCATTCAGAATTCCAAACTTGGGGTCAGGATCTATCTTTAGGAAATGAGACCCTTCTTCCTTCTCATTCACCTAATTAATGCTTCCATTCAGTTTCATTAAGTGTTAAGCACTTATGGAATAATGTGGGAAATTGAGCAGCATTTGTATGGGGGTGTTAATTTCTACAGCAAAATGCATTCTAAGCTCACAAAACTAAACTACTAATAGGCTTTTAGCATACTGTTCATTTGTGGACACATGAATGGTCTAGAAAGGACAGATGATGAGCCACAGAGTTAATCATCTTAACAGGTAGTTCAGTTGCATATACATGAAATGAAGAGGCAGGTAATAGAACTGGTGACCTAAAAGTTACGGTTACTGTTCTTCCTTACTGGCTTACCAACATTTGAGTGTCATTGTAAATACCATAATGTGTTTATCCAGTAGAGACTACTAGGGGAATGAAATAAGTGAATACCATTATATGTAATATATTTACATTACATACCATTCCCTTTCTAAATTTATGCCTTTAATACTACAAATAAACTATCACTGAAATAGTAATCTTTTTGAATGCTTTGTTCTCAGGTATACCATGTGTTCTAAGTAGACTAAAATTTCTATTAGCATCATCTTTTTAAAATAACAGCTCTATTGAGAATGAATTCTTTAAATGTATCCACTTAAGAGTGTACAATTCAGTGTTTTCTCTGATATGCAGATACTGAGTTACAACGGGTAGGGGCTAGGGAAGAATAGAGTTACTTTAGATTAGGTAGAGGGACTTGAATGAAGGGGAGGGGTATGGAGATAGGAAATATAATAGAATGAATCAGACATTATTACCCTGTGTACATATATAATTATATGATGGGATTCAATATCATGTATAACCAGAAGAATGAGAAATTATACTTCATTATCTATAATGTATCAGAGTGCATTCTACTGTCATATCTAATTAATTAAAACAAATAAAAATTTTTAAAAAAATAGAATGTAGAATTTGATGGTTTTAGTATACTCACAGAGATGTGCAGTCATTAGCACCATCGATTTAAAAATATTTTCCAATTCTATCAAAGGATTCTGTATCGATTAATAGTTAATCCCCATTCACAAAACTACTAGTCTAAGACAATCACCAGTGTACCTTCTGTCTTTATGGCATTACCTAGTTTGGATTTTTCTCATGAATGAGATCACACAATATTTTACTCTTTATCAATTGCTTCTTCAACTTACTATAATGTTTTCAAGGTTTATTTATACATGTTACAGAATGCATAAATAATTTCATTCTTTAAATAATGAAAAAATATTCCACTGTGTGGGTATATTATTTTTCTTTCATCTTTTTTGAGGTCTATTTGACAAAAATTACATATACTCATAGTATAAAAATGTAATGTATACTTGTGAAATGATCATCACAATCAAGAAAATTAAGTCATCACCTCACATGTGCTGTGAGAATACTTAAAAACTACTTTCTTAGCAAACGTCAAGTATGCAATACAATATTATTAACAATAGTCACCATGCTTTACATTATGCCTCCAGAACTTATTCATCATATAACTGAAAGTTTGTACCCTCTGACCAGTATCTTCCCATTCTCCTCACTCCTCCCGTTAACCACCCTTCCACTCTTGGTTTCTATGAGATCATGCAATATTTGTCTTTCTATATCTGGAGTATTTCCCTTAATAAAAATCCTCCAGGTTCATCAATGTTATTGCAAATGGCAGAATTTCCTTCTTTTAAATGTTGATTATTTCATTATGTGTGTGTGTATGTGTGTATTGTGTATACAACAGTTTCTATATCCGTTCATCTGTCAACAGACACTTAGGTTCCTCTCATATCTTGGCTATTGTAAATAATGCTGCTGTGAACATGAGACTCCAGATATCTGTTCAACATAATGATTTTATTTCCTTTGGCTATATATCCAGAACTGGAACTGCTGGATCATATGGTAGTTCTATTTCTACTCCTTTGAGGAGCTTCCATACTGTTTCCCATAATGCCTGTAACAATTTACATTCCTACTAACAACATATAAGGATTCCCTTTTCTCCAAATGACTTCAATTTTTTAATAACAGTCATCTTAACAAGTATAAATTGGTATCTCACTGCAGTTGTGATTTACATTTCCCTGTTGCTAGTGACACTGAGTACCTTTCATGTAATGCTTGGACATTTGTGTATCTTCCTTGGAGAAAGGTCCTTGGCTCATTTTTAATTGGTTTTTATTTTTTGCTATTGTATTTGAGTTCCTTGCATATTTTGGATAATTAATCTCTTATCAAAGCACCATGCCCTGGGTTCAATCCCTAACACTGCAAAAAATAAAAATAAATAAAAATAAAAATTAACCTCTTAACAGAGATAGTCTGTAAATATTTTCTCTCATTTGGTGTGTTCTTTTCATTTTGTTGACTGTTTACTTTGCTGTGCAAAAAACTTTTTCATTTCATATACTTCTAGTTAATTTTGCTTTTGTTGCCTGTCTTTTGGTGACATATATAAAAAAAATACACTCAAGACCAATGTCCTGAGGTTTTCTTGTAGGAGTTTTATAGTTTCATGTTTCATCATTTAAATCTATAATTCATTTAAGTTGATTTTTTGTGAATGGTGAAAAATAAGAATTCAGTTATAAATATTGGGTTTTTATTTTTGTATGTGCATAATCAGTTTTGATATATTGTAGCTTATTCATACCTCAGTTAGTGGACATTTGAATTATACTTATTATGAGCAATGCTGGTACAAACGTCCATGTACAAATTTTTGTGGAAACATAAGTTTTCATTTGTCTTTGGTATATGCCAAAAAAGTAGAATTTCTGGGTCATATGATAAATCTGTTTTAGTTGAGAAACTGATAATATTCCCAACAGCAGTGAAGAGGGTTTGAATTTCTCCACACCAACACTTGCTATTATCTGATCTTTTGATTACAGCCTGGTGGGTATGAAGTTGAAACTTATGGTTTTGATATGTATCATGCTAATGATGTTTAACATCCTTTCATGAGCTTATTAAAAACTCTATCTATCTATCTATCTATCTATCTATCTATCTATCTATCTATCTATCTATCTATCTATCTGGCATCTCTTGGGTGATGAGGATGGCATCCAGGATGTGATCTATGCTCTCACCCCTCAAACTTTTATTAAAAGATTTTTCTTTTTTTTAAGTGCTGGGGATAGAACTCCGGATTTCATAATGCTAGGCAATTGCTGTACCACTGAACAACCACACCCTGTTTTGTACTTGTATTTCATGAAGCAAAGGTAAGGTCTTGAGTTTATAAAGTTATGTCTACTATGAAGGTGAAGAGACAACAGTTAACTTGTTGCCTTTGAAAGTTTAGCTGAGGAGATCCTCTCATATACTAACTAAACACTCATCTCTAATATATAGTACAGTGAATCTTATTCTTCTGGAAATCAGTAATTCAATACAGACAATACCTGCGTTTTCTTCATCTCTGGACCTGTCACCATGCTTCACAGGATGCACATAGTAGGCAGACTCAATGATGGGAAGTAAATTAATGTAATACCTAATCTCATCTTACTTTCACAATACCTAAGACAAAATGAACTGTTACTATTCTCTCCTTTTTTGAAAAATGATGATCATATATACGTTATACCCTGAATTAAGAGAGGTCATTACAAAACTACAAATTTTCCTATCCTTTTTTTTTTTTTGGTACCAGGGATTGAAATCAGGGGCATTCAACCACTGAGAGCCACATCCCCAGCCCTTTTTTGTATTTGATTTAGAGACAGGGTCTACTAAGTTGCTTAGCGCCTCATTGTTGCTGAGGCTGGCTTTGAACTCCTGATTCTCCTGTCTCAGCCTCCCAAGCTGCTGGGATTACAGGCATGTGCCACTGTGCCTGGTCAAATTTGCTAACCTTGAATTTAGTACTCAATGTGCCTTGGACCAAACCATAAATTTTTCATGTTCAAATGATCTTTTAAAACATTAATATCTATTAAAAAACATCAACTGCACTTTGGCTTATGAATATGTATGATAGTTCAATTATTTTAAATAAAACATATAACTAGATATCTCAATAGAATGTGGTAAAAATCTAAATAACTAATCATTAATTGTGAAGTAAACATTCAGTGAAGGTTTTTGTTCTTCAAGTGTTAGAGGCAAAATTGGTATATAACTTTATTTCCATGAACCTAAGTATAAGCTATGAATATTGGCTCTGGAATTAGAGGGTCTTGAGGTCTAGTTCAAATCTACTTGTGAGTGAGGTAAACTTTAGTCATTTATTTAACATTTCTGAACTTCAGTTTCTGCATTTTTCAAATGAATAACAGAAGTCAGCTTAAAAGTCTACTGAAAGGACTAAATATGCAATGTACTGGCATATAGTAAGCACTATGGAAGTAAGTTATTATTGTTCAAGCAAACATTGTAAATATGTACAATGTGGAATTAATCTTCAAATTAAAAACCATTAAACAATATCAAGAATTAATCTAAACGCCTTAGGTTGGTGGAAAACTAGGACACTGTGAAAAAGATGAACTTGTAAACTTATACCTTTTGCATTATATAGTATTTACACATACTATATATTCAAAATATGTCAATAAAATCAAATAACTTTAACCAGGGACTATTAAAAGCAGTATCTGGTTACAAGAAAATTATTTCTGTACTGCAAATTCTTAGCAGAAATTATATGACCTAATAACATAAGTTACTATAGCAAACATATATGCTTATAGGAAATTATGTGTGTCTGTGTACTGAAATTTAATTGAGTTAGTTGTAAATCAAATCTGTGATTATTTCAAACTGGGACAATAATTTGAACATTAAAATGAACTTAAAATGGTCAACATTAGAGTTTTAATTTATGTGGTATCTTATTATGTTACTTGATTTACTACACGTATCAAATTTTATAAACATGAAAACATTTGCTGATTTAAGTAAACATTTTGAATATGAAGGTGAATTTTCCTTTGAAGTCAAGAAAGATTATAATCCATTAATATATCTTTCAACAAAAAGGATGAAATCTTCCACTGGTTAGGCTGATAAACTCTTTCGTGTCAAAACTAAGCCTCTTTATCATGATAACCCAGAATAATGGTCGGCTGCTCTAGGCATTTTATCTACTTTACAGATGAAAAATCAGTTCTACTTTCATGGAATTAGATTAATGCCATAACAGGAAATACTTCTGGGGCTGAACTTGCTGCATGCCTTCAAAGCTGCCTGTAAATTTAAAAGTACTTCCTGAACTCAAAAGATAAGACAGGAGAAGGAAAAAGAAAAACAGTACAGTGACCCTTTTACTGAAGGAAAATATTGCTTCCTGAAAAAGCTGTTGAAAGCTACTTGCTGAGGGCATTATGCTCTAGAAAGCCTAGGGCAAGTCTGTTTTAGTTGAACATGGGGATTCTGGTCATATATCAGACAGTTGTTATAAATCTGTTCCTTCTAAACTCCTTTTTGATAAAGTTTTTAAGTCTTCTTGGTTAAAGCTAAAGTAACAACCTTCTCAGCTCTCAGTATATACAAAATTGCTCACTATTTTACATATGATGTTTTATACAGGATTATATTTGGAAAAAATGCTGACCACAAGCTCCAGAATTAAATTTTGGTTTAGAATGTCTCTCAAAGGCAGCAAATTCAACTGACACCTTATTAGGCATCTAACAACATAAAGAAATACAACTTGTTATCTGAAACATATAAGTGTTTTAAAAATGATAATAATGATATTTAAGATGAAATATAGAGGAAATGGTTTTAGAAAGAGAATAATACTGGCTATATGCATGCATTTGAAGATGCCCATTTAAACTGAAGAAGAATACAATAAAACGAATTACTACAAAACCCAGAAAGAAGGGGTAATGAAGAAAGTGGGTCTACTATGGAAAAAAAGAAAAAAAAAAAATCAAGAGAAATATAGCATTTATCAACTGAATACAGTGGGTTACTTAAAGTGTGCTCCTCACTCTGGAACAGAAACAATAGATATCTTAAATATGGAGACACTATGCTAGTTCCTGGAGATAATATGATTATTAAGACAAGCAAGGACCTTACCTTCTCATTAGCTGGCATACTACGAAGTTGGTTACCAACTGAAATAAGTTCAATAAGGAGACAAGCATGGTTATACAGGGAAGTGGTGGAAGAGTACGATGACAATAGCTCATGGAGGAGCTATTCAGAAAAGACTAAGAGGATGACATTTGAATTGAAGCTGAAGGTTATGAATGAATTGGCCCTTAGAAAACCTGGTCAAGAGCATTTATGAAGAAGGAATAATAGTGAAGGATTTAAGGAAAAGAGCTTGAGTGTTCAAGAACTGATCAATGAGGGAGGAGATAAAAGAAGACATTAGAGATGAAGGAGAAAGCCAAGGAAGACATTTAAGACACAGCAGAAAGTTTGGAGTCTATTCTATGAACAATAATTGGTAGTCATGGGAGGGATATAAATACCAAAATGTCTTTTTCTATGAGATTGGGCGGGGGGAGTGGAGGTGGGAATGGGAAAGACAGTAGAATGAATTGGATACAACTTTCCCATGTTCATACATGAATACATGACCAGCCTAACTCCATCTCATGTACAACCACAAGATGTATGATGTCAAAATACATTCCACTATCATATATAACTAAAAAGAACAAATAAAAAACTTAAAAACAAATGAAATGTCTTACTCTGATTTTTAAGAGATCACTCCAGTTATTCTGTAGATAACAATTTGGAAGAGGTTAAAAAGTACAAGTAAGGAGACCAGTGAGAAGGCTACAAGAGTAAGGTAGGAGAAAAGTAATAATGGATTGTACCAGAATGAAAACTTGATAAAAGCCAATTATAAATAGATTCCAGATAAACTTCAAAGGAAAAGAAACAACAAGGATGATTCCTAGGATTTGATTAAAGCACTGGAGTCAAACCCTATAGTGGTAAGATATAGAGGGATATACATTCTATATAAGGGAGAAATAGAACTGACAGTATTGTACTTATGCATAATCAAATAACCACGTGAACATTAAGTTTGGAGACCAGAAAAGAGAAATGCAGAAAATCACCAGCTTGTGAATGATACCTATATATGTGAATCTAACACAACTATGAAAACATCAGTAAGTACATCTATAAACATATTTTTTAAAAAGATCAGATTAAAAAACTTCGGATTTTGTCAAATTTTAAATTTATTGGTCCAAATTTTTTCTACAGTTGTTTACTAATCAAACAATGTTTTTCATTTCTAATACTGCTTTTGCTTTCTTTTTCACTTGATTATCTTATCCACATTTGTCTATTTTATTAATCTTAAAAAAACAGGCTTTATATCTCATTCTATTGTCTCATTTTCCATTCCATTGCTGTTTTCATATTTATCATTTTCCCATCTTTTTACTTTTCCTTAAGATATTCTATACATAAAATCATGTTATCTATACACAGAGATAGTTTTACTTCTTTCTAATCTAGAGGCTTTTTACTTTTATTACTTATTTCTAATTTGCTATACCTAATACAATTTTAAATGGAAGTATGATTAGCTCTAGTTTGAATGATTTTCTTCATGATTGTTGGGACTAATGACAGGTTAACTAACTCAGGCTGACTCCTTACTCCCTGGCGAGTGAGCTAGATCAAGGCCTCAAAGGCGGTTTCAATAGTTAATGACGATAAATCGGACCACCGTCAGGGATTGGCTAACAACAGTTCCGTGTGATCATGCTTGCCATATAGTCCTATGGGACTCTCACCTGCGTGAATCCCCCATGCCTTGCTGACCTTTAAGCTGACTGGTTCCCGCCTAGTCTCCACCCTACATAAAAGTTGTGTGATTTCCTCAATAAACGAGATTCCTGCTGTGCCTCGTGCGCTGACAGACTTCCGGCTCTGGTGTGTTTACTTTGCCGCTGACACTCATCATCCTGCTTGGCCCAGTATTCTCCTCAGGCAGGCCCTGAGGAGGTACATCGGACCTTGTTGCCCAACAGGTAGCAACACATGATTTTTCCTGAAACTGATAATTTTGCACTTTACATCTAAGTCAAGTCAGTCAGACTTGATTTTTGTATCAGGTGTGAGTTTTAGGTCAAAGTTTCATCTCCTTTGGCCTATGGATACACAATTGCTGCAGCAAATTTGAAAGTGCTATTCTTCTGCTATTAAAACTACAATGTATTTTCTCATTTATTGCCCTATGGATTGCCAATAAACATCTCAAAATCTACTTCAGAGTCAATGGAACTTAATTCTATTGAACTATACAAATTTTGTTCCTATATAATACTATTCTCTCCCCTTTTGTGCTATTAGATATATACTAATAATTTTTTTGTTTATTACTATATATTTTTGTTTTTTAGAGAAGAAATGAAAGGAAGTACATATTTATAGAGTCTGTTTTATCAGCTTTCTTATATTTATCACTCTGGTTCACATCTTTGTTTCTTCTTGTGGATTTAGGTTACCATCTGGTATTATTTTCTTATCCCAACAGAGCTTTGTTTCCATCTACTTCCTTGCACTTCCCTGTCATAATATATATGACAATATTAGGGCTAACAATGCAATTATGTATATATCATAATATGTATTTGCTATTAAATGAGATGAAAGAAAAATATGTAATTATATTGCTTCTTATAATACTTATAGCATTACCTTTATTGATGCTCTGTACTGTGTGTATGTGTGTAGAATGAATTATGTCTGTTGTAATTTAATTTCAGGTTGAAGAATTTTCTTTAGTATTTTGAGTAAGGCAGATCAGCTAACAATGAAGTCTCTCAGATTTGTTTATGTAGGAAAACACAAACTTCATTTTTGACATGTTTTTTGCTGGATATAAGATAATCTGTTTTTCTTTCACAGTTTAAATATTAGTTATACCACTGCCTTCTGACCTCTACTGATTCATGAAAAATCAGCTGTTAATCTTGTGTTCCTTTGCATGTGATGATTAGGTTTTTTTCTTGCTGCTTTCAAGATTTTCTCTGTATCTTTATCTTTTAGCATTTTGACTATTATGTGTCTGGGTGCATAACACATTGGTTATGTTACCTGACATTCAGTAAGCTTCTTGGATGTGTAGAATAATGTTTTTTAATAAATTCAGGCTGTGCTCAGTCATTATTTCTTCAACTATTTTTGTGCCCTTATTTTCAGACATGGCAGTAGTTACATTCAGAACAAAGCATAAGGGCTGGGGTTGTACCTCAGTGGTAAAGCAGTTGCCTAGCACAGGTGAGGCACTAGGTTTGATCCTCAGCACCACATACAAACAAATGAAAAAAAATAAAGGGCAAATTCTTAAAAAAAAAAAAAAAATGAAGCATAAAAGTATTTCCTAACCATGTGATTCTATAAGACACATTTTTGTTTTAATGTCTCAATTGTCTTATTTATTTTTTTTGGTACCAGGGATTGAACTCAGGGGCACTCAACCACTGAGCCACATTCCCAGCCCTATTTTGTATTTTATTTAGAGACAGGAGCTCACCTACTTGCTTAGTGCCTCCCTATTGCTGAGGCTGATCCTCCTGCCTCAGCATCCTGAGCTGCTGGGACGACAGGTGTGTGCCACTGTATGCAGCTCCTTACATGTAATTATAACAACCATATTCCATTTAACTTAGTGAATTCCTGTGAGGACCAAATTACATTATATCTAATTTTAAAAACCCACAAAAGATTGACTAAACGTAATTTTATTTTTCAAAAGACAAAAACTTCATCTACAAGCCTTTGATCCCATTTCATCCATTATTTAGCTCTCTTCAATACAGAATTTTCTGTCGTAAGTTCTTTAGATACTAACTAAAATCTTTTAAGCAAAACTTTCCTCTCTTCCACTGTTCTAACTCTATAAAATCAGCCCACTACCACCAACTCTGTAATATAGTGATTGTCAAACACTCTGTGATAAAGGACAAATTGGTTTTCCCCATGCTAGTCCCTATCCATATGTAGGTGGTGCCATGTATTACTAGTTCATGTATACTACAACCGACCAGTTGTTTGACAATATCCATTTCCTATGCAATAAAAACTCTGATTGTCTTCCACCATGATGTTACTGGCAATGCAAACTTGTTAAAAAGCTTCAAAATAGTTACTCTAAAATCCTATACAGATGAGCCCTAACTTATGACGGTTCAACTTAAAATTTCTTGACTTTGTCTTAGTGTAAAAGACACAGTAGGAACTATATTGTGAATTTAAAATTTTGATCTTTTCCTAGGCGAATGCCAGGCAATGTGCTCTTGCTTAATGTTGGGCAGGGGCATGGAGCCAGAGGTCCCAGTCAGCTGCTCAATTATAAGAGTTAACAACCAGTACTTCACAGTGTACTGTGTTGCCAAGCTATGATGCCCAGTATGACAGGTGTATTGACTGCATTTTTCACTTACATTATTTTCAATTTATGATGGTTTTATCAGGATATAATTCTACTGTAAGTCAAGGAGCATCTGTATTTAACTCATTGCAGACTGGGATCAATTAGTTCTCACAACCCAATTTGCTCTAGAGAATTTTTTAAAAACTACCATCAGTTGTGTAATCAAAGTCTATCAGTCATTTCACTCAGTGGTAAACTCCTTATCTTTCAGAACCATGCTTCTCTATCTCTTCTGTTGGCCTCAATTTCTTCCTTCACCACATAGAAAGCTCTCCACAAGAAGTTGTATTTAGTATTCTTCCCGTACTCAAACTCAACTGTGTATACAGACAATCATTCTGGTCTCTGGATTTACTAAAGGAGTCATAATTCTCTCAAGTCATCCAAGAGGGTAGCATCTAATTTTTTTTTTTTTTATTCTCCTACATACAACTATTCCTTTCTAAGGGTCCTTGCATCCACCCTTATTTTCTTGTTTGTATAATTTAAGGTTCTTTTATTTCCTTGCCTCAACCCAGACTAAAATTATATCTTTATTTATATCTTTATTAATGTCTCTCTAATTTCTCTCACCTCCAATTTAAGACAACCAGTCAGGTTAATGTATGCAGAATAGTTTAATCATATTACTTCCCTGCCTACTCAAAAACTTTCAATAGTACTTCATTACTTCAGTAATCCATACCAATTTCAAATTTTACCATCATCAGTTATGCTTGTATCAATCAATTTTGACAAGGCAGCAGTTCCCTTAACATACCTAGCAATTGAAAGCTTCAGTGAATAGCTATCGAAAGAATGACTTAAACGATTAAGACATCTGATTTAAATAATTTAGAAAACAGTCTATATCATGATTATATACTTTTATATTACTGTTCTTCTTTTACTAAAATTATTACATAACCAATACAATTTTACCATGTCTGAGGATATTGTTGCTGGTTTTACTCTTGGATGAACTACATTCTAGCCTCCTGCTGTTACTAAGAAATGCATTAAAGCAGATCACATGGTTTTCCTCATGTCAACAAATGATGGCTCAATTAGGCAGATAAGTATCTACAGCCCTCAGCAGAATCTTCAGTCCATTCTTAGCAGTTTAGAAAAGCACTCTGGTTAGCAATAGAGCTAAGGAAAGGAACACTTGTAATTCTTTAAGCATTCAATTAAATTTTTAAATTCAAGACTGGCTATTGAATGTTTCCAAACACAAACAGTGTGGAAGTAGATGTTCATCATGAATGAGCACTCTAAAATCTGGTGTGTATGTAAATTTCTTAATGAAATGAGATTATGACATTTCTGATGCACTGTTTGCAGTATAAACACTTATGGATGATCCATTTTGGTAATTCTGTCATCAACAGATGATTTAGTGTTGGGCTGCTAATTAATGGGCAGCGTTTGCTTGCAGAGTCCATGGAATTTCCAACTAAAAGATACACAGAGCTATTGCTTAGTCACCTTGTGAAGTAGTATTACACTTAATGAAAGGAAACCTCAGGAATGCAGAGTACAAAAGAGAATCAGGAAGAAAAAAAGGCATCAGAAAAGTCAAACTCCTAAATGTTTAGCCCTTAGTTTTACTCTACCTACCTTGTTAGATTTTTCACATCCTAAGAAGTTAGAAATAATAAAAAAGGAGGAGGTTGTTTAAGGTCGATATATTACCAGTTCCTGAAGTGATAAAATTATTAAAAAGTATACACAGGAAATCAGCATACTACAGAGATACAGCCACATCAATGTTCATAGCTGCTCAATTCACAATAGCCAGACTATGGAACCAACCTAGATGCCCTTCAATTGATGAATGGATAAAGAAACTGTGGTATATATACACAATGGAATATTACTCAGATATAAAGAATAATAAAATTATGACATTTGCAGACAAATGGATGAAATTGGAGAATATCATGCTAAGTGAGATAAGCCAATCTAAAAAATCCAAAAGACGAATGATCTCACTGATAAGCGGATAATGACACGTAATGGGGGGTGGGAGGGGGGCAAGAATGGAGGAAGGAGGGACTGTATAGAGGGAAAAGAGAGGAGGGAGGGGTGGGGGGGAAGGAAAAAATAACGGAATGAATCAAACATCATTACTCTATGTAAATGTATGAATAAGAAAATGGTATGCTGTTATTCCATGTACAAACAGAAACAACATGTATCCCATTTGTTTACAAAAAAAAAAAAAAAGTATACACAGGGGCTAGCAGTACCTCAGTACTAAAGCACTCAATCAGAATGCAGAAGGCCCTAGGCTCAATCCCCAGCACCACACACAATGACACACAGAGTATATATAAAAACCCAAATATACAACAGTGTAGAATCACTTAAAATAAAAGCAAATATGTACATACTTGAAGAGGTCTACAGAATACTCAAATACATTACAGATATTATAGATGATGACCCTGAGTCATTATATCTATAAATAAGAAATAAGATTTAAAGGTTTCTTTTCTGTGCTGAACCATTCTGGGTAAATGATATATCACTATACTGAGTCTCAAAAATACTAGTAACAATACTAAAATTATTCAAATGAAAAAAAGACTACAGTCACTTATCATTATTCATGCCATATAAGACACCCTTCAATAGCAGGGAAATAAAGAATACTAAGATGAACTTTTAGTTAACTGTAAAACTGCAAAGTAATATGGCTGTTTGAATATATTAACAAAACAAGAGAAAGATTATGTTAGGAGTAGGGGTGGTATTCCTGTTGATATGCTATAAAGAGGGACAAAAAAACCAAAGTTAACACTACCTATCAAAGAGTTTAGAAAGTCTTCTGTCTATGGACTTTACTTTGGTAGGTCCAGACTAAAAAAAATAAAATGTATTCTGATTCTTTTAGTTTATTCAAGCCCTCTTATCATAATTTTGTGTTCACCGTAGAGAATATATTTACATTTCAATGTCATTCTACTTTTAAATGGAGAGTATGCAGATTAAGTACACACAAACACCTGGGTCTATGTGACAATTTGATTTCTACTATAAATGAATAAGGCAACCTATTGGTTTCCATGAGCCATTCTCCTGACTTAGTAAGTAAGTCATTCTTGCCTCCTTTCCTCAAATATCCAACCATCAATCCATTGAAAAAAAAAAAAAAAAAAATCTGTGAGCTGTCCTTCAAAATATACCCAGAACCTAACCTATCCTTAATACTCCCACTGCTAGTCTGAGCCACCTCATCCCTCACAGGGACTATACAGCCTGCTAATTGTTTTCTCTGCTTCAACCCTTGCCTACTTACTACCTATTTTCTATACAGTAGCCACAGTGGTTTTAGACTGCAGTTCAGAATATACCACTCCTTTACTCAAATGGTTGCCTCTCACACTGGGAAAATCTAGAATTTTTACCAAGTCGTACGTGTCTTATAAATCTGGCTCACAGCTGCCTTTCAGAGTTCATCTCCTTTCACTCTCCTTACTATGTGTCTCACTGCCCTCCATGCTGAGTCTGAAACACTGGAGGCATATTACCACCACAAGAATTTGTTCCTTTCCTTGAAATGTGCATTCCCCTTACTTCCTTGAGGTCTCTTCTGAATGTAATCTTACGAGCAAGTCATTCCCTACTGCATTTATTGAAGAAATCATAGAATAGACAATCTACCAGCTTAGAAGCAACCTAAAGAAATGAGAAACCATGTTCACACAAAAACTCTTATATTCATGTTCACAGCAGTTTCATTTGTAATAGCCCAAACTGGAAACAACCAAAATGTCTTTCTGTGGGTAAACAGTTGAATAAATTGTGACACAGCCATATCTTGGAAAATTACTTGTCAATAAAAAGTAATGGACTATTCCAATAGTCACCGCAATCTGAAATGAATCTCCAGAGCATTATGCTGAGAAAGAAAAAAAATCAATCCCAAAAGGTGGCACAATATATGATTCTTTTTATGTAACATTCTTGAAATGACATAATTATATAAAAAAAGAAAGAAAGATCAGTGTTTGCAAGTGATTAAGGAATGGACCTGACCAGTAGGGAAGCAGGTGGACAGGATGAGGGATCGCTGTAGTGACAGAATTGGTATCTTCATTATATCAGTGCTAGTAAATGACGTCTGTGATAATCTTCTGGAGATTTGTAAGAAGTTAACTTTGGGAGTGTTTTAGTCAGTTTTACACTGCTGTAACCAATATACCTGACAGGAACAAGTCAGAGGAGGAAAAGCTTATTTTGGCTTACACTTTCAGAGAGTCAGTCCATACTTGGCCAACTCTACAACTCTATGCCCAGTGCATATCACAGCAGAAGGGCACAGTAGAAGAAAACAGCTCAGTTCACGACAGTCATGAAGCAGAGAGTGAGTGTAACGTGTGAGGCACTGGGTTCGATTCTCAGCACCACATAAGAATAAATGAATAAAATAAAAGTTTACTGACATCTAAAATAAATATTTAAACAAACAATGTTTGGATCAAATCCTGAGTCTGCCACATATTAGCTATAAAACCTAGGAAAAATAACATCTCTGTGACTTTGTTATCTCGTTAATAAAACAGAGGTAATCATCATATCTTTTTCATATAGTTCTTTGAAATAAGTGAATTAATATATGTTAAAATTTTAGAATGGTACATGACACTGAGTAAGTGCTATCTAAGTAATAGCTGTTATTACCAGTTGTTCAGAGAATATGGCCTATATTGTTGATTACAATTATTCACACACACACACACACACACTGCCCCTGCCCAGGGCCCTGGGATTAAACCCAGCCTAGAATATGCTAGGAAAGTGTTCTACCACTGAGCTTCATCCCCAGCCCTCTAACCCTTTATTTTACTTTGAGACAAGGTCTTGTTAAATTGCCCAGGCTGGCCTCTAACTTGTGATCCTCTTGCCGTAGTCTGTCAAGTAGCTAGAATTATAGGTGTTAACACCATGCCCAGCATTTGTTGATTAAACAAATGAATGCTTCTGAGAGATAAATTTCTTTCAGTGTATTGAGAGAATTACCCTTTTGGATCTCCAAGTTTGAAAGCACAACTAGTTAAATTTTCTTTCATCTTATATAATTGATTACAGCATACCACAAAAATTTCCCTCTATATTAGATAGTTCTTATTCCTCCTACTTCCCTTCTCATGAAACTTTTGTTGGATCAAAATCCATTAATTATCCCAATTGATTCAAAGAATTAATGGATATATTTTTAATAATTTCCTTTACTATTTCTAATACAGATATGAATGATGGTAATAAGACCACTTGACTAAAGATTCTGTGAATATCTAAAATAATTCTATCTTTTTCATGCATTTATGAAATTGTTCAGAATCAAATGAACTGGAATAGTTTGCACAAGCTATAACATCACTGTATCACACTGCCATTTTTTCAATTGAAAGACCATGCAAATATCCTGATCTTCACATGTCTTCTTAGATGTTGCATCCATTGATGATTGTTTTTTAAATTGATGATTTGCAAAATAATCTGTGTAGGCTTTCTTTCGCCCTCAACCATAGCACACACTCCACAACTGCCAATCAACCACTGGTATTCTATCATAAGCAAAATATCTTCCTTTTCCACCTATTCATCCTTGAATGAATGGTATTATCTCATAAATTCATTTATTTCTAATAGTTCATAATTTATTCTTATATTTAATTATTTTGATGCTCAAATTGTTCTAAATTTGACCAGTGGGAAACCCTTCAAGTTAGTTTCTATAAAATTATGATAAACCATCCATTTTATTTTTGAGCATTTCCTTACTTTCTGACATTACAAATCTTCTAGGTTCATCTTGTACTACCTGTTCCAGACTTGAAGCCAGCTATTTCAATTAGGAGCCTTGGTTTCACTAGGTATTAGGGGTTGAAATGTGTACTCCAAGAAATATGTTCAAGCCTTAACCCCTGGTATCTGTGAACCTGAGCTTATTTGGAAATAGGCTTTTTGTGGATGTAATTATATTTGAGGTCAGAACGGAATAGGGTGATCCCTAATCCAATGAAGGTGGTCCCCAAAACAGGAAAATTTGGAAGCACACAGGGAGAATGCCAAGTGAAAATGGAGGCAGAGATCAGAGTTATACTGCCACAAAGCCAGGAACTCCAGGGATTCTACGCAACCACTAGAATCTAGGAGAGAGGCATGAATAAATTCTCTGTTCCTCCTCCTCCCCACAAGGAACTAAACCTGCCAACACCCTGAATTTGGATTTCTGTACTCCAAATGAGAGAATAAGTCTATTGTTTCAAGACTGTGGTAATTTTTTTACGGCAGTCCTAGGAAACTAACACAGAGGGAAATGGTGGTGGGTTTATCATTACTAATTGTGTGATTTTGCTCCTTTGTACTTTCAGTAGTAGAGGTAAGAAAAAAATGAATGTAAAGCCACATGTTCATACGTATGTGCACCAATACACACACATGTACATCAACATAAACACATAAATTACGTATTAGTCAACTTTCTTTCACTGTAATGAGAGAAATTAATTTATAAGAGAAAAAGTTTACTTAGCTCATGATTCTAAAATTTTCAGACCAAGATAGATGGACCCACTGTCTTTTTGGATCTGGGGGTGGTGGTGGATGGCAATGGCAGGAAGCATGTAGCAGAGTAAACCACTCACTTTAGTAGCCAATAAGCAAAAAGAAGACTGGAGTTCTACAATTTCCTTCTAGAGCACACCCCAATGACCTAAGAGCCTTCCATAAGTCCCCACCTCCTAAATCTTAAAGATCCAACACAGGATGCCATCACTGAGCCCGCCCCCACTCACCGGGGATGGACCTGGTGCTGAGCCCCCCAGCCTCCTCCGAGGCCCAAGGCTGGTAACTGAGCCTGCTCAACTGCCACCCTATTGCTGAGGGACACTGCTCCTGTCTCTGTGCCGACTCAGCACACCCTCACTGGGGCTCCCTAGCTTCTTTGGAGGCTAATGTAGGCATTTTGAATTAGTCCCGAGGGCGTGGTCATCATCATTGGAAGGGTGGCTCCCTTCCTGAGACACCTACAGGAGACTGGAGGCCCTCTGACAGGTACCTCTATTTACTCAGTAACATTCTACACCCTTCCGCATCCTCTTGTTCACAATTAGAAATACTGTGAACAGTAATCAAACTCAACCTGTTCTTTACAATAACGTTAAAGTTTTTATAGGGGCTCTCTGGTTCAGGTCTGCATTTTCTCTGTATTGGGTGCTACTGGTATTGACCTCCCCTTCAAAGGAGAAGTAGTGGAAAACTGCAGGGTCATAATAAGCCTGCAGGGGGGGAACTTCAGTATCTCTGATCTTCACCGCTAGAGGGGAATATATAGAAACAATATGAAAAAACAGGGGAAGAAAGTATCCCTAAGAAACTAAGATGCTATTGTGATGGAATCCAATAACGGCATGGCAGTAGAAATGAAAGAAAAAGAGTTTAGAATCTGCATACTTAAAATGATCCGTGAAGCAAAAGACATCATTCTTAATGGAGAAAAACTAATAAAGTGTTCCCTCTAAAAACTGGAACAAGACAGGGATGCTCTCTTTCACCACTCCTATTCAAAATTGTCCTTGAAATACTTGCCAAAGCAATTAGACAGACCAAAAAAATTAAAGGGATACAAATAGGAAAAGAAGAACTAAAGCTGTCACTAACTGCTGATGACATGATCCTGTATTTAGAAGATCCAAAAAACTCCACTAGAAAACTTCTAGAACTAATAAATGAATTCAGCAAAGCAGCAGGATATAAAATCAATACACATAAATCTAATGCATTTCTATTCATAAGTGATGAATCCTCTGAAAGAGAAATTAGGAAAACCACTCCATTCACAATAGCCTAAAAAAAAAAAAAAAAAAAAAAAACTTTGGAATTAATCTAACAAAAGAGGTGAAAGACCTCTACAATGAAAACTACAGAACATGAAAGAAAGAAATTGAAGAAAACCTTTGTAGATGGAAAGATCTCCAATGTTCTTAGGCGAAATTAACACTGTCAAAATGGCCATTCAACCAAAAGTACTATACAGATTTGATGCAATTTCAATTAAAATCCCAATGACATTCCTCATAGAAATAGAGAACACAATCATGAACTTCATCTGGAAGAACAAGACACCTTGAATAGCCAAAACTATCCTGAGTAGAAAAAGTGAAACAGGAGTTATCACAATACCAGACATTAAACTATACTACAGAACAATAGTAACACAACCAGCATGGTATTGGCACCAAAATAGACAGGCAGACCAATGGTACAGAATAGAAGACACAGAGAAAAAACCACATAAATACAGTCACCTCATACTAGACAAAGGAGCCAAAAACATAAAATGGAGAAAAGACAGCCTGTTCAACAAATGGTGCTGTGAAAACTGGAAATCCAAATGCAGTAGTAAATGGAATTAAACCTCTATCTCTCACCCTGCACAAAACTCAACTCAAAATGGATTAAGGACATAGGAATTAGACCATAGACCCTGCGCTTAATAGAAGACAAAATAGGCCCAAATCTTTATCATGTTAGCTTAGGATCAGACTTCCTCAACAAGACTCCCAAAGCACAAGAAATAAAAGCAAGAATCAATAAATGGGAAGGACTCAAACTAAAAAGCTTTTTCTCAGCAAAGGACACAATCAAGAATGTGAAGAGAGAGCCTACAGAGTGGGAGAAAATCTTTTCCACACACACTTCAGATAGAGCACTTATCTCCAAAATTTATAAAGAACTTACAAAATTTTACACCAAAAATACAAAGAACCCAATCAATAAATGGGCCAAGGAACTGGACAGACACTTTACAGAACAAGACACACCGGCAATTAAAAAATATATGAAAAAGTGTTTAACATCTCTAGTAATTAGAGAAATGCAAATTAAAACAACTCTAAGATTTCATCTTACTCCAATTAGAATGGCTATTATCAAGAACACAAACAATAATAGATGTTTGTGTGAATGTGGAGAAAAAGGTACACTTTTATATTGCAGGTGGAGTTGCAAATCTGTTGCAGCCACTCTGGAACGCAGTATGGAGAATCCTCAGAAAACTTGGAATGGACCCACCTTTGGACCTAGTCATCCCACTCCTTGGTTTATACCCAAAGGACTTAAAATCAGCAAACTACAGTAACAGCCACATCAAAGTTTGTAGCAGCTCAGCTCACAATAGCTAGATTGTAGAACCAACTTAGATGCCCTTCAACAGATGAATGAATAAAGAAACTATGGTATATATATACAATGGAATATTATTCAGCCATAAAGAATAATAATATTATGGCATTTGCAAATAAATGGATGGAATTGGAGAATATCATGGTAAGTGAAATAAGCCAATCCCCAAAAAATCAAAGGCCAAATGTTTTCCCTGATAAGTGGAGAATGATATATAATGGGGGTGGGGGAGTGGGGAGTGAGAGAAGAATGGGGGAACTCTGGATTATGTAGAGAGAAATGAGAGGGAGGAGGGTATGAAAAATGTTGGAGTGAGACAGACATCATTACCCTATGCACATGTATGATTACATGAATGGTATGAGTCTACATTGTGTAAAACCACAGAAACGAAGTACCCCATTTGTGTACAATGAATGAATCAAAATGCAGTCTGTAAAAAATTTTAAAAAAAAGGTCTAACACATCTTCCAATGGTACCACCTTGGAGACTAAGCCTTTAACACATGGACTTTTGGGAGACATTCAATGTCCAAAGTACAGCAGGACCTTTACACAGATAGCTCCAATCCAATCCATCTATACAGTGTTAATTTGTTTTAGTTTGTTTGCCTTTTTTGGTCTCCCATCCTATTTTTATTTAACTGTGTTAACACAGGACATTAACATGCTTTCAAAATTCAAAACAATACCAAAAGACTACACTCTAAGAAGTATTACTAACGCCTTTATCCCTTCTACCTTGCTTTCCCTTCTACCTCTTATAATTTTATTGTTTTCTGTTTTATCTTTCCTGCATATACATGTTTTATTCTTCCTTTTTATTACGTAACAGGCAGCACTATATATTCTTTTAGCTTTTTAAAAATGTATCTGTTTATAAAAATACAGTTTTCATAAACATAGTATTGTATTGTGCATATGTGCCAGTTTATTCTTCTATGATTGGTTATACAGTTTTAAATATTTTACAGTTATTAGCAATACTGCAATAAATAACTTCAGGAAAATTACTTTCAAGCACCATAAGGATTGGATTCTTGATAATACTAATTCCTATCTGTGCAGATTTTTATGTTTACTCTCCTAAGTAACTGGGCAAGGGTGTTGCAGAGGAATATGTTATGACAGAAGCAAACATTCCTTAAATATAAAACAAAATCATATGAAATAGTATATATGATAGGAAATATATAATAACGCAGAGGTATGCACATGAAATGAATGTGTGCATGATGGAGATTATGGTTCAATATTTTATGTACTTTATTTCTCAAAAAGTAAAAACAATAAGTTACATTTGCAAATAAGAACAGGGACTTCTATTTCTGGCAATAAAGCCAATTAGGTATCCTAACATGGCTTTATTGCTATAAATAACAATTGCAGGGTTAAAATAAAAAGAAAACCACAGAATAATTTTTGAAATATATTGATGGGGAGATAACACAATACTCAGAAGGGTGAAACAAAGTAAAAATGAAAATTCAGGAAGGTAAGCAAACATTAAAACATCTTTAATTCTGGGGGATATGCCAAGCCCCGTGAATTGAGCTTCAGTTTTCACAGCTATGTATAAAACTGGCAGTGGTATGCTGGAGACAGCTCGGAAGCTAACCATACATAGCTTTTCCCAACTTCACATTCAGTGACTTCATATTAGTAGCCTGGAAATCAGTCATAGTATGAAATTGGAAAATATGACAAACCGAGACTTCTTTCTAGAGAACCAGTTTTAAAATATTGACCAGCACACCACTGAGCCCAACGTTTAGCAGATAAACCCTAAGGTATACTGTCCAATTAGATACTCCCACATAAAACTGGGACACTAAAGAGCTACAAGCTCAGTCTGAGAGTAAAGCTGAATTATGCCTAACCCACAGAAGGAATGAGCAAGGAAATTAGCCAGCTTCCTACTTGATCCTGGGTAGAAGTAAAAATATCTTCCCTGAAAATTTAACCACAAGCCTACCCTCATGAAAGTTTATAAATCTGAAACTCATATTACCTATGCAAGCCCACAAAACTTTAAGTCCCAAATTTATTTGAATGTATTCCCAGATTGACAAGTATCCCCAGGCTTTTGGCAGATTCAAATACAAATACTCTCTTTGAAAATATATCTTCATTTCAGCCTCAGAAATTACCACAAATAATGAATATGAACTAATATACAGGAAAACAAGGCAGTTTGAGTAAAAGCCAGCGGAAACAATAGACAGCAAAACCAGAACCACAACGTTTAAATACTAGCGAGGCTCAGAGAGTGGGTTTAATCTGTTTAAAGAAACAAAAGAGAGGAAAATAAACAAGAAAGGAGTTAGAGTTTATCAAAATGATAAAGCAAAAAAAAATATGAGGTAATGAAGTAAAGGATATAAAATTAAATGGATATGGATGGGGTTGTGACTCAGTGGTAAAGTGCTTGCCTAGCATGCATGAGGTAGTGGGTCTGATTCTCAGCACCACATATAAATAAATAAGTAAATAAATAAAATAAAGGTACATCAACAATAAAAAAAATAAAAAATTTAAATGGACAGAATAATAAAACAGAGTAATAGATAATGCTGAAGACAGAACAGAAGATAGATACATTAGAAATTATCCAAAACGTAACAAAGCTGACAAGTGGAAATTATATAAGAGGTTAAGAAATGTAAAAGAGCTATTAGGGATACATATGTGGTTAAGCTATAAAGAGAAGCATGGAAATAATAATTATAAAGTTCAGGATAATGATATTTTGGGGTTAGAGAAATGTATGTGATCATAAGGGATATAGAGATTTAAAGATTCTGGTAGTAATTTATTATTTTTTTTATGTGAATGGTAAGTATACAGATATTCTTTAAATTTTTTAAGTAAAGCTTTCATTTGGGAATAACTTTAGATAAACAGGAAAATTGCAAATATATGAAAAGTTCCCATGTATCACTCACTTAGTGTTCCCTAAGCTTAACAATTCATGGTATACTTGTCTAAACAAAGAAACCAACATTGTGCATTCCTATTAAATAAAGTCAAGACTTTACACATTCAGATTTCACCAGTTTTTATAAACTACTATTCTTTTTCTATTCAGGATCAAATCTAAGAAGTCACATCATATTTACTTGTTCTATCTCTGTAGTCTCCTCTTGTCAGTGACAAGATCTTAGTCTTTTATTGTTTTTCATGACTTTGGTAGTTTGGAAGAGTATTCTTTAGGTTAGACTGTTCATTGGTTTGAATCTGACTGGCATTTTCCACATGATTACATTAAGGCTACACATTTAGGGGAAGAATATGAGAGAGGTAAAGTTTCCTCCTCTTCTTTTGACATGATTTCTCACTGGTGACTTCTCATTGGTAGGATAACTTGGTTAACTCGATTTGGCAGATTTCTCCACTGAAAATTGGAAAGTTAGTATTTTTCCTACTTCCAAGCTCAGTTCTTTGGATGAAAATCACTAGATCAGGCTTATATTCTTGAGAGGAATGGAAAGAAGATCTGCCTTCTGGAGGGAAAAATATATTATTGGGAATTCTTTAAGAAAGATTTATTTCTTCTCCATCATCTAATCATATTCATTTTATGTCACTATGAACTTGTGTTTATTTTATAATCTGGCCTTAACCCAATGCTATATATTTCATTTTAAGGCTTACATTATTTTAGTTTTGGCCATTAATAGTTCATTCACACTGGAAGCCCATTCACATTGTACCCATCTCTTTGCATGTTCCATCTTCTTTTTCTTAAATATTCCCTTAACTTCTGGCACTCTAGGACACTGTATGCTCTACCCCAGCTCTAGAACCAGTCATTTCTTTAAGGAACTCTGGGATCTTTTATTGGAAAATGGGATTTAAAAAACTATAGCTGGGTATTGGATTGTTTGTTGTTACTGGGATATCACTGCTTCTAGGCCCTCTCAGTGACAGAGGTAGGAAAAATATGTATGTATACTAATCCATGTATAGACGTATCGGCAATCATTTCCTTCTCAACTGAAAATAGTAAAATTAGCATTTTTCCTGCTTCCAGGTCAACTCTTTGGATGGAAGTCACTAGATCAGGCTCACATTCTCAAGAGAAATGGAAAGATCTACCTTCTAGAGGAGGAAATATATATTAAAGTAAACATGAGTTCACACCGTAAGGTTCATTCTAGCTGTACCTGCTGGCTTATTTTACTTTTCTGATAGTGAGAAACTTGGTTTCTACCATCAATCTATTTATTTGTTCAACCCCAGCACACATGCAAAGCAGGTTCATAACTGTTAACTCATATCTCTATGAGAAACAATTTTACCAACTAGGATATAGTATTTTTATAGTGTTCCAATGACTTTAACTTATATTTTCCAGTCAAAATACCACTTTCCAGTTATTGAGGGCAAGGTCTTTCCCCCACCCCTTTAGTGAAATTATGTTATATCTCTATAATATAATTAGATTAACTTTCACAGCCTACACTCCACACTGGGATCCTCAATATTAAAAATGCTGCATATATTAAAGTTAACTCTTTATAATATATATTTCTATGGGTTTTCACAAATGCAGAGAATCATGTATTCATGACTACACCATATAGAACAGTACCCTCACACTAACAATTGCTGTTTGTATCTTTTTTGTAGTCACCCACTTTCCTTTCCATAATTTGTAATTCTATCTAAAATTATTAAAATGTCAGTGTATTTATTAAAACTCATGATTCTTCATAAAATAAAACCTAAAATTTTAAGTGAGATGCTTAATTTTTAAATTAGAGTTGCTTTATAAAAATCATGAGCATTAAGAACTTAAACCTATTAATTTTTAGTTCTAGACTAGAGAAAAACACCTAAATTCCTAAATTAGCTTTTCCATGGTGTTATTCCAAAATCTGTTAGATTATGAGAACAATTTTGATGTTGTTCTTGGTCCAGAGAATTGGCTTCTAGCTCCAAGCACATACATTTTGCATTTATAAAGTATTTTCCAAGGTAGAAACCTACCAATACTGCTTATAAAAATGTCCAGGACTGAATTTTTAACTGTTTACTATAGAAATATTAAAAGCAAAACTATACTGTAAGAACAAAGGAAAAAACCAAACCTGTAAAATGATCATAGATGCTGTAAAATTTGCTCTATCAGTTATATCATTAGGTCTTCTCTGTTCCCCCCCTGCCCTGCCCCCACCATGCTGCTGGGGATCAAACCCAGAACGACATGCCGCATGCTAGGTAAGTGCTCCACCAGAGTATCCCCAACCCAATCATTAGATCTTGATGTGCTATAACAGTTGTTCAATTTCACAAATCTAAAGCAGAACAATAGCTTCTCAATTAGATAACAGAGAAAAATAGTAAAAATCTTCAGATTGCTTATTTACTCTATACCCAACGCCCCATCAAAATTCACCTGAGTATCAAAGTTTCTATTCTATTTACATTGAATAATGTGTCATATACACGTTTCACATACAATTTCAGAATCATGTCCCCCAAAGCAGAATTATCTAGGGGAGGTGATTAACTCTACAGCTCTAAGCAGTACAATCTATTTGCTGGCAGTATCATGATCAGTTAAGGACTTTAAGCTTTTAGCTTTCTCCCCCTGGTGGTAACGTCTGGGTTGATAAGTTTATAAAATATCTGATAGCATCTTAAGGTTCATGGCCACTATAGTCAATTATAGGTAGGCAATTTGGGGACAGAGTAGATTTAAGGAAACAGAAGCAGATTTCAAAACTCTCTAATGGGAGCACTTGCCTCCTATAGTTCTTTCTCTCTCTGTTTTTTTTTTGTCCCCCAAAATGCAATTACAACCATTACATCATTGTAAATTACATGCTGGGGTTATCTCAGTAGGTATCTGCCAAATGTAAAACTTACAGAAGGTCTTCAATGTAATAATGTTGTTTTATCATTTTAATTACAAACTCTTTAAAAAACTCCCTAAAGTGTACCAATTGGGGTGGTTTAAATTAACAGATATCTTGGTAGCCCAAGGGTAGCAAAAAAAGATTGAACTACCAAATTTCATCATACTTATAGCAGCTGTCTTCCTGCCTCTAGGAAGCTAAGTATTTAACAAAGCAGACAGCTTGGCATTGGCATCTGATTAGCAGTGTGTGTATTGTCAGATAGAATGTGCTTGGCTCTTTTGTTCTAGGGTTTGATTAGAAATCTGGAGAGCAGTGGCACCAAGTAACTTTATTCTTAAAGCTTCTGAAAGGTAAATAAGCTGTGATGCTTCCTCTGGTATTGTGTCTAAACATCTGACTGATGATTTTCTAGTAAAATGCTTTATCAAATCCTAGAACATTTAAATAAAAGATTTTTAAATACACGAAAACTGAAACAGGCCAATCTTAAAAACATTTTAGTTAAGTATTTTATCACAAACATTTCTGTAATTGAGTGCTTTAAGTCCCGAAATTAAAATACTGTTGATGGTGGAGGAAGAATGGTCATTTTAGACTGTATAAATATAAGATTCCATTCCCCAAAATATCAAGTCTAAATGAAGATTTATTTATTTTTTCTTAAACTCATGAAAATCTTACTGGAAATATACAGTCTTATTAGAATATTATTTTGATGCAGAGACCCAAACATTAAACTATAACAGGGTGATACTCATTACCTTTTCTCCACAAATTTCCTTGAAAAATTATTATAAATGTTGTGCTTATTGGCAGAGTTCAAAATAAGTAGAGTCCATGCAAACAATCTACTTCAATGAGAAGTACATTCTTTTACTCTATCAAATCCATCGGAGGTAATCAGACTGGATGTTTTATTCAACAGGGCTGAAGAAAATTGTTCTACAATAGGTTAATTCAAAATGGCAGCATAGAAAATGCATCTGTCAGTGGGGATCAAATTACAGGGCAAGCTCCTCTCAATGCTTAGAAAAACAAGTCTGCAGTTCTACAGATTATGTGCCTGTGTGTGTTTAAAGGGGTGGGAAAGGAGCTAAATATCTGAGCTAACCTCCAATTAAAGTCAATCATAAAAACAGCCAATTTAATGAGTGCGGATTTCTTTGGGTAATTATAACACCAACCACTTTTTTCTCTTTTAAATCTATAATTCTGCCTTCTTGTTATTGCTTGCTTTGTCATTAATCGCCTCAGGACCTTGATTTCCTAGCAACAGACTGCCACCAAACATTTGGCTCCTGTTCAACATTTTCTTTGTGAAAAATGGCACTGCTGTTGCCGCCTGGGCTGCTGCAGCTAGACTGGCTGTGTAAGTGCTCTAATAATGTATTCCACTGAAAAAAATCACATGATACAGGGTGCAATGACTGAGCTCAGTTAATTACTGAGCTGGGAAGTTTATCTATAATCTAAAAGCTGTGTTGGGGGGAAGGGGCTATAGAATTTAAAAAGGTGTTCCTTCTATTATTAATAACATGAAGGTGAGAATTTACAAATAAATATTTTATTTTTGGCTGTGCAAGTTTCTGTTTAAGTTTATTTAGGAAAGGGTGCAAAAGGCCAATATCCCTAAAATGTTGCTTGACAAAACTCTTTCTCTACAAAATAGCCCCAAATACACAAAAGAGTCACAGAATAGTTTGCTGCAATTTAAGAAAACAAATAAATCTGTATCTGTCAGCCGTGTCTTTTCTACTTAAGGTAAAAAATCACTTGTATATGTAAATATGCTATTGGTAGAAAGCAATATGAACACTATACACTAAGAAATCAAAACAATTAAAATATGTGTTTGGATATGTTGTACACTTAAGAAAATAACAATTCATAATAAGAGAAAAGAGATCCTTATTATTTTTGAAATGATTCAAGCGGGACTGAAGGAAACCAGGCCTCATGTTTGGAAACCCAGTAATAAGGTAAGATATTTTGCTATTTTTTAAAAAAACTAGGTAGATTTATTGAGATTTTTCATGTCTTAGAAATACTACCACTCCCAGTAATGATAGCTATGGAAATTAACATGGCATGTCAGATATGGTTCACTGATACTTGCTTTAGTTCTCAGAAATATGGTTTTATAAGACTGGCATGTTTCAGGATTGCTGTCAGGATATGATAATTTAATATGCCCAGGAGTATACTAAGTATTAGTGAAGCATCTGTGAAACTAATAAGCCAGTGGACATTGTGATTCTCACTAATGTCTACATACTGTATAACAAACTTCCTACAAAGTGTGGTCTGAACTCAGTTCATCTGAGGATGTGAAAACACTACAGTCTACTCTAAAATGTCACAATCACTATCTTTACAGACTGAGAAGAAAATGAAAATTAGGGTATATCTATAGAGGAGCACTAAGAAGTCTTTGGTTATATTCAGGTAGTTAAATATGAATGTATTCTTTTTTTAAAGGATAAATGAATTAATGCTATTTGAATGATTTTTAAAAATTCTGCTTATTACTAGTTGGCACTAAGTCACATCATTTTATCATTGAATCTGATTCCACACTTTAATATATTTTTACAAAGACCAATTCTTGTTGATTTAAGAAATACATAGTCACAATAAAAAAAAAAAATTTAGGAATAGGGTTCAAAACTCAGAAAAAATTAATAAACACCATATGAAGCATATCAACCTGAGAAATGTTAGTTGACATTAGGAGGTAAAATACTTTAAAATTCAATTTAGCTTATCATAACTTTCAAATTAACTTAAATTTAGAATAAGCTACATTTCTATAAAAAATACTTTTGATGGATAAATAATAGACTATATAGTGCTTATTTATTATATCATTCTAAAAAAGACAAACTAATAACATTTTGATGGGTTATTCTACATCTACATATTTTGTTACTGTTTGTCACATCCCTTAAACTTAGAAATAAAATAATTCAGGTAATCCTACATTCTTCATAGAATGAAGACAGAAATAAATACTTTGAAAGATGAACTTACAAAATGAATAGGTGGGACAGTAGAGCTGAAAAGGACTGAGAGATTGGTCAGAAACTAGATATCTAGGTGTTATGGGGAGGATGGGAGAGATCTACAGAGAAAAGTATCCAAGGGCTTATTGAGATTTAAAGAAACACTTGCCAGCAATCTCTATAGAGGACAAGAGGAATGCTACTTGGAAAAGCAGCAATTTATTTTCAGAACATGTTCAACTATTTAGGATTTGCTAATATCCCTAATTATATGCCAACAATATTAGTAAAAAGAGATAAGAGCTTAAAGAAATTATTACTAAAAACTAGAAAGAAAACACAATAGATTAGAATGAAAAGATCCTTACTTATAAGGTGAGAAACCAATATTGGTCTGAAAATGAATAGCATGATATTTGAATTTATGTGAAAACTTGCTTTCCTGGGTAAATACTGGAAAGGAAAAAGGCTGTCTTCATTTTTAAATCCTACTTTATCAAATATAATTTTTAACAAATTCCATCTACCATATTTCTACCCAAATCAGGAGAAAACCCTAGTATTTCAAATAAGAAATGACTCCCAAACGTTGTAGCATTATATACAGAAGAAATAAATGAGAATAAACCCTTAAAAGACCCCCTTATGAACAACTACAATGGATGGGAAGGTATGAGCAAGAGATCAAAATGAACTTAGAACTTCCAGCACATATACCAATGAACAAAGATATATTATTTGTCTAATCAGGTACAATTACCTTGTTTATAGCCATAATACTTAGATATTATTAAAACTATTATAAGGACTGGGGCTGTAGCACAGTGGTAGAGTGCTTGCCTCACACATATGAGACACTGGGTTCAATCCCTCAGTACCATATTTTTTTTTTTAAAAAGATATTGCGTTCATCTATAACTAAAAAAAAAAATTTAAAAACTACTATAAGACATGTGAACATAAGATTAAATCCAAGACACATGGACAAATACTGCTAATGGGTAAAACATTTCTTTTTGTGGTGATATAAATGTTCTAAAATTAGATTATGGTTGATTGTTGCAGGACTGTAAATATAGTAACAACCATTGAATTGTATACTTTAAATAGATTGACTTAATGGTACACAGATACCTCAGTAAAGCTGTTAAAAAGGATTACATTTGATTTTATTTATCTGGAAGGAGACAACAGAACATATGGGCTAAATCATTAAACTAAAAAACTTCTAGAATATGTTCTCTAAATATGTTGGACTATAGATATACTTCTGCAGATACTTGATTGCTTATGACCAGTTTATACATAATTTCAAAGCTATGACAACTAGCACATAAAAATGTACACTGCTATGGTCATGTTTATAAAATTTTCCTCTCAGTTATGTTTATTAAAGAGATTTAGACAATATTTCATTTTCTCAAGCAACTGCTGATTGGACTGAAATATACAAAGTAAGTAGAAGTGGAAATTTTTCAGTAAACCATTTATTAATTAATTTAGGGTTCTGTATTGGGGGTTACTGTTTCCACAAAGCGCTATACATATGCTTATTTTCTTAGAAATCCGAGACAATTAGGACGTCGTACTGTTTCCAGTCTCACATAAAATTCCAATAATTCATTATAATGCAAGAAGTCTACAACACAAAAGTTTCTAATCTGTCTTTTTTTTCTTTTTCTTCTTCTTCTTTTGGTACTGTGGATTGGACTCTGAGGCCCTTTACACTGAGCTCCATCTCCAGTTCTTCCTATGTTTTAGTTTGAGACAGGGTTTCTCTAAGTTGCTGAGGCTGGCCTCGAACTTCTGAATATCCTGCCTTGGCTTCCCAAGTTGCTGGGATTACAGGCTTTTGTCATTCCCTGGGCATTCCAATTTATCTTTAAGACCTATGTGTCTATACACAATACCATTTTACTCTTTTTAGTAGAAAGATTATTCTGCTTAATGAAGAATACTACTAATAACAAAATTTTCACTTTCCTCCTCACAGTGACTTTTGATAGCTATCAAAAATAAGATTTAAGAAAAAGTACAGGAATGAGTAAATCACAGAAATTAAAGAAAATCTTTATAAAAATCAGATAGTGTTACTCTAAGAAAATGATACTGCTAGGATTAAACTTGCTGAAAAGAAATTCTGGAGAAATTAGAAATGAATGCAAATAGAATTTCTATAATACCAATTGTTTGCAAGTTTTTCTAGCAAAAGTTAACGATTGTTCCTAGTAAGGAAGAAGTATCAACTAAAAATCACTTGTTAACTTACTCATCATCAAACATGAAAAATGAAAAAATAAAAATTGAACTCCAGTGCTAAAGCAAAACAATTAACACTCTTTTTCTTGTTTTTCTATATGCTGAATCATGTTAAACCTCATAGTCTGGGACTTTATTTGAAGGGATGTCAAATTGTCACATAAAACTCGAAACTCCTATATAACAGATTCATAAGTATTAAGTGTCAGGAATTATGTACCAACACAAAAAGCTCCATATGGAACAAACGCCCCATATAATTAATTTTATTCTTTGAATTTTTAAATGTAATATACCTTCAGGTCACCTGCAAGGACATTTTCAAATAAAGGCTTAACAATACATAGTTAATCCCTAATGAAGTCAATGAAGCAGTCCAGAAATTCTATTTTAGAAACTCCAGCTAAAAATGCAGTAATAAAGCCATATGGTGATCACTGACTTGATCAATATAACGAGAGTTTTAATACTTAAAAGTTCAAAAACCGCATTTGGAACAATGATAAGATGAAAGGCCAGGAATAGTTCAACCATCCCTCCTCTTTAATAATCTCAGAAAAATATGATAAAGATTAATTACTAAATTCTAAAGAGTGCTTTGAACTCTATTTAAATGTTTCATAAAGAAGTGTGACTTATTATTTAATCAACTGTCATTCACAGGATAGCTTAAAAAAAAAAAAAAAAAAAAAAGACCCATTAGTTAACTTTCTCTGCCAAAGTCTGTTTATTATAATAGTATAGCTTTCAAGAGATGATATTACAAAGGCTTTTTCTATGGTCTAATAAGGTTTACAGCAATGAGCTTAAGTTGTCTATAAATTAGTAAAAACTTTCTATCTTCAACTGCTCAGACCTTTGGGGGAAGGAAAGGATAACAAATCTCAAACATTCATTAAAGTAATCTTTCTTTTTTTTAAACATTATTTCAATTTCTCTGAGGTTAGCATTACAAGATAAATCCATTCACCTTCACTAGATTCTTAAATCTTTCATGACTGAAAGAATATCAGACAACACATTCTCAATTTTCAGCATGATCAAAATGTTTTAAAATGTATAGTCATGTTTTAGTGTAGACATATCTTTTAGTAAACACCGTCAAAAGATAAACAAATCCTAAAAGTAGCAATTACATATTTCATAATAGTCCTTCTAATTTGTTATTCAATGTCAACAGATCACCTGACATTAAAAATTTGAAACATGCGATTTCTAGATTAGATTCTTTTTTTTTTTTTTTTTTTTTTTTTATGGTGCTGGGGATCGAACTCAGGGCCTTGTGCTTGCAAGGCAAGCACTCTACCAACTGAGCTATCTCCCCAGTCCTAGAGTCTTATAATTCATCACACTAACTCATTTTGAGGACTTTGGTTATTGCTTCCAGATAACTGACAAAAATATTTAATTGTACTCAGTGGCAGAGTGCCTCCCTAAGATGCAGCAGGCCGAGTTTGACACTCAGCACAGGGAAAGGAAAAAAAAAGGACATAAACGTAAGTGAGTCTAAATAAATATTCTACTAAGATAAATTATTACTCATGGCACAGGTATGAATTTTAGCAGAAAATCTAACTAAGCCAAACAAAGTGGAAGAGGTAAAACCTAAATATTTTTTAATGGTTACCTCTCGTACTTTATATACAAATACTTATATTTCAAGTACGAATTCTATTCTTTCACTCCATGGTTGCAGTACACTTCTCCAAATTATGTTTACTGTCCTATAATTACACCTTAATCTAGAAGCAAACATTAGAGACACTTGAAAATCCTACAGTCACAAAAAATATTCCCTAAAATGATAACAATCTAGGCTGAAAAATGGATAAAAGATGGAGTTATAAAAATAAAAGCTGATGAGGTTGGGGGTGGTGGGGAGACCTGTAATATGCCATAGGAACTGGAGAAATCATAAAAAGAAGAAAACAGGTTTAGATGCTAAGAGAAAATTCAAACTACAAGTCTCATTCTCACACAATTACTGAAAAATATGATTTATTATTTTTTCATGTATAATGATTGGTTTTCAATTAGTAAAGAGTACACATCTGGCTGATTTTGTTTATAGAATATAAGTAGCGAAGTATCAAAAAGATTGTTAAATCTATTTCTTAAATACATTTTTAATCTCCAAGGTATAAAACTCTCTTGATAATAAGCCTAAACTTGAAAATGAATTATTTTTATAGTATATATGAAACTTGGAAACTTTTTTCCACCAGAAATTATTAAAAATAACACATCGATTTCTATGCAAAATCCTATGTACTCATAGTGCAATAACAAAACACTAGAGATGATTGAAAATACTGCAAAAAGTATTACAGTAGAAATTATACATAGACAAATAGCTACATATTAACTGAGTTTTTAAATTTATTTTTAAATGATGAAGTGGTAGATAAAGAATTTTAAAAACACTAGAATAATATTTTGGGGAGGTTTTTAAGATTGAATCAAATTTGGACAAATGTAAGGCAAATTTCTCACCATAATTTGTGATTTTTGTTTTCACTAGAATGTTCCTTGTAATGTATGTATTAATAGTGTTTTTGGTAATTTTCTGACCCTTCAATAGGCCAAGGAAAGGAGAAATAAAATTGGAGAAAAGGAAAAAATCAACTATGTTAACTGAGAAGCAAATCTATAGTTTAAAATGTATACTATACTTCATGGAAAGTCAGGTTAGAATAGACATAGAGATAAATCATGGTAACATTATTAACAGGTTCAAATTCAAAGAAAGAATTACATACGCAATTTTGTAAGAAAAGTATTTCATATAAAAAAAATCAAAACTAACCCAGGGATTTCCATTCAATTCTTAAATAGCTAAAACAATGGATAAAATACATGAAATAATTTTCATATGCTGGACAATAATCAAAGAAGGGATAAAATAAGGTAAGCACTGCAATGACTCAAAGTTACTCCCTGAAGAGAGACTACCAGGTGCAATGCAGGAAAGGAGAACCTAAAGCAGAGTCCAGCAGTCTGCATGTGCAGAGACAGTACTGTAAGGGAGACAGCTGCTAGAAGAGGTATAAAGTGAGAACTCTGGACATCTCCAAGGGTTTCCCTGCAAGTTGCTTAGATACAAGCCCTATGATTACAGCAGTTTATTGCTTCAAGAGTTTCCATATTGTGACACAAGGAGAAAGAGTTGGAGTGGAGTCCGAAGAGTTGGAGTGGAGTCCGAAGAATTGAGAAAACACAGCTGATAGTCTGAGGATACCAGAGAAGTTAAAAGTCGAGGTCAGAATATCATAAAAGACAGTTTCAAAGAGAAATCTGGAGGATTCACCAGGTCAGTGACTAGGAAATGAACACCCCAAAGTATGGAAAGGGAACATGATTAGAGGCAATAGTACCTGAGGCACACACACATATATATATAGGGTTAGAGTCTATTTCCACTACCTAGAGCAGAAAAACTCATTGTTTATGGGGAACTGCATAAAATACTCAGGAAAATATTGACTCAGTACTGGAAAAAATTAGCTTTAGGCTATGGTTTAAATATTGGCTCTACTGGCATTTTGAGATGGAAAACTCTGTTGTGGGATGCTGTCTAATGCTTTGTTAAGATGCTCAACATCCCGTCTTATATCTACAATAGCAATACCCTCCAATCATCCCAACCAAAAATGTCTTCAGATACTACCAAATTTCCTTAAAGGGAAAAACTACTGCTAGTTTAGAACCACTGCCATAGAATAAGCAGTACTGTGGACCTACCCAATATTAAAAAATATAAATAAAAAAAGGAACCATAATCAAGAGGACCATACTTGTTACACAATTGGATCCCAGAATAAACATCAAGAAGATTTCTAGTAATACAAAAATCCTCAGTAACCAAAAAGGTAAAATTCACAAAGATGGACAGTCATCATTTTAACTGTATTTTATATATTCTAAAAGTTAATAAGAGACAGGAAAAAGTAAAAGTTCCAATTCAATTTTCTAGATAGAAAAGCAACAACTGTTAAAAATTTAAAGTACACTGAATAGGATTAATGACAGTTCACGTATTACTGAAAAAAAGATTAGTGACATAGAAGACACAGCAAAACAAAGTATCCAAAATGAAACAGGGAAAACAGAATTTAAAGAAAGAAAAAAAATCAGTGAGCCATGAGACAATTTCAAGTCCACAGAGGCCAAAATACAAATTTGCAGAGATATGGCTTAAAAACATAGCAAACAATAAAGAAATATAAACCCACACTTCTTAAAAAAAAAAAAAAAACCCACACTTCTAAGAAATTAAATGAACTGCACACCAAATAAAAATAAAGAATAAACTAAGCCATATCATAATAAAATTGATCAAACCTAGTAATAAATAGGAAAATTTAAAAGTAGCAAGGATTGGGAGTTGGCAGTGTTAAATAGCAAAGAATAGAATGAAGGATGACAGATTTCATATCAAGAACAAGGACTGTACATTCCTGCAATCCCAGTGACTTGGGAGGTTAAGGTAGGGTTCTCTCAAGTCTGAGGACAGCCTCAGCAACTAAGAGAGATCCTGCCTCAAAGTGAAAAATAAAAAGGGCTAGAGTGTGGCTGAGTGGTAAAGGTAGAGAGTACCATAAGTTAAATCCCCAGTGAGGGGCTAGGCCATGACACAATGTAAACAAGAACACAGTGGGAAAAAATCTTTCATGTAATAAAAGAAAAACCAAAAAACCCCTGTCAAACCAAAAGTACATATCTGGCAAAAAAAAATCTACCAAAAATGAAAGTGAAATAAAGACATTTTCAAACATATGAAAACCAACAGATACAAATACAACAAATAACAAAGAATGCCCTTTAGACAGGAGGAAAAGGATACCAAGTGGAAAACTGTTCCTAACCAAAAAGAATGATAGGTACTGTAAATAGTAATTATATGAATATATGTTTTTATTCTTATTATTTAAATCTCTTTAAAAGATATGTGACAAAACAAAAATAATAATAATGAGCTACAATGCTTATAAATACATACAAGTAAAATGTGTGTTGCACATTAGGTGAATTATGTATTGACAAAGCTGTTTTGTTTTTGGAGGGCTGGGAATTGAACTCAGGGCCGTGGGTATGCTAGCTAAGTACTCTACCACTTAGTTATACTCTCACCCCAAAAAAGCAGTTTAATAAATTGAATAAAACATAATTTAAAAAATTTAAATGTAATGATGATGGCAGAAAGGCCAGGAGGACTAAAATGGAAGGATACTAATGTAAGATTCTAATACTATATGTGAGGTCATATAGTATTAGTTGAAGGAAAATTGTGATGAAATGTGTGTACTATAAATGCTAAAATAATAATAATTATAGTAATAGAGACTAGGCAAACAAAAGAGATTAAAATACTGGAATAGAGGCTGAGTTGTGGCTCAGTGGTAGAATGCTTGCCTGGCATGTGTGAGGAGGCCCTTGGTTTAATTCCCAGCACCACATAAAAATACATAAATAAATTTAAAAAAGCTTCACTGACAGGTAAAAACATGTTTTTAAAAGTACTAGAATAACCTAAAAGAGAGCAGGAAAGTGAAAAAAGAGAATAAAGAGGAGATGGGACAAATACCAAAAACAAATACCAAAAACAAATACCAAGATGAAGAACTCAAACCTAACCAGATTGATAATCACAACAAGTAGAAATGGTATGAACATTCCAATTAAAAGACAGACACTGTCAGGTTGAACAAAAAATAAGATCCAACTATATGCTGCCTATAAGAATAAAGATATAAGTAGAAAAATAAAGACACAAGTACTTTAGAAGTGAAAGAGAAGAAAAAGCTATACCATGAAATCAAAAGAAAACTGGGTTGGCTATATTTATATGAGACAGTATATTGCAGGGAAAAGTACCTTACTGGGACAAACATTTCATAATAACACTACATAGGTCACTTTATTTGTTGAATATCCATCAAGAATATGTGGCATCCTAATTATTCAATATAAGTCTTCTGTTGTTGGAGTTATTTTGAAACACATTAAGCTCTGAGGAGAGTATACACTTATTGGCATATGGAAAGGTGTTCTTTTTATCCAAGTGCTGAAAAAGAGGCTAAAAGTTAATAGTTACTACCAGAGTTATCAACTGGAATTCATTTTGATATTCCTTTTTGCTGAATATACCATACAAATTTTAAAAAATATATAATTTTTCTTATTAATTGGATCAAAATTAATTACTCTATGCCTTATACAAATCTGCATTTTTGTATAAACTGGTAATACTCCATAAAAGTTGCATTCACCCACATTTAGCTAGATGTCTTATAGTATATAATTGTTAAAACTATGAGCTGTTTTCAAGTTGGGTCTATACTTCTATCAAAATTCCACTGACCCAAAGTTGACTAGATGCATTATACTGAATAAATATTAAAACTGGGTTATTTGCAAGATGGCTCATTTTTTAGGATTCAACTACTATATATTAAAATACATGGAACTGTAATTGTCAAGTCAAAAGTACTTTTTTTGATGGGGGGATTTCAAGATAGTGGAATAGAGGAGATCACTTTACTGGCTGGTTCATCGCATGAAAGAAAACAGGCAGCTTCTCAGCAAGTGAGGTACTAGAAACCTTATAGAGACACTGTAAGTCCACAGGGGAGAAATTCTACTGCCTCAGTTCCTTACTGTTAGATGGGTAGACACACAATCAACATGAAAAAGCAAAGGAACAAATCATCCCAAACAAACCAAGATACTCCAGTAACAGAATCCATCAATACCACAGTGGAAGAAATGTCAGAGAAGGAGTTTAGAATGTACATAAACAGATCTGCAAAGTAAAGGACAGTATACAGAGTGAAATCAGAGAGAAAATACAGGAAGTGAAAGATCACTTCAACAAACAGAGATTCTAAAAAAAAAAAATCCTCAAAATGAAGTAATCAATAAACAAAATTAAAAATTCAATTGAAAGTATCATTGACAGACTAGATGTACTTTGAAGACAGAGTTTCAGGCAGTAAAAACAAAACATAAAAACATATAATGGTGAAAACAAAGTTGACCATGGAGGAAAGATGTTAAAAGACCATGAACAGAACTTCCAAGAAATATGAGATAACCTGAGAAGGTCAATTTTAAGATTTATTGGGCTTGGAGATACAAATGAAAGGAATACACAATCTTTTCAATGAAATAATATCAAAAAATTTCCCAAACCTAAAGAATGAAATGGAAAATCAAATATAGGAACCTTATAAAAAATGACAACAGACCCTCATCAAGGCACATTATTATCAAAATGCCTACTATACAGAATAAGGATAGAATTTTAAAGACTGCTAGAGAAAAATAACAGGTAACATTTAGAGGGAAAGCAATCAGATCTCAGCTGATCTCTCAACCCAGACCCTCAAAGCTAGGAGGTTTTGGAATAAAATATAACAAG
Organism: Sciurus vulgaris; assembly: GCF_902686455.1. NCBI lineage: Eukaryota > Metazoa > Chordata > Mammalia > Rodentia > Sciuridae > Sciurus > Sciurus vulgaris. Next base: position 53,221,925 of record NC_136464.1, read on the forward strand.
CTCTGAAAAAAATTGATACCAGCCAAGAATATTACACCCAGCAAAATTAAGCTTCAGAATTGATGATGAAATATATAAAAACCTTCCATGATAAAGTTAAAAGAATTCAATATTAGAAAGCTGCATTATAAAACATACTCAATGAGACATTTCAGAATAGAAGACACAGAGACAAACCCACATAAATATAGTTATCTCATATTAGACAAAGGTGCGAAAAACATACATTGGAGAAAACATAGCCTCTTCAACACATGGTGCTGGAAAAACTGAAAATCTATATGTAATAAAATGAAATTAGACCCCAATCTCTTACTCTGCACTAAACTCAATTCTAAGTGAATCAAGGACCTAGGCATTAGACCAGAGACCCTGTGCCTGCTAGAAGAAAAAGTAGGCACAAATCTCCATCATATTCATTTAGGAACCAAATTCCTCAACAAAACTCCTAAAATGCAACAAGTAAAATCAAGAATCAATAAATGAAATTGTGTCAAACTAAAAACTTCTTCACAGTAAAGGACAAGAATATGAAAAGAGAACATACAGAATGGGAGAAAATCTGTCACCAGCACCTCAGATAGAGTATTAATCTTCAGGATATATAAAGAACTCAAAAAACACCACCAAAAACCCCCAAATAACCCAAATAATAAATGGGTTAAGGGACTGAACAGACAGAAGAAGAAATACGAATGGTCAATAAATATATGAAAAAATGTTCAACATCTCTAGCAATTAGAGAAATGCAAATTAAAACTACACTGAAAAAAAAATTAATTAAAAAAATGGATATTAAAAAAAAAAAACTACACTGAGATTCTATCTCAATCCAGGCAAAATGGCAATCATGAAACATAGAAGTATCAACAAATGTTAGTGAAGATGTGGGGGAAAAGGTACACTCATACATTGCTGGTGGGATCGCAAATTGGTGTAACCACTCTGGAATGCAGTACAGAGATTCCTCAGAAAACTTAGAATGGAACCACCATTTGATCCAGCTATCCCACTCCTCAGTCTGTACCCAAAGGTCTTAAAATCAGCATTCTACAGTGATGCAGTCACATCAATGTTCATAGCAGCTCAATTCACAATAGCTAAACTATGGAACCAACCAAGGTGCCCTTCAATAGATGAATGGATAAAGAAAATGTGGTACATATACACAATAGAATATTACTCAACCATAAAGAAGAATGAAATTATGGCATTTGTCACTAAATGGATGGAACTAGAGGCTATCATAGTAAGCGAAATAAGTCAATACCAAAAAACCAAAGGCCAAATGTTTTCCCTGATATGAAGATGCTGACTCACAATAGGTCAGCAGGCTAGCGGGGAGGAGTGGAGGTACACTGGATTAAACAGAGGGAAAGCAGGGAAAGGGACGGGATAGGAATGGGAAAGACAGTAGAATGAATTGAACATAACTTTCCTACGTTCATATATAAATACATGACCAGTGTAACTCCACATCATGTATAACCGCAAGAATGGGAAGTTATGCTCCATGCATGTACGATATGTCAAAATACATTCTATTGTCACGTATGACTAAAAAGACCAAACAAAAACAGATGCAAAAAAAAAAAAAACTTAAAAAAAATATAAAGCCAAGACAAAAGAAAATAGTTTTAAGAAACACCAGACTACTTGTAACAATACTGAAAATTTTAACTAGAATGGATGTATCAGTAGTTCTTAGTCTTTTTGATGTCAGGACCCTTTGCCTTCTTAAAAACTACGAAGGCCCTCAAAGTCCTTTGGTTTGTGGGTGCTATATATATATGATATTCATTCTATTAGAAATCAAAAACGGGAAACTTTAAAAAATACTTTTTCATCAGAATACATAGTCATTTTCATAGTCAATTTTAATTATATAAATATATCATGCCAAACTTTAAACCATTTGTTTTTTGAAAATCAGATTCTCAAGTTTATGATGCTTAAAATACTACATGAATCCCTCTTTAAGAATCACACCAGAAAAACACACTTACCAAGACTTCAAAGGAAAATCAGACCATTTTAAGAAATGAAGTAAAAAGAGGGGAAAAATCTTTAATTCTTGAAATGCTTTTCTCACATATGGGCAGAAGAAATAACACGACTTTCTATTATACAATCTTCTCAATGTAAGCATTTATAAGACAGTTATAAAGGGGTAGGATTTGCTGTGCTGAGGAATCAATAACAATACTGTAAAGCCTACAGCAGTGTACATAAACATGCTGTAGGAGACATTAACACTAGACCAAAAGAAATAATTATATTTTCAATAAACATGTTCGTACTAGATAATCAATTTTCTACACGTCTTACCAGCTGTTTCATACAGCTCAGGTAGTGGAATGGCAGCAGCTGTTATACCAAAACCATATAATATGCATATGAGGTGCTTCTAATTTTTCATAGGTATCTACTTATTTGTGAGCAACCCATTTAACTCATATTAAATAAAATCTAGGTAATCATGAAGTGATTAATTCAGGAGGATTTTTAGTATAGTTCTGTTTTAGAAATTAATTCTTAACCAATTATTTTTGTCAGAGGACTTAATAATTCAAATTACATGCTGCCCTTATTCCTGGATTTAAGAGATTTGTCACGATCAATGTTTCTGAAATATTAAATTAAAATGTGTCATGGTAATTACTATGGAATAAATAGCAATTAAGATTTTTTTAGGCAAATAAACTCAAACTGTTTGCAATGAATATTTATATTACTAATATTTTCCCACACAATGCATGTGTCATTCATAATAAGTTGCCTTAAAAATATAAAATGTAAATTGTAGGATTACTTCAAAAGACCTTAAGAAACTGACTTAAAAGTACAAAATTCTGTCTTTGGTTTAGAAGTATCTACATATAATGTACCTAAAAAGAGGTAGACTTTAAGGTAAATAATATAAATTAGACTACTCAGGGAAAGATAATATTTATGCTCTGTGCACTATTATAAATCCTGTATTTATAATAGTGAACCAAATGTATGCTTTGAGATGGGTACATAATTTGCAGGACAAGTAAAAGATAATTATTTAAAAATGCATATCTGCCAACAACTATATTCTATCAGGTTAGTATGGCCCAAACATTTGAATTAAGTCAATACTTACTGCTATATAACAAACTCTTGCTTTTTCTACCAACATCCAGTTTTTCTCCAGATCAAGATGTTCTTCCTTTTTGTAACAATTGGCAGCTGCAAGATTAGCTATAAGGGACCTAAAACAGCAAAAGAAAAAGCATATACCAAAGTCAAATTTGTTAGGTATTTCTGAATAGTTAATTATCAATATTTCCTGCAAAATTTTCAATTTACAAATTTTAATTCTTTAATACTGACATTAGAAAAAACACTGATATTAGATCCTTTAATGAATGCAAATAATATTACTTTTGTTTTGAAAACTTTGAAACTTCTATTTTGTCTTTGAGGGAAAAAAAAAGAGACATGATAACCCTTCAAAACACCACTTGGTATTTTGAAAAAGTGGAATTCGGAATTTAAATTTCCTTCTGATACTAAAATAACACTATTTATATTTTAATAGCTCGAAATGCAGTTAAGAAATAAAACTACGAAGTCATCCCACAAAAAAAATGCATATAACTAAAAACTATTTATTTAGATGTTCTGGGGGTCAAACCCAGGGCCTTGGACATGTTAGACAAGTACTTTACCACCAAACTATGCCTCCAAGAACTCAAATTTCACTTTTTATAGTGGAAAATACATTTATAAAAATAAGATCAACATAAACTATAATTGACTATTTAATCTAATGTTTTAAAAACCACACATGAGATTAATTTCATAAAACATACATATTAATGTAGACCATGTTTACTAGGAGGAATTAATTTGCAAACCACTACATTTTAAGGACTGGAATCAATTAGAACAAGTTTCTATACTTAAAAACTCTCTGGGCTGGGTCCACTTTATAGCTGGAAAATCTAAGTAGGATTCTATATTCAAAATCCTGCTGCAAGTGCCACCTAGATCGTTTAATTATAGCCCAATAATCAAACTTAATGAAATAAAAAATTATATACATTTCATACAAATAAAAATAGTTTTCTTCCTCATTGTGACCTGGAACTTAGAAAATTTCTTCCCAATTTTTCTACTAAATAGTAACAGTACAGTTTACAAAACAATCATCTCATTATTTGACTTTGGTAATGTTTAGTTCCCCTGTTTAAAAGGAAAAAAAAAAATTCTCTTCCAAAACATATTTCTATTCATCCATATGTCAACTTACTATTGAAGGGTACATCTGTTTGTGTTCAATTAAATGAAAGAAAATGAGAGAAATATGAATCAATATTCTCATGCCAAGTAAGTATACTACAAACTTATAAAAAATAGTCCTGTTTTTGGTGCTGGGGATTAAACATGTTCTTAATACATAAATATATATTAATAACTATGACTTTAGAAAAGTTTTGGTAAAAATGGCTGCCAAATAAAAGCAAACATTTCACTGGGTGCAATGAGTAGCTTGGGAGGCTCATGAGTTCAAAGCCACCCTTAGCAATTTAGTAGGGTCTAAGGCAACTCAGTGAGACCCTGTCTCTAAATAAAATACAAAAAAGGATCGGGGATGTGGCTTAGTAGTTCAGCCAAACTACCAGCTATCAGAAATTGGGCAAAACATTTTGCTTTCCTGGACCTAATTATAAAAGGTAGAGGCCAAACTAGTGATCATCAACTTTGATTCTGTTATACCTCATGAATTCAACAGCAGGCTTAACAAAAGTAAACTGAAAAACACAAAAGGAAAAAATGATATAAGGAAGAAGGATTTACTGAACACTGAAAGTTGAAACTATAAACATGAAGTCTAAATTCCAAATTCAGATTGGAATTCAGATCTCATCAATGTTTACATAGTCAATTATCAGCTTCCATTGGAATTACACCAACCTACCTGTTGCTACCAGTGATGCATGCAGCACAAGTTCCTGTTGGCTGCTCATTCTGCTCATAGTAATAAGCATCCACATGGGCTTCAGCGGCTTTTCTCTTCAGGATCTCTCCAAATTTATCTATCCCAATGCATCCAAAAAATGTTGCTGCTTTGTGTGGCTGCTGAATCATCCACTAAAAAATAGGAACATAAATAATTTAATGGATCAGAAAAAGATACACATAGTTCAGTATTCCACCATGGATAGTGGCATGAAAAGATGCTTTGTGAGAAACTGACTGTTCTGAATGAAATTTCAACTCTTACTACTTCTTATGATAACAAACTTGACACATCAGCAATGCAAAAATCTTATTACTTTAGGGGAGTGAAATAAAATAATGTGGTTAGGACTCAGAGGTGAAAGTCATAGAAGCAAATGCTGGCTTGCTATAGAAAAATAATAATAAGTTAAGTAGTATGGCACCATTATAAAAAGCCCAGAAACTTCTTTGAACACTGTCTGGGTATAATCTTGTTCTATCATGAGTTGTATAAGCAAGGACATGTTACTTAACATGTCTATGCCTCACTTTTCTCACCTATAAAATGGAGATACATTATAAATACACTTCATAAAGTTGCTGAAGAGTAATTGAAATAATATAAGCCAGAGCATATTCATTGCTGAACAGAGTATCCATCACAGAGTAAACAATATATATTAGCTGTGGTTGTCACTATTATAGTACTTCTTGTAGTGATTCACATATAAATTGTCATAAAATATGCTCATGTCTAAAATGCTTTTAAAATCTCATAAACTTTAATTTTTTTGCTATAAAATAATAATAATGGAATTCTTTTATGATGCACAATTTTCAGTGATTTGAACTCTCTCTCATAATTAGCTCAATTCCCTGAGGGTTCTCATGCTTTATTAGTGATTTTAAAGTCACCACTGTTTGTTTCAAATATAGTTAGCAAAACATTATATATACAAAGTCAAAAGTATCAACATTGAAACATATTATCGAATATTTAGAATATAAAAAAATGCATATATATTTGCGAGGTAAAGCAATGAAGAAAGAAACAGAGAAAAAGTTATAGGAGTGAGATTCGGTAACCACATAAGGACCAGCAATTCAGTTTTTAGGGATTTACATTGAAGAGACACACACACAAATATAAAATAACAGACTAGAGTATTCTTTGAGTTACTATTTGTCAAGGCAAAAAGTTACAACCTAAAAGTCTATCTATTGAAGACTGCCTGAATAAACTAGGATAAATCCATTCAACAGAATACCACACAGTCATCAAAAACAAAAACTAGACAAGAAAAAAAACAAAAGAAAACACTCTATAAAACAATCCCTCTATATGGAACAATTTCTGTGATATTTTGTGAAATCAGAAAAAAATATTTTTAAAACTAGGTTTAAAAGTAAATATACTGGGTTTGGGGTTGTAGCTCAATGGTAGAGGGCTTGCCTGTCACATGTACTGAGTTCAATCCTCAGCACCACATAAAAATAAATAAATAAATAAATGAATGAATAAATAAATAAATAACAGGTACTGTGTACATCTACAACTAAACAATTTTAAAACAGATATATGATTTAACGAAAGAATTAAAATCAAGAACATATCATTTTAAAAATATGGAGAAAGCTTCAGGACATTAGATTTGGCAAGGATTTCTTGGACATAACAATAAAAGCATATACTAAAATTGGAACGACACAGAGAATATTTAGCATGGCCCCTGCGCAAAGATGACACACAAATTCATGAAGCGTTCCATATTTTTTTTGCAGCCAGTCTGGAAAGCAGTGTGGAGATTCCTTAGAAAACTTGGAATGGAATCACCATTTGACCCAGCTATCCCACTCCTTGGCCTATACCCAAAGGACTTAAAATCAGCACACTACAGAGATACAGTCACATCAATGTTCACAGCTGTTCAATTCACAATAGCCAGATTGTGGAACCAACTTAGATGCCCTTCAATTGATGAATGGATAAAGAAATTGTGGTGTATATATATACACAATAAACATATGGTGTATATATATACTCAGCCATAAAGAATGATAAAATTATGGCATTTGCAGGCAAATGGATGAAATTGGAGAATATCATGCTAAGTGAGATAAGCCAATCTCAAAAAACCAAAGATGAATGATCTCGCTGATAAGTGGATGATGACACATAATGGAGGGTGGGAGGGGGACAAGAATGGAGGAAGAAGGGACTGTATAGAGGGAAAAGAGGGGTGGGAGGGGTGGGGGGGAGGAAAAAAATAACAATGAATCAAAAATTATTACCCTATGTAAATGTATGATTACAAAAATGGTATGCCTCTACATCATTGTACAAACAGAGAAACAAGATATATCCCATTTGTTCACAATAAAAATAAATTTAAAAAAAGCATAGGGAACAAAAGGGAAAATAGGTAAATGTGGCTATAACAAACTTGAGTACTTCTGAAAAAAGAAACAACCCAATAAAGTGAAAAGACAACTAATTTCCAAACTATACATCAATGAGAGGTTAATATCCAGAATACATATGGAACTTCTATAGCTCAAAACAGTAAAACAAATAACCTAATTGAAAAATGGGCAAAGAACTTGAATAAACAGGTCTCAAAAAAAAGTATGTATGTATGTATATATATGCACACGGCCAATGAGCACATGAAAAGATGTTCAACATCATTAATGATGTGGAAAATGCGCATCAAAACCACAATGAGATCTCATTTCACACTGATCAGAATAGCCACTATGAAAAGAGAAGAAAATAAATATTAGTGAGGATGTGGAGGTATTAGAACCCTTATGTAGTGAGGGTGGGAATGTGAACTGGTGCAGTCACTATGAAATAGTGAAGTTTCTTAAAAAGAAAGAAAAGACATTAACATATAATCAAGCAATTCCACCTCTGGGTATATATATCCAAGATAATTCAAAGCAGAATTTCAAAAGAGATGTCTGCCCACCCATGTTCATTACAGGATTACTTGTAATAGCCAAGAGGTGAAAGTAAACCAAATATTCATCAATAGATAAACAGATGAAGAAAATTAGGGATATATATATATATATATATGCATAATCTGTTTTATTTATATATATATGTGACCTTAGAAAATAAGGTCATCCTGTCATATGCAACAAAAAGGATGAAACTCAAGAACATTATGATAAGTAAAATAAGGTCACTGAAAGAAAATACATGATTCTATTCATATGAAGTAGTCAGAAGAAAGGAACAAAGTAGTTACCAAGGACAAGGACTAAGGAGGAGGGGAATGAAGTATAGGTGGGTAAAGAGTTTCAAAGTTGCATGTCAAAAAGTTCTAGAGACTTGCTGTACAAGAATGCAAATAAACTGTATACTACTGAACTGTACATTTAACAGTGCTAATATAATTATTTATTCTAGAAATAAACAATTCAGAACTTTTAGATGATAAGCCCTTCTGAGTAGCATAATCTTCTGCCTTCCCCATCTACACTATTTGCTTCAATCAGGTCATGAATCACACCTTTGTTTACCATATCCATGTTAGATACATTACCCTCCTGTTAGTTACTTAATAGCTATCAGTTACTTTTCAACTGTTTGGGTATTACAGTGCTTGTGCTTGAGTACCCTCTATTTTACTTAATAATGGCCCCAAATGTAATAGTGACACTGGCCATTTATTACAGTATATTGTTAAAACTTTTCTATTATTAGTTATTATTATTGACCTATTACTGTGCCCAATTTATAAATTAAGTTTTATCCTAGGTATGTATACATAGGAAAAAATGTAGTATACATAGGGTTCAGTACTATTTGTAATTTCAGGCATCCAGTGGGCACCCTGGAACATATCCCCCATGAATAAGGAGGTCTACTATAGTAAAAAACAAAACAAAACTTAATAGCAACTTATACCATGGTTAGATTACTTTAATAATTTGACCTGCCATTAAAATATCAGTAACTTCCTCGGAAATGACAGTGGAGTCATTATAAGTAATTTACCATAGCTGTAATCAGAGAGCATACAGGCTTAAACTCTAGTCTGGAGAAAGTTATATGAACTCTATGCTGTTTTTAAACCTGCAGAGCTTAGCTCCTCTGCAATGAGGATTTAAATGAACTGAAATGCCTACACTGCAAACCAATAAACACAAAATATCAATCAATAATCACAAAAAATAGGTAAATAGTGGAAATATTCAGCAGTTCTTGTTGTGTTCACCATTAAATATTTCAGCACAGTAAACTAGCTGTCATTTCAGCTATATTTGGTAACAGGATACTGACAATATAGGACCTTTATTTTTATTTATTTATATTATTTTTTTTTAGTTGTAGGTGGACACAGTACCTTTATTTTAATTTTCAGTGGTGCTGAGGATCAAACCCAGGGCCTCATGCATGCTAGGTGAGGGCTCTATCACTGAGCCACAACCCCAGCCTAGGACCTTTATTTTTGATCATACGATTTAAACTAAAAAATTAGTCACTCTAGTAAGACACAGTGGCACACGCCTGTAATGGGTACTCAGGAGGCTGAGCAAGAGGATGGCAAGTTCAAGGCCAGCCATGGCAACTTCGTGAGATCCTGTCTCAAAATAAAAAATACAAAAACTGGGAATACAGTTCAGTGGTAGAACAATTGCTTAACATGCATGAGGCCCTGGGTTCAATCCCCAGTACTGAAGGATAGATTTAATTTTACAACAGTCATGAACAGAAAGTAAGTAGAGGCATACCAGAGCACTTAGCTCCTTTCCTGTTTTAAGAATATTATCATAGTACCCCTAGGGCAAAAGAAATTCCATTAAACTAATTAGCTTGAACCAAAAGTATTTACTGTATTTATTTCCTAAACTTTGGTGCCTCTTAGGCACTACAAAACTCTCAAAGCTTGTACTCAGACTGCTCATCAATTCTCTCATTTCCTGTTTCACCTTGATTTTTGTGCAAAACTTACTTTTTTTATAGTTACTGCCAAAAAAAAAAGGAAAAGGTTTTGCAAGGTATGTATGATGCCACTGAAAGGAATGTAGCAATCTAATGGAAAAATGGAAATATCTACAGCTAGCTGTAGATGCTATATTTGAAAGATGTCACTAAGATTCCCTTGAAAATTTATATATCCTGCAGATTATGTCGGTTTGCGACAGCACCCTAGGGAACTTAGGAGCACAGAGTTTGGGAAACAAGAGTATAATGCTAACAAAAAAACAATGAAAAAGAAAAAAGAAAAAAATAAAAGAAAATTAGGAGTAGAATGACAAAGCAGCTACACAGGAGGTTAGTGCCTAGTGGGAAAGGTAGGCCTAGACCAGATAATTAAATGTCGCTTTAAAATGTTTAAGCAGTATTCTATAGGTAGAAGAGAGTACAAGAAGGGTTTTGAGCAAAGGATTGAGATTATAAGGCATGGTGCCTCATTAAGGTAAGGAATAAGGAGAAAATTTACAATTGAATTTAAATAGGTACTGAAAAATGACACATTAAATTTCACATTAATTCTTTTAACAACACATGGAAGGATTCTATTAATTTCACCTTCCAGATAAATTTCTTCTTCTTCACCTAAATGCAGTATTTAGGACAATGTAACTGTCAATGATACAAGAGTCAGTAATTTCTAAGAAAATGCCATATAGTTTAATTCAATTCATAACTGAATGATGAGAATGACACCTAGATACTAAAATAGTTGCAAGATAAGTTAAAGAGAGGAAATTTTATACCAGAAGCATTTCAGGAAAACTGAAAAGCACAACTAGAAGAAATTACATGTCAAAACTGGGAGAGAGCAACAAGCACACTGCAAAGGGTGATGAGGAAATCAAAACTGAAGTAGACTGATTAGGAAAATATCATATATCACCTTGTTTTATGAAAGAACTGATTATTCATAGAGGACTGTGATATTACCATGAGAGACAGGGTGGAATATAAGATTTTCATTCTTGCTTGCTCAATAACTAGTATGTTATACCTCTTCCCAACAAAACTGTTCCATTTTCCCTGTTTAAAGCATTCTATTAATAAAAGTTAATTGCTAAAAATATCACCCCCAATAACTTTGTTGTTCTTCATAAATACCTATTAACATTTTCTTTTTCTTGGTAACTTGGGATTGAACTCAAGGGCACTCAACCACTGAGTCACATACCCAGCACCTTCCTCCCCCTTTATTTTAAATTTAGAGACAGAGTCTCATTGAGTTGCACAGGGCCTTGCTAAATTGCTGGAACTGGTTTTGAACTTGTGATCCTCCTGCCTCAGCCTCCTGAGCCACTGGTATTACAGGCATGTTCCACTGCACCTGGCACCTATTAACATCTTTTTCTCTGAACGGACTTTGGGATACTTTGGCCTAGTAGGGGGGAAAAAACAAACTACATGAACTTTAGACTCAGGTGTACTGAAGTGTATTTATCCATTTGCTGGCAAACAAACTACTCACAGGTCACTTCTTGAGGAATTATTGTTAAGAATGAATAAGTAATACAAGCAAGGAGCCTACGGCAGTGCTTGTTACAGAGTACTAATGATAAGAGAGGAAACTGTTGAGATAGGAAAAGAAGAATTTTTAGTCATATTCATCCAATTCATTCTATCAATATTTTTACTTACCTAATATCTATTTAACATTATTATAATTAGCAACAGATAAAGCAATTTCTCTCACTATATACTTCCTCTGGATATGATCTAATCTATTCCTACGGTTTCAATTATCATCTATATGCTGAGAACCTTCATCTCTATTTTTACATGAGACCAGTCCTTAGATGTCTGACCTGAATAAATTAATACCTCCAGAGTCCTGTTTTGCCTATTAAATTGATCCATTTCTACTTCTATCTACATTATCACTACTTTCACTAAAGCTCCCAATGTCTCTCAATTAAGACTACTGCAAAGTTCCTTTTAAATTTTTGAAAACTAAAATATATTCATATTCCATAAAGTTTACTACTTTAAGATGTACAATTCAGTTTGTTTCTGTATATTCACAAAGTTGTTCAACTATCATCATCATCCTGCTCCAGGACATTTTCATTATTTCACAACCACTTGCAAAAGCTTAACTCATCTCCCTTCCTTCTGTTTTGTTTTCCTCCAATTCACTGCATATTGGCCGCTTTCCTAAAGCATCCTTCAATAGTTACCCAAATCTTTTAAGCAAAGTTCAAACAAACCACTTTATGACTGAACCATTAACAGCTTCTCTGAGTGCGTCCTAAGGTATTAACACTCTTAAATGCAATGTTCCGGTACTGGTTCTGTTTTCTGGTCTTTCTAGCTTCCTATTTAGGTTTTACATCTTATTTTCATGAACAAGCTTTTCCTGAACTTTAATCTAGATGCCCAAGTTCTATGTTACCACAGCAAATTATATCATTCCTATCATAAAATTAATTTCACTTAATTAAAATTTTCTGTTCAATAGACTACTTTCTTGGTTCTCTGAAAGAGTTGTAGGGTACATTACTAAATCTAAAAAGTGGCTGCTACTTTCCATGCAATTAATAAATAGTCATTGAATGAATAGGAAAGCCATGACTATCTTTTCAAAAACCTTAGAGATTAGACTTAAGTATGTTACTATTTATTAAATGAGATGTACATAGTAGAAGCTGTTAAGCACAAGGAAGAAGCACCTACTCAGACTCTGGAACTAGCCAAAGAAAACTTTCTAAGAGAAATATGAGAAACTTGTCTCAATGGACATTTAGCTATGACAGGTTTAGGACACTGTACCACAAACCATGGCACTTGGCATACTGAATATTTTAAGCTAAAGGGATCTAAGGAACAGTAAGTGCAGAAAGGATTTTCTGATCTCTCCTTCATGTGAGAGGTGTTCTCCTTTTACCTGGAAGAAGGGACTATACTTATCTCTGAAGATGGAGGAACACCAAGATGCTTTTGAACACAGAGAGAAGCCTTGATGACCTTCCCAATTTACTACTACTGGCTCATACCTGTTTTTGTACCACAACCCTCCACTTTTCATCAAAGTTAATATCAGAACTCTCAGAACACTTAACTGTTGCTTTGTTTTCTGTTTCCTAAGGTAAAACCTACATTAAATACATATGTATTTTTTTATTTTTTATTTTTTTTTCTCCAAATTCCTGGTTTAATAAGGACTTGTTTATTTTGAGAAAAAAGGTCCCAAAAATCAGGCTGTTCACAAAAATAACCCACAGTATCAACTTTAGAAAACAAATAAAGACCATTACACTAATTATTCTTCTAGAGGATGCATTTAACATGCCAACTCTCATTCACAAAAATACATTGTTACATTTGTGTTGAACAGCCCCACACTGGACTATTATGTGGGGGATAACATACATACCTCTAACTCAAAGCTGCTCTCAGGTGCTACAACTAAATGAGATTGCCTTTGCAGTTAGGGAAGCAACTACTGAAATCATGTATAAATGGAAAGAACTGTACTCCCTGCATAACAAGAGATGTATTTTTTGTTAATCTATCTTTCTGTTACATCAGCCCCAACTCATAATTTAGAAGACAGAAAGGAAAAGACTTTTCTTCCCCTGCAACTATTAGTAGGAAGTAGGAAATACACAGGTCTTAGGTAGGATTATTTTTTGTTTGTTTGTGGTACTAGGCATTGAACCCAGGAGTACATTACCACTGAGCTATACCCTTAGTCCTTTTACTTTTTATTTTGAGACAGAGTTTCACTAAGTTGCTGAAGGTCTCACTAAGTTACTGAAGCTAGAACTTGTGATCCTCCTGCTTCAACTTCCTAAATTCCTGAGACTACAGGTGTGCACCACCATGTCTGGCTTTAGTGGGAGAATTTTTAAAGTAAGGACGAGGAAGAGAAAGAGAGAGACAGACAAACTCAAAGAATTAGGAAACTAAAAAGTAAATTCAGGATTTCAAAAAGGATTTGGGTACTTTTAAATACAAAGATGAATATGAAAAGGTCTTAATATAAAAAATTTAACTTCTTCTTTAAAAGGGCATTCTAAAGATAGTATTTTCTAAAGTACAGAATGAAAGCTCATTAAACTTATTCTACTCTATTTGGAGATATCACTAATAAAATAACCATTAATACAGGTTAAAGATTCAGCAAATAAGCTGGCATGAAGTTTGTACAGAATAAGTTTTAATTATTACTATGAAAATAACAATTGTATAGACAAGTTATGGACCCAGCCTAGATACTCAACAGATGAATGGATAGAGAGAATATGGAATATATACATAATAAAGTTTTACTCAGCCATAAAGAAAAATGAAATTATGTCATTTGCTGGGAAATGGATAAAATTGGAGAACATAATGCTAAGTGAAATAAGCAGACTCAGAAAGTCAAGGATCAAATGTTTTCTCACATATGCAGGACAAGAAGGGAGGGAGGAAGAGAAAATGAGAGAGAGAGGGAGAAGGGAGAAGAGAGAGAAAAGAAATAAGAAAGAGGGGTAGGAATCTCACAGAACTATAAAAGAGACCACAGAGTAAAAGAAGGGGATCCAGAGGGAAAGAGGAGAGGACATGAGGAAGTATGGGAGAATGAAATCTACCAAATTATGCTATGTTCATGTACAAATATACTACAATGAATTGCACTTATACATATGATGATAATGTACTAATTAAAGTAATAACAAGTGAGATCAGTGGAGTAGAGCATGTGGAAAATGGGGAGGGAGGAGAACAGGGAAAGGAAAGGAAGGGGGTGGGGGAAGAAGACTGAGCAAAATATGTATGTGCATGTATGACTATGGCATAATAAATTCCACTATTATATATAATTATAATGCACCAATGGAAAAAAAAAACTATTGTAAATATTGCATCAGCATCATTAACACTGTCATTATCATTTCTAAGGAAAACTGTTAAATACATAGAATCTAGAATCTTTGTTTTTAATTTTGTAGTTATAGATAGACTGCATGACTTTATTTTATTTGTTTATTTTTTAATGCAGTGCTAAGGATCAAACCCAGTGCCTCACACATGCTAAGCAAGTGCTCTGCCACTGAGCTACAGCTCTAGCCTTAAGAAGGGAGTTTGAATTTTATTTTCTAAATCTGCCTGAAGCCCATGAGCCCTTACATAGCAGGGAGCAGTGGAAGAAAGGGGAGAATCAAAAAACTTCCTTAAATTGTAAGAGAACTTTGCTATAGTTTTCAGAAGAGGATTTACAGATTTCATCAGATTACTGAAGGAATCTAGGCCACCCGGACCAGGGGGTGGGGGATTGTAGACACAACAAAGATATAACAGGAGGATGTCTTTTTCTTTTTAAGCAAAAGAGTAACAAAGTTATAGGATTGTATCAAATTAACCAAGAAAATTGTTTTACCTGAAGATATTTAACTAAACATAAAAATACTGTATGAGTTATAATTTTCGAAAACACTTATTTGAAACCATCCCCAAATTAATTTCTTAAGACTAATAAGAACAGACTGGATTTCTCTCTAAAAGACTACAAAACTGGGTCCTAACAACATAGTACATGGTGTGGTGTTATAATATGCTTCACATTTTTGTTATCACCAGGAACTCTAGATATTAAGGATGAAAGGCATGGAAGGAGTGTGGTCAGAACTGGGACATGGGGCTGGTCTGGAAAGAAGTAATCATGTGAAACTGTGTAAGTAACTTAATCTCTCTAGCTAGTAATGTCCTTAATTGTCCATGTCAGGAAACTATAGTGATGTTCTAAAAGATCTATTACTTTAAGCTATTTAAAAAAATCAAGAAGAATGTTTTGTATTTGAAACAAGAAAAGAAAAATCACCATAAAAGTTTATTGTGGCAAACTAAAACTGGGACTGAAAAGTGAAGAAAGGAAAAAAATCTCTATAGAAAAATCAGTGGTCTTTTGAAGTAAGAATGTCACTCAGATGCATCTTCCCAGAAATTCTATAAAATCCACAGAGAAGTATGCCAACTAATAACCAAAGAGCAAGAAAAGAATTGAGAAAAATCCCTTTTCCTTACTATTTCTAGCATACACTTTATAAAAAGCAAAAATGCCTCAAGGCAGTAAACAGCTGCCCATCAACACCTATCAGCAGCAACATCAAAAACATAAGGCAAAGGTCAAGTCAAAGTTTATTGACAATGATGAACTATGACAGCCTCTATTAAATTACCCCTTTCTTCAAGGTGTATGTGATCAAAGCAGCAAAGATATTTTCACTCAGTCACATAACAAGCTATTTGTTGAGATTGAAACATCTGGTCAATATCTCCTAACACTGCAATTTCATGCACAGTTAGCATTAGGGCACATTTCTTCTCCTCTTCTTACAGGGTCCACAAGAGTGGCACATATGGCTGATCATTTCATTCAAAAAGGATTCAATTCAAGGCATTATACACAATCGTCTGTGCTTTATGGTGTTTTAAGTCTACCTGCCATCGTTTTCCATCATCATTGCTGACTGCTGTTCTCTTCTACTATAAAAGCCTGCAAATATGACAGAGCACTTAAAGCTTAACAGCTTTCCTCTACTGGAGTTAGGAAGCATTTAAGGCACAGGAATCTATAAAGTGGCAGGTCGTTTTCTATTGTCAAGAACTCCTAATACGTTGAACTATTTACCATTTTATTTAGCATCAGCAAAGATCTAGTACAGATTTTAGAAAAGGAATTTTTAATGTCAAATATTTAACCATCTGCCTGGCAGATCTATTGAAGTACATCTTTTGGCCATAAAGTTAAAATGAACAACTTGAAAACAATATCATGGAAATATTGAAATATTTTAAAAATTAATTCTAATAGAGATTTTAGAATATTTTTTAACTTGATAAGAAACAATTCTATTTTAGAGAGAACAGGAATGTTACAATTTTATCAGTCCCATATGCTAAAAATTTTCCACTTGAAATTCATGCACTTGTTGTCATGGTAACAGGACCTTTCTTAAACACTCCAGTAGTAAACCTGAACTCACACCATAGGTTTCTCTCTCTTTCCCCACCCTTGGAATAATAGCTTCAAGGGACAAGCAGGGTGAGGGTGGGGATGTCTTTAAAGTCCTTTGACACATCTCCTTGATAGTATGTATGACTAGAGTTATCTCCTAAAATTTAAGGATTTGTCTAGACATTAATAACTAGGTGGCTTTCAGTGAAGAAATACTCTTTGTTGTAATAAAGAATCACTTGTGACCACCTGACAATAAGCAATGTGCAATGGTTGATTAAGGAAAGTGAATATCAAAATAACAAGACTGAACTGAAATCCAGGTTACATATAATGGCCCAGAGACTGCTTACTCCAGCATATAATTTAAATGTTTTGTTTGTTCATTTGTGCATTTACTTTGTTCAAATTTGTGTTCTTGTAACAGAACAATGCCTGGCCCATAGAACCATTTCAATAAATATCATTAGATCACTAGTATTGACTGAGTAGTCAGGCATGGTCCTTATATCAGAGATTCCAAATAAAACAAGAAAAAAGCACAAAGCAAACAAAACAAAACATTAGAGGAAATAATTGTAAGACTATGCAGGTAAAGACAAAGGGAGAACAATGAGTTGGGCAGGGCAAAGAAGGAAACTAAGGCCATTCAGAGACATAAAATGTATAAATGAGATAATCAAAGATTAGGTTTGGGGCTTGGGGAACTTTTCAAACCAAGGTAGAGCAAGTGCAATGCTGCTGCAGCAGGAAAGACTTTGGCATATTAAAATAACTGAACACCAGCATAGTTAGAGCTCAAAAGGGAGACTGAAATAAATTAGAAATCATGCAGGTTCTAGATTATGCAACCCTTGTTGGCTATGGTGAAGAGAACAAATTTTGTTCAAAGTATAACAGGATGACACTAAATGATTTTAAAGAAAATGAAAATTATCAAATGGAAACAGGGATCATTTTTGCCACTATGTATACAGAATTAGAAGAGTGGCAACAAGATCAGTTAGGACAGTATTTACATTCCACATCCACTCCACTGGAAAAGTCTTACATTAGCTCTGTTCTCAAACTATTTCCAGATTTCAACCTCTTTTCATTAATTCCAATGCCATCACCCATCAAAAGAACCATAATTTACCTAGACTACTGCAATATTTGCTAGTCTTACTTTCATCTTCGACTCCAGGCACACTGAAGTATTCTTATTACCCTTCAAGTGTTGAGTCAGAACAAGTCATTCATTTGCTCAAAACTCTGCAATGTTCCCCATATCATTAAGAAGCAAAATAATCCTTCCAATAATTTATAAGGCCTTACAGCTTCAAGTCACTCCACTCTTATTGTCTCTCTAAACTCACCTCCATTATTCTGCTTCAACCACATGGACCCCTTTGTAAGATTTTAGGACATGCCAACCATGCTGTCCCTCAGCAGGCACCAGTCCCTCTACTGGGCTGAATTTCTCCTGGATACCACAGGGTTCCTCACTCAAATCTTACCTTCTTGACCAAACCATTTAATAATGCAAAATGTCTTTTCTATTCCATTCTCAGTGCCACATTCTTCTACTTTTTATCTTTATTACTTATCATCTTTTAATCTACTTATGTAACATTCATTATATTTCTTCCCCCTCAACTTAAATATAAGCTCCATACAGGCAAGAATTTTTGTTTATTTTACTAATGTATCCCAGCACTTGACACATAGGTGATGATAAGTATTTGATGCACTGTATCTTACAGGTCAACAAAGAGAAATCACATAACTCTCTCAATTAATAAGAAAAATTTCATAGCTATCACTACTACTAAAAGAGCACTTAATTTAACAATTACAAATTAATATTAGCAATTACCACAAGTGAAAATGTGTTATTTCCTTTTCTAAATATCATGGCCAATATAATTATATCCCAAAATTAAATAAAGCACTAAAAATATTAAAAGGGTAAAAGTGTAAGTCACAATTTACCAAAGACACGGAAAAACTAAAAAAAATAAAATTAAAAAAAATACACTATATATTATAGAAATAACTCAAATGTTCAAATGTCATTATAAGTCCTGTAAGATAAATCTCCTGGACAAATAAGTAAAAAAAAATTTTAAAAACGGAAGCAGGATAATTCGTACTAAAAGACCTAAGGTACAAATAATGTGATATTTTAGTTCTTTTGATTCTGATTCAAATAAAACAATCACAAAAGCGCATTTAAAAAATAATTACATCCAAGTACAATAGTTTAATAAGGAAAAGCACTTGTGCAGTACTTTCTACATGAGCTAGCTGCTTTTTTCATGGAAAAGTATTTTTATTTGAAATAATGACTGACAGACAAATGATAGTTATTCAGACTTAAGGCATGTGGCAGACATTTTCTTGAAAATGAAAAGTAAGCCTGTCACTTAAAAAAAAAAAAACTGACAGGATTTATTGCTAATAATAAAATTTGAGCTTTCAACTGAAAATTATAATCATGTAATACATTCACCATGAGGATTCTCCATACTTAAAGACCATTTTCTTGAGATTGATATTGATATTGACAAATGAGATATTTTACAACACCTACAAGATTTGTGTAATTTAATGAATGAAAACTGCGAATGACCATTTTATCGTGGTAAAAAAGCAAATACACGCTAACTGTCCATTCAACAGTTAAACAGACCAAAGGATGCATTTTAAACATTTTACCAGCTTTTTAAAATACCATACAATTAATTACCTACTTTAAGTGTACAATTTGATGGTATTTGATATATTCAGAATTGTGCAAGACTTACCACAATTTTAGAATATTTTTCATTACTCCAAATCGAAACTCCTTGGTTATTAGCCACAACACTCCAAAACCCCCATTCCTGCAAGTCCTAGGCAAACACTCTTTTCTGTCTCTATAAATATGCATATTCATGACATTTCACAGGCATGGAATCATAAAAAAATGTGTACTTCTGTGACTGGCTTATTTCACTAGGCATAATGTTTTCAAATTCATGTATGCTGTCCAGGTGTGATGGCACTTGCCTGTAATTCCAGCTATTCAGGAGGCTGAAGCAGGACTGTAAATTCAAGGGCAGCCTGGGTAACTTAGTGAGACTCTGTCTCAAAATGACAAATAAACATGGCTGAGGGTGTAACTCAGTGCTTGCCTAGCATATGTGAGGCCCTGGGTTCAATCCCTAGTCCCAGTACCACAGAAAAAAGGAAAAGTTAAAAGAAATATTAATATCATACCATATATCAGTACTTCATTCCTCTTTTAGGGCCAAGTAATATTCTACTGTACGAGTACTTCAAATTTTATTTAGTCATTCATCGGCTGATAAACACTTTGGTTGTTTCCACTTTAGTTTATTATGAATAATGCAGCTATAAATATTTATTGTCATTTCTTTTGGGTGTATGCTTACGAGGAAAACTGCTGGATAACAGCAACTTTGTGTTCAACCATGTGAGGTATTGCCAAACTTCTTGCCAAAGAAACTGCAACATTTAACATTCTCACCAGTAATGTATGAGGGTTTCAGTTCCTCCATACACTTACAAAAACTGATGTCATTTTGATGACAGTCATCCCACTGTGTATAGAAAGGTATCTCATTGTGGCTCTGATTTCAGATTTCCTGATAGTTAATAGTGTTAAACTTTTCCATGAGCTCATTGGTTATTTGTATAATCTTTTAGAGAAAAATCTGTGTAGATTCTATGTCCAGTTAAAAGGTGGGCTTTTAATTTTTACTGAGTAGTAATAATTCTTAATATATTCAAGATAAAATATCTATTATTGAATAAAATTCATTTTGTGAGCTGTCTTTTCACTTTTTTCTTTTTTGCAGTACTGGGATTGAACCCAAAGACTCATGTATGCCATGCAGTGGTCCACAGAGCTACATCCCCAGTCCCAAATGATGTCCTTTGAAGTTCAGAACTTTTTAGTTTTGATGAAGTCCACTTTTACTTCTGTTGTTCATGCTTTTGGAGTCATATCTAAAATTTGCCAAATTCAAGGTCATGCAGATGTAATTTTGTCTTTTCTTCTTCTAAGAGCAACTGTTTTAGTTCTTAAATTTAAGACGTTAATCCATTTTGAGTTAATTTTGTGTATGAGAGGTAAGGATCTAGTTTAGTGGTTTTGCAGGTGGACAGGCAGTTCTCCCAGCACCAGTTGTTGAAAAGATGATTCTTTCTTCCATGGCACCTTTGCCAAAAGTTCACAAATATAAAGATGTATTTCTGGTCTTGCTATTGGTCTACTGTATGTTTATTATTATGCTGGCACCATAATATACATTGTAGGTTTTTAGGAAATTTTTAAATTGGGGAGTGTAAGTCTTACAAGTTTGTTCTTTTTAAGATTGTTTTGTCTCTCTCAGGTCCAATGAATTTTCATGTGAATTTTACGAACAACTTGTAAAATTCCACCAAAATGTTTGTTGGGATTTGAACAGAAAATTGACTGTAGGTCCATTTGAGAAAGAACTGCCATTAAAACAAAAACAAAACACACACACACACAAAAAAACAAAAAACAAACAAAAAAACACCCCCACAAAACCCTACTAAACCTTTCAAAAGAACAATTAGAACAAATTTAAAAAATTAAAAAAAAAAAAAACGAGTGGTATCTTTATATTTACTTAGGGTTAACTTCTTTTAAGAATGTTGTGTAAGTTGTTAGAGAATGTTAAGTTTTATATATCTTTTGTTAAATTTATTTTTAAGTACTTTATTCTTTTTGAGATTACTTAAATGGAGTTGTTTCATAATTTCATTTTTGGTTCATATATTGATATAGTATAGAAATGAAATACTGTGTCTAACAACTGATGAACTTGCTTATTCCTTCTAATAGACTTTTTACTGGGATATTTATGATTCATTTATACACAAGATTATTTCATCTATATGTAGACACAATTTTACATCTTTCCAATCTTGATACTTAAATGGATCATCTCATTCATTTACAGTGTATGAGTACAGTGTATGACTTTCAGTATACTTAGAGCTGTGCAACCATAATCACAACATTTTCTCACCCTAAAATGTCTATTAGCAAATACTCCTCAATAGTTCCATGTGCAATCTTTCTAACATGTAAACATAGCTGATGTTAACTTTTCTTCTCCAAACCCCAAAGTTGTAACAGTTAGCATATATTTACAGGTGACTCCACTGAAATTTGGCTTTTATCATAACCTGCTATTTGAAAGGGAGACATGATCAAAACCTATAAACACTAAAGCAATCCTGAATCTAGTAATTTAAAGCATCTCCATAATAAATATTATAAAAGACTATCCTGAAATCACCACAAATCACCCCCGCTGGAGCAGTGAAGTTGGACAACTGGGAGCATCGTAGAGGAGGCCGCTCAGGACAGTGCTTGGACTAGGAGCAACCACTGGGGCTCTGGGCGGCTGCCCAGAGGAGGAGCTGCGAGGAGAGCTGTTTGGACTCAGAGCAACCACTCCTGAACACGGGGGCCTGCCCAGAGGAGGAGGAGCGTGGTGGGTCGCTTGGACTCGGAGTGACTGCACCAGAGCTACAGGCGGTTGCCAGAGGAGGAGCTGCGCGGCGAGCTGTTTGGACTCAGAGAGACTGCTTCTGAACACCAGGGGGGCTGCCCGGAGGAGGAGGAGGAGGAGGAGGAGGAGGAGGAGCGCGGTGGGTCGTATGGACTCCCAGTGACTGCACCAGAGCTCCAGGCACCTGCTCAGAGGAAGAGGCGAGTGGTGAGTTGTTTGGAAACAAAGCGACCGCTCCTGAACACCGGGAGGCTGCCCGGAGTAGGAGGAGGAACTGGGTGGGTCACGTGGACTCGGAGTGACTGGCCAGGGCTACGAGCGGTTGTTGGGAGGAGGAGGCACGCAGTGAGTTGCTTGGACTCCTAGTGACCGCACCGGAACACTGGATGACTGGTCTGGAGGAAGAGGCGTGTGGCGGGTCACTGGGACTCGAAGCGATTGTACGGGGCTCCAGGTGGCTGCTCAGAGGAGGGGCCCATAGCCAGGCAATTAGGTGCAGAGCAGGGTTCCAGGACTTAGGAGGCTTCTTGGTGGAAGAGCCACACAGAGACACACTTAGGGGCGGAGCGAAGGTTCCAGGACTGCAGGCAGATTCTCGGAGGAGAGGCAGCCTAAGGAGACTCGCCTGCGAAGGGTGAGGCTCCCAGGCCCAGGAGGTATGTCTGGGCCCCTGGAAACGTTGCAGAGGAAGGGAGTCCAGGCCAGGCAGTAGTTGTAGATTGAGGGGAACCTCTAGGAGGGGAACTGACCAGCGAGACCTCCCAACCAGGTGAGGCTTCCCTGCCATGTGAGGTTTTCCCACAAGGACGGTAAAACCAGAGACACAGGCCCAAACAGGCCTTGCCTCAGCCCACAGCCTAGTTCCCCTTTGGATGACCACTGGTCAACAAGTGGAGGCGCCTCTGCCCACTAGCAGGGAATATACCCCACCTGAAGGCCACCACCCATAGAGAGACAGCTTCCTTGTGGAGCACCGCACTATCAACTTCCTCCAAGACTTCAGCCCGCTGAAGGCTAAGAGGGGATATACTAGAAATCTTCAGGAACATTATAAGCCAATAGAGGAAATCTGCAATATCTCAGTGGTCCACTGATACCTGAACAATATGAGAAAACAAGGGAAGAAAATGCCCCAAACAAATCTACATGTTACATCAATAAAACCCAATGACAGCATGGCAGAAGAAATGACAGAAGAAAAAGTAGGTCCATATCTTCAACATGTCGGCTTAGAACCAGACTTCCTCAACAGGACTCCCATAGCACAAGAAATAAAAGCTAGAATCAATAACTGAGATAGATTCAAACTAAAAAGCTTTCTCTCAGCAAAGGAAACCATCAGAAATGCAAAGAAAGAGCCTACAGAGTGGGAGAAAATCTTTGCCAATCATACTTCAGATAGAGCACTAATCTCCAGAATCTATAAAGAACTCAAAAAACTTTACACCAAGAATAAAAATAATCCAATTGACAAATGGGCTAAGGAAATGAATAGACACTTCACAGAAGAAGATCTACAAGCAATCAACAAACATATGGAAAAATGTTCAACATCTCTAGTAATAAGAGAAATGCTAATCAAAACCACCCTAAGATTCCATCTCACCCCAATTAGAATGGCGATTATCAAGAATACAAGCAACAACAGGTGTTGGCAAGGATGTGGGGAGAAAGGTACACTCATTCATTGCTGGTGGGGCTGCAAATTAGTGGAGCCACTCTGGAAAGCAGTGTGGAGATTCCTTAGAAAACTCGGAATGGAACCACCGTTTGACCCAGCTATCCCACTCCTTGGCCTATACCCAAAGGACTTAAAATCAGCATACTACAGAGATACAGCCACATCAATGTTCACTGCTGCTCAATTCACAATAGCCTGATTGTGGAAGCAACCTAGATGTCCTTCAATTGATGAATGGATAAAGAAACTGTGGTGTATATATACAATGGAATATTACTCAGCCATAAAGAATGATAAAATTATGGCATTTGCAGGCAAATGGATGAAATTGGAGAATATCATGCTAAGTGAGATAAGCCAATCTCAAAAAACCAAAGGACGAATGATATCGCTAATAAGTGGATGATGACACATAATGGGGGGAGGGAGGGGTTAGTGTTAGGGTTAGAGTTAGGGTTAGGGAGGGGGGCAAGAATGGAGGAAGGAAGGGCTTTATAGAGAGAAAAGAGGGGTGGGAGGGGTGGAGGGAAGGGAAAAAATAGAATGAATCAAACAACATTATCCTATGTAAATTTATGATTACACAAATGGTATGCCTTACACCATGTACAGAGAAACGACATGTATCCCATTTGTTCACAATTAAAAAAAATTATAATTTCAGAAGGAGGACTGGAGTTGTGGCTCAGGGGTAGAGAACTTGCCTGGCATGTGTGAGGTACTAGGTTCGATTTCCAGCACCATATAAGTAATTAAATAAGTAAGTCAGTAAATAAATAAATAAATAAAGGTCCACTGACAACTAAAAAATATTTTTAACAAATTTCAGAAGGAGGGTAAATACAGCACTTACTTCATTTTGTAAAAAAGGGAGAATTTCAAATTCCATTAGTTTTGTTTGTTCATTTGTTTTTTTTTTTTTTTTTTTTTTTTTTTTTTTTTTTTGCAGTACTAGAGATTAAACCCAGGGTCTTGTACATGAGAGGCAAGTGCTCTACCACTGAACTATATCCCTAGCTTTACATTAGTTTTACTGAATGGAAAATAGACTTTGATTTTGTAAATATAACCAACCATTTAAGGATACAGGTTATATCTGCTAGCATTATTAATGAATGAGCAGAATCTCAGGTAAAATGGCTAAATTCAGTCTAAAAGAATATAAATACCCTACAGCAAATACATTAGTAAAGTCTAATATTGTATTTGAAGCGCAGTAGTAATATTTCAGATGCACTTTACGTAGACAAGTAAATTAAGGCAGAGATAAATGGTTTAAATGTGAAACCCACAAACCAACAGCACTTGTTATAGTTATGTTAGAATAACGAATATGCGTTCATTCAATGTCAGTAATATGTTCACACAGAAGGATGGGAGCTGGGTTGTAGTTCAGTGGTAGAACACTTGCCTAGCATGTGTGAGGTACTGGGTTCCATCTCAGCACTACATATAAATAAAGAAAATAAAAGGTCCATTGACATCTAAAAAAAAAATTAAAACAAAAACAAACTTCAAAAGGTTAGCCAGGAAAATCTCTCTGGCTCTATTCAGCTACAAAAGACTGTCATTATTCACAGTACTTATGTTCTTCAAAGCTACCACAAACATTTAATAGTGAATACTAAACCACAAGTCCTACAGAAAATATAGGTTTTAAAGAGTCTATGCAATCCTATGGTTACATTTTCATCAACCAATCACTATCAGAACATAACCATTTCTATTTATGTTTCTGTTTAGAGACTATTTAATTTAAATATATATGTATATTTAACTGTATATATACTGTCTCATGCCTGAACAAAATCTGTCCATCACACATATTTGTGCTATTAAGCATATCACAGCCTTCTGGTGCTTAGGAACAGTATACAGTATATCAATACTATACTTGGGGGACTTATTTAACAGAACAAAAGAAACACTCAGAAAAAGCAGAAAAATGAAAAAATCATGACACTGAATACACAACAAAAAAGACACTTGTTTATGACAGCTGAAGCAAGAAAACAGAGCATTACCTTCTTGGACCTTAGATAGGAATAGGAATGTGCACGTTAGGCAACATGTTTTTGGAGTGGGGGGGGCTGCTCGGCATGTTTGTGCATGACTGTAAAAGCATACTGATTACTGGTTTGGGGTTTACAAACAAATTTTAGTGAGTAGGTGAACTCATAACTGCAAAACCAGCAAAAAATAAGGTTCGATTACATGTAACAGGATCTATCATCGCCTTCATCAACTGGCTCTTACCTATATTGTGAGTCAAAAATATATTTGAGAATTATTTGATAAAGGTTATATGTTCTCAGAAAAAAATGCACACATCAAAAATTGTAATTTCAGTGGATTTATGGACCCTTACAAGTCCATTCCAACTGACAAGCCATGAGCCATAGTTGAAAACTGCCAGCTTTAAAGATTCTAGGTAAAAACTTTATCCTCCCTTGATAATCATCTTAAATTTAAGCCACTGCTGAACACTTTATATTTACCAACTACTTACTGCCACACCCATCATCAGTTTATATCTTCCGAAATCATAATGTACCAGTAACTAAGGTTTACCAACAAGATAGAAGATATAGACTCATGGAAGATATGAGCTGGGGAGCTGGGGTTGGAGCTCAGGGTAGAGCACTTGCCTAGCACATGTCAGGCACTGGGTTCATACCTCAGCACCACATAAAAATAAATAAAGGTATTATGTCCATCTACAACCAAAAATATTTTTAAAAATGCGTTCAGTTTTCATGCCATCTAGAGCAAAATTTCCTTATACAGTATTATTTTAAAAACTTACAAAACAAACAAAAGATACAAAATAATTTACAAAGTTCTTTTTGACTCTTAAAATGCTCTAATCTTGGTGTTCATAACATAAAATGAGGGCTGTTGTAGCACACTGACATTTATATTGTTTTATAATTTTGTTTTTGACATATGAAATATAAAAAAATGTTAATTTTTTATGATTACACAAATGGTATGCCTTTACTCCATGTACAAACAGAGAAACAACATGTATCCCATTTGTTTACAATAAAAAAAGTTAATTATAATTCCACTATCTCTTTAGTGTCAGAGAAAAAACTTCTCTGAAAGACTGCACAAAACACTTTTACACCAGACTGCTATCCGACAAATTAACATGGAAAATGTTTGGAAAATATTAAGAAGAAAGCAAGAAATGTATCTTTTTTAACCCCCCAAAAAAACAAAAAACAAAAAACAAAAAAAAAAACCACAGAAAACAAAAATCAGCAATTTGTTCACTGTTAACTAATTAAAAACAAGTTAACTGGTAAAGGAAATCACATTCTTTTTTTGAGGGGAGGTACCAGGGATTGAACTTAGGGGTGCTTAAACACTGAGCCACATCCCTAGCCCTTCTTGTTTTTAATTTTGAGACAGGGTTTCACTAAGTTGTTTAGGGCCTTGATAAGTTGCTGAGGCTAGCTTTGAACTTCCAATCCTCCTACTTCAGTCTCCCAAGTTGCTGAGATTATAAGCTAGTGCCACTGTGCCCAGCTACATTCTTTTTAAAATTATGTATCAGGGTATGAAGAAATGCTAAGTAGAATGTTATAGACTAAAAATTTTAAAAGGTAATGGAAGTTTTACCATAAAGATTTAAAAAATTCATTATGTGTAAAGCACAGACAGTCTAGCTGCTGATAACATTCAAGCACTTATGAAAAAACAAGACCATAATAATAGAGAACCTCAAAGGTCAAAAAGTAGCTCTGCTCTGAATCATTAAACCTGTCAAGGTTCTAGATATGATCATTTAAAAGATATTTCTGCCAAACGAGCTGAATGCATATTTCTCCAAAGAAAATATGCAAATGATCAACAAGAACATGAAAAATGTACTATGCCATTAGTCATAAGGGAAATGCAAATCAAAAGTAAAACTAGATATAACTTCATACCCAAAGAGTTGGACATAGTTTTTAAAATAACTTGTGTCCATGAAGATAAGCACAAATTAGAAAATCCGTATGTTCATGCAGAAAATATAAATTGTTGTACTCACTGTGGGAAACAGTTTGGGGAGTTCCTTAAAAGTTTAAACATAGAATTAGCTTATAAGCCAGCAATTACACTTTGGGCGTATATCCAAAGGAATTAAAAAGAGAAAACAACACAAATATTCGTCATCTGATGAATGGATAACACATGGTATATCCACACAATGGAATATTATTCAACCATATAAAGACATAAAGTGCTAACACATGCAACAATATGGATGAATCTCAGTAACATTATTGTAAGTGAAAATGCCAGACAGAAAACGATTACTGGTTGCCAGGGGAGAATGGTAAATGACGGCTTAATTAGGTATGGGGTTTCTCTTGGAAGTGTTGAAAATGTCTTGGAACTAGACAGTTTATCTTTGCACAACACTGTGAATGCAGTAAATGCCACTGAGTTGTATACTTTAAAGTAACTGATTTCATGTTATATGAATTTTACCAAAATTTTAGAAATGTAAAAAAAATTAAGATAATGGAGATTTTATTCTAAACATAAATGTTAGGCATTGGAGCACCCTAAACAGAGATAGAAGAAAATTTGTCTTTTAGTAGGGTATTCAGCAGGTCTGTGAAAGGCAGATTGTAGAAGAGCCAGATTGGCTTGTTAGGACAACAAAGTAAAACCATTCTGTAATATATAAAGGATTAAAGAGGATAAGGCAGGAAAGAGTGTCAAAGTTTGTTGGAAATAGTGATACCTGGGGTAAATTTTATATGACTCCCAGAAAGATAAAGAAGAGGAAATCACAAATAGTGTCTGTGACATTCTATCTCAGTTAAAGAAGTCATTGGGAAGAGAGCTGGAATTCATTTGCTAAGAGGATAAAGAATTCAAAATAAAAATAAAACGTGATAGACTTGGGTAAGTAAAGATTTAAAGGAGAAGGACAGAAATACTGAAAGAGCTTTTAAGAGCAGAAATTGCCAGCTATGAAAAAGAAGGGACAGGAGTTAAGAGGAAAATCTGAAGGGAAAGGTATCACAGAAGTTAAGCAGGAAGTAGTTAAGAGGATCAACATTATAAATGCTGTAGATAAGTCAAAGGGGAAAGAACTAAAGAGTAGATTTGGCAACTAAAGGGTAATGGGTGATTCCTGCCAGCCTGCTTCCACAGAAGTGCTAAAAGCAGTTGAGTGGGCAAGAGAGAAAGAAGTGCGAAATACATTTTCAAGAAATTCAGCTAGAAAGATAGATTTGTAGAGATATTTTATTTTATATTGGTATGGGAATACATTAATAACAAAGTTAGTGAAGATCAGGTAGGGAAAAATATTTGAGAGTAAAGTCAAAGCATGCCAAGAAATCAAGGATGAGAGGTTTGCAATATGGAAGGAAAGAAGAAAAATACCTGTTCCTCAGATGTTGAATAGTGAAAAGAATAGTGAATGCAATTAAGTGTGACTGTGTAAGACACTGAGAATTTTTTTTCTTTTCTTTCTTTTTTTTTTTCCGGTGGTACTGAGGTTCAAGCCCAGGGACATGAGAGACAAATGCTCTATCACTGAGCTATACCCTCAGCCCCTTGAAAATATTTCTCAGTGACTGCTTACCAAGAGATGTTGCAAAGTTGTCTCCTGAGAATGGGATATGAGACTGGGTAAGAATTTAAAGGAATAAATAAGTTATTAAATTCTGAAAAACATAAGAAAGAAAGCTGAGTCTATGGTTTGGATAAGTGACCACCAAAGGCCTATTAAAGGTTTGGTTCCCAGCTGAGCACTACTGTAGGGTCGTAAAACCTTTGGATAGGGGATGGGGTTAGTGAAAGGAAGTTTAGTTAAATTGGGGGCATGCCCTGGAAGCAGGACACTGGAATCTTGGCCCTTTTTCTCCCTCTGTCTTTGCTTCCAGGCCACAAGATCCCACATGATATAATGTGCTACCCCAAACCCAGAGCAACAGGATCACGAGACCATGGATTAAATCCTCCGATAAAAGACAAAATAAACCTTTCTTCCTTTTTAAGTAGATTATATCAGGTATTTCATCATAGTAATTGAAAGTTGACTAATAGAGCTGAACAAAAGCAAATAAAAGAATTGAAAAGAAGGTTGAGGGACCAATTCAGTCCGAAAAACATTACTTTACCTTGTACCAATTATAATAATTTTATGCAAGTAACAGTTTCTACTCATCATTTATTCTATCACCTTCTTAATTTCTTCTGGCATTACGTAAAATTTGAAATAACTATGATTCAGAGTATCATAAGAAACTAGTCAATATTAACAAATAAAATGTTGGTAAATTTTTTCTCAATCATATTTGAAAGTTCCATCTTTTTAAAAACGTACCTATATATACCACTTTGTTTTTCTCCTGTAGTCAGTATGATTAAAGAACTCTAGCTTTGAGGATAGAACATTTAGTCAGTTTTCTATCTCCTACTATGAGAAAATATTTAAACAACACAACAAACTATTAAAACATAAACTAGATTTTTAAAACAGCTTAAGCTATGCTGTTCTGTTCATAAATGTCCTCACACATCCTCTATACATTACCTCTGACAATAAAATTTGAAGTAAATGGGCCACGGTCTTGGGTGAGATACAGATAATGTTAAACTGTTCTATATTACATTAACTTCTAGAAGCCTATTTTGCAAAAATTAAGGCATTTCCCTTAAATGTTTCACAAAGTTAACTTACAATATAAAATATCCTTCAAAGCACAAGATAAATAATACCTGGAATAAGCATTGTCATTTGAAATAAATATTGATGGATATGAGGCAATTCCTTAACAATTAAAAAGATATGCTCTAATTCTGTACCTGTCACAATTATGAGATAAATCTAGAATGAGGTTTTAATCTTTTTGATAGCAAATATATTGTAAAGTTCAGCTTTTAGCTTGTATTTCAATTCCAAATATTGAGAACGATGTTAAAAATTTTAGAAAAAAATGTCGATTCTGCGGGCATTCTTAAGTGGATTCTTTAATGAATAATTTATTTTTATCAAGGTCATCGTGTGTGTGTGTGTGTGTGTGTGTGCGTGTGTGTGCGCGCACACACACAGAGCTTTATTCATATAAATAGAATGTCATCACTAGATATCCTGGGCTGAATCTATCACTCTTCCTAAAACATAAGAAGATGGGGAGAAAATATTCACACTGCTTATGGGTCAAAGGTCATAAATCTGCAAATGTAATATAAAATATTTACTTCATCTGCTGATACCAAATACTAGTGATTACCATCATATTTTCTAGCCATTTTATCCATTTTATATAAGGAATAAAGCACAGAAAGAGCTATAGATTTACAAACCTAAGTTTCAAATTGCATTATTAAGTCAGAAACCATGAAGGGTCTGATAGTTAATCCCACTTACAAGCTAAGAAATTAGTCATCTACAATGTATGCCTATCTGTTAACTCATTCCCCCAATACCCACTAACACAAGTACATGAACTCTGGATCAGAGACAAAGATAATTCATTACTCATAGCACAAGCAGCAGCCAAAACAATTACCTTAAGGATGATTCCCTAAGCTCCAATCCCAATGGGGCAATGCAGCAAGGGGTTTATGTTACTAGTGGACAGCATCATGGGAGAATAACCCCAAATTAAGGAACTCTGATCTTCTATTGGATTGCTACTCTGTTCTGCTCCAAAGAAAAAGATTACTCATTACTAACAGAATGTAAGGAAATCTTCTGTAGAAAGGGAAAGAGGTTTTTTATTTTTATTACCCTGGGATATCTCTAGGGAGGAACGTGTCGCTAGCTTTACTATCCTAGAATTTCTCTTTATACAAACATTGACACTGTATATGACTTTGTTTAGAGAACCCAGACTGGACAGAAATATGAACAATCCATGAGCTGTCTCCTAATGGTCACTTTCTCATCTGTAAATAGGGATAAAAATGAACATATTGAAGTTGTATTGATGTATCATAAATTTCAGATGTAAATTGTGACTTACACAAAATAATTAACTATGTGACACTGCAGTAGGTGGAATAAACTTGCTAGAGAAGTAATGAACATGAGTGCTTCTGATTCACTGGGTATGAAATGAAAGAAAGAAAAATCTTACTACCCATTTATAACAATATACCAACCAACCTATAAAATGGGTATCTTATGAAATAACCCAATAATATCTAAACTACAAACTGGATGAAGATTCCTCCATTTATCCGAATTAACCTCTTCCACAGTGATTTTCAAGCTGCAGAATGTGACCCACTAATGGAAGATGTTAACCTGTCTGGTCGCAAGCATCATTTTAAAATCTAATAGAATAGAATAAAATCTCCAAGTGCACTGCAGATACTAACAACCTGAATTATTTAATGAAACTTTTCAGTTACCTACATATAGACAGTCATCCTTGACACCAATGTAAACAGTGTATCCCAGCATGGATTCAATGGCAGATATACTCATTTGATTATACGCGATAGGTAAGTAGCACCATACCCAAATATTGGAAATTTAAAAATAGTCCCAAATGTTTACCAACAAAGTAATCCCTACAAAATAAATAAATAAATAAAGGAAACCCGAGCTTTAAGTATAATGAAAATTAGAAAAAAATAGGCTATTTGTCCAATTTTCATCTGAACACAAGACAAAAGAAGAGATTAAATTATAACAGGAAAAAAGAAAAAGAAAAGGTAAATGATCCTAAGTGAAGAAAGTTAAATATCTTCTTCTCTTCTTATTCTTCTGTTTTTCTCTTTTTTAAGGTCTTGCAATGATGTCTAGGATGGTCCCAAAACTGATGAGCTCTAGTGATCTATCTGCCTCAGCCTCCCAAATAGCTGGAACTACAGAAATGTGCCACCACAACAGACTGCTACATATCTTTGAAGGGGGGCAGTTAACAGGGATTGAACTCTACCACTGAGCAACACTGTCAGCCCTTTTTATTTTTTATTCTGAGATACAGCCTCATGCACAGGCTGGCCTCAAACTTGCAATTTTCCTGCCTCAGTCTCCTGTGTCACTGGGATTAGAGCAGTATGCCTCTGTACCTGGACTGCAAAATTTTTCACTTTTGTTTTTGCTTTTTGGTACTGGGGATCTAACCCAGAGCACTTTACCACTAAGTCACATCCCTAGCCTTTTTTTTGTTGTTGTTGTTGAGACAGGGTCTTACTAAGTTGCTGAGACTAGCTTTGAATTTGGGATCCTCCTGTCTCAGCCTATGGAGTTGCTGGGATTACAGGCTTGGCTCACCACACCTGGCTTGAAAGCTATTTTAATAAGAAAGTTAAACACTTTAAATCTTTATGATTAAATATTTTTTTTTTGTTTAGTTTCTAAAAATTCTGTTGAACTTCCCCAACACCTGTGCCCTCATAGTCCATATTTCCAGAAACTTAGCAAACATTGAAGAATTAAAAGGCATATGAACAAACACTATAGCAAAGGGGCTTTCAACAAAATAAAACTGATATCATTTACTTTTACGTGCACAGTCTGAGCACACACTTTATATATTATCTAGTATGCTTTTCTTCTATCCCTTTGGGTCATTTCATTAAATGTCAACCTATACATATTCTGCTAATGATTCAAAGAAATGATCTGGTGAGAAAGAAAATACTTTTACTAATTAGTGGTTTATAAGAATAAACTTAATTAGGAAACTTGGGTTTGAATACTTAGCCATATCACAAAATAAAGCTATATAAACTTGGCCAAAAAAAATTTTCCAGATGTGCAAATAAAAATTTTAGAACACTGACACAGCATTGCCAAATTCATTTCTATTCTCCTTGGATTTAAAGCATTATAATGCATATGGCTCCATAATTTCAAACACTGGAAGAACTGATGAAAGTGACATAAAGATATCTAGCAACTCTAATTTTCTTTCAATTACAAAACTATCTTTAATTTATATGTTTAAATATACTAGCATCTTTTTAAATTATGCATGACAGTAGAATCCATTTTGATATAATTATATAAGCATGAAATATATCTTATTCTAGGACCCTATTCTTGTGGACATACATGATGGTAGAATTCACTTAGGCATTTTCATATGTAATTATATGTACACAGAAAAATTATGATTCATTCCACTGTCTTACCTTTTCCTTTCTCCCCCTTCCTTTCATTCCCCTTTGTCTAAGTTACTAAATTTCTATTCTTCCCCTTACCTCTTGCCCATTGTTGAGTTAGCTTCTACATATCAGCAAAAATATTCAACCTTTGGCTTTTGGGGACTAGCTTATTTCACTTAGTATGATAGTTTCCAGATGTATCCATTTACTGACAAATGTCATAACAAGTCACTTCTTCTTTATAGCTGAGTAATATTCCATTGTGTATATATACCATATTTTCTCTATCCATTCATCTGTTGAAGGACACCTAGGTTGGCACCACAGCTTAGCTATCGTGAATGGAGCTGCTATTGTTATGGGCCAGGCTATATGGGCAATGATCAAACAGACTCCATTTTACCCTGAGACTCCATGTCATGTAGGAAATGCTTCTCCCTTGGGAACACCCCACCTCTGTACCCATCAATAGTTGCTTAGCATAGCATGTTTGGTAACATAAAAAGGCAATTCTTATACAGTGTAAGATTGTTCTCCTTCTAGGCTCCATTTTTCTTGGACCGTGTACCCTAACATTTGTTTAAATATTAGTAATCATTCTCTGTCACAGTAACAGCCATTTATGATTAATGTACTGACACACTTTACTTATGGTATAAAAGGTGTACTCTAACCCTTGGAGCGGGTTGAAGGGTGCAGACTTGCAGCCTGCCCCTCTGTCCTGCCAGCTGGTGAATCCAGACTGCCAGCAGGTGCATAAAGATGGTTCCATCTCCTGCCTTAAGATCAACTTGGTGATTTATTGTGATCTCACCATAACACTACAAACATTGATATGGCCACGTCATTGTAGTATGCTGATTTAAAATCCTTTGATATATAATGAGGAATGGGATAGCTGGGTTAAATAGTGGTTCCATTCCTAGTTTTTTAAGGAATCTTCATACTGCTTCCTATAGTGGTTTTACCAATTTGCAGTCACACCAGCAAAGCATGAGTGTACCTTTTCCCCCATCCTCACCAACACTTATTGTTATTTGTATTCTTGATAATTGCCATTCTGACAGCAGTGAGATGAAATCTGTGTGGTTTAAATTTGCATTTCTTTAATTTCCAGATGTTCAACATTCTTTCATATATTTGTTGACCATTTGTATTTCTTCTGTGAAGTGCCTGTTTAGTTCCTTTGTCCATTTATTGATTGGGTTATTTGTTTTCTTGGTGTTAAGTTTTTTGAGTTCTTTATATATCTTTAATGCCCTATCTGAGGTGCAAGTGAATGGGATTTTCTCCCATTGTATAGGCTCTCTCCTCATGTTCTTGTTTCCTTTATTGTGAAGAAGCTTTTCAGTTTGATGTCTTCCCATTGATTATTAATTTTAATTCTTGTGCTTTAGGAGTTTTGTTAAGGAAGTCAGTTCCTGAGCCAGTATGTGGGACGTATATTTTCTTCTAGTAGGTTCAGAGTTTCTACTCTAATTTCTATGTTTTTGATCTATTTGAGTTTTGTGCAGAGAGATAGGTGTTAAATTTCCCTCTGCTACATACAGATTTCCAGTTTTCCTAGCACCATTTATTGAAGAGTCTATTTTTTCTCCAATTTCTGTTTTTGACACCTTTATCTAGTATGAAGTAACTATACTTTTTGTGGGTTTGTGTCTGTCTTCTATTCTGTTCCATTGTCCTTCTTGCCTGTTTTGTTGCCAATACCATGTTGTTTTTGTTACTCTACCTCTACAGTATAATTTAAGGTCCTGTATTGTGATAACTCCTGGTTTGCTTTTCTTACTAAGGATTTCTTTGGGTCTTCTGGGCCTCATATTTTTTCCAAATAAGTTTCATGGGAATTGCAATGACTCTGTATAGTGCTTTTGGTAGTATGGCCAATATGCCTATCCACGAACATGGGAGGTCTTTCCATCTTCTAAGGTCTTCCTCAATTTCTTTCTTCAGTGTTCTGTAGTTTTCATTGTCGAGGTCCCTCACCTCTTTTGTTAGATATCTGATTCCTTAGTACTTTATTTTACTTTTCAGGCTGTCATGAATGGCATGGTTTTCCTAATTTCTCTTTCAGCTGATCTGTCCTTGCAATATAGGAATGCGATTGATTTCTGGTTGTTAATTTTGCATTCTGATACTTTGCTGAATTCATTCTTGAGTTTTACAAGTTTTCTGGTGGAATGTTTTGGGTCTTCTAAACACAGAACCATGTCTTTGGTAAAGAGTGGTAGTTTGAGCTCTTCTTTTCCTATTATTTTACCTTAAATTTCTTTCTTTCAGCAACTCTAATTTAAGTGCTGATTTTCCTCTTTGAATTGCATAAAGATTTCTTTCCAACACATAATAAACATTATAACTAAATACATGAAGATGCCATGAGGTTTTGGAACTGTGATAGACCTTAGGAATCAGACTAAAATAGTCACATAACCAGTAAAGTAAGTCAAATCACTTACACAAAATCACTCAGCTATTTGATGGATGAGCATGCAACTGATCTTATGTAAAGTAAGTTCTCATTTTGTGGATGTTTCCATCATCTAAGATGGTCACAAAGTTTTCCTTAAGACTATACCAATAGATGGAGTCATACAAACAGCCATATAAGAATTGAAGTTTACCATGTTTTTTGCCTTGAGCAGTATCCCAGACTCAAAAGTCATTCAAAAGTAATTATTTTAGTATCTATGTAAGGATATTATAGATAATTACCAAAGAATATTAGAGTTGAAGAAAATGTTTCATGAGGAAATTTTTATAATTTATCAATGAAATGTGTAGGTTATTAACGATGTAATTTTTCTGGCAAAAAAATTCACATAGCAATGAACTATTCCTATGAAAGACAATGATGATATGCATGTGACTTATTAGTGGCAGCATAGGATTTACTATACTGATAAGAAGATAAAAATTACTGTCTTGCCTTTGGCAGGAACTTGTTTCAAATGCTCAAGAGAACATGTTAACTTTCTCCTATTCTCATATGCAACTCAACAGTCATCAATAGAAGGGCTCAATCATCAGTTTAGTTGCTTATATTATAATTCATACACAAATTTGTTGAATACAAATTTAAACACTTTTTAAATGATGCTTTTTTGGGACAATGAAACCCTTTTTCTTTTTCTTGGCTGTGAATTATAACCCTTTTTCTTAATGCAAGAGGATTTAGAACATTTTAAATCTATATTTCTGTTGTAGGACTTTTTTTTTTTTTGTCATTCAGAAAGGCATTCTTTAAGTCTATAAGGAACTACACTAAATTAAAACAAATTTCACATTTCACATCAACAGTCTCATAATTACACATTAAAGACATTTGTGTCTCTAGAAGAGACACACTTTAAAGTTAACATTAGATTGAAAAGTAAAAGGGTAGAAAAGACATATTATGTGAATAACCACAAAAGGATAGAATATTATTAGAAATAATAGCCATTAAAATAAGTTCGTCATTAGATCAAATAGTAAGGATATAAGCTACTGAAATGGACTCAAGGAGGTAATCTCAATAGAACTATAAAGCAAAGTAAGAGACTAAATTAACAATCAAAAAATTACCCATAAAACAAAAAGCCTAGGCCAAATTCTAATAAACATTTGAAGAATTAATACCAACTTTCCACAAATTTTTCCCAAAATTAGAAAAGGGAAGACATCTCAACTCATCCTATGAGGCAGTGTTACTGTGATACCAGAACAAGATAAAGAAATCACAAGGAAAATAGGGTACTTACACACTGAAATATTTTATGTATATGGTAGAAAAATTCTCAATAAAATACATAAAAATAATGATAAGTGATGAGCTAGAATTTATTCCAGGAATGCAAGGTTGGTTTCAGATCTGAAAATCAACTGATGTAGTATATTGTATCAACAGAAAATAGTACAATGAAATCTAATTATCATTTCCACAGACAAAGAAGGAACAGCTTGCAAAAATCTAATACTGCTTCAAGATTAAAAACTATAAGAGAAGGGAATGTCTTCAAACTGACAAAGGGCATGTAAAAAAATTACAGAACAAACAACATCTTAATGGTGAATAGTCAATCAGATGCACTCTGTAAGAAACAAGATAAGGATGTCTGCTACTATCACTTAAATTAATGGTTTTAAAATTAGAAAGAAGGAAATAAATAACTCTGCTCACAGATGACATGATTTTTGAATATAGAAACTCATAAATAATCCAACAAAAATAGGAAAACTAATGAATGAATTCAGGAAGGCTTCAGGATACTGATAAATATTAAAAAAAAAAAACTGTTATCACTGCACTTGCCATGAACAATCTGAACATGAAATTAAGAAAATTCCACTTAACAATAGCATCGAAAAGGAAAAAAAATCTAGGAATAAATTTTTCTAAAATATAAAACTTATACTCTGAAAACTATAAGAACATTCTTGAAAAGGATAATAGATGAAAACTATCTCACATTCAGGGCATTATTACCCAAGTTCATCTACAGATGCAATGAAATTCCTATCAGAATTCCAGCTATCTTCATTGTATAAACAGATGAGGTGATTCTAAAATTCATTTGGAATTGCAAGGGACCCAGAATAGTTAAGGAGAACAATGTGGGGGCTGGGGGTGGGTGAGCTACAGTATGTAGGGTTTCTTTTTGAGTGACAAAAATGCCCTAGAATTGACTATGGTGATGGGTGCACATATTCATAACTACAGCAAAAGCTGTGGAATCGTATCTTTTACATGGAAGAATTTTATGGTATGTTACTTATATCTTATTTTTTTAAAAGGATGAAAACAAAAATTAAAGAAAAATTTAGGGAAGGAGCGGTCATAGAAAAGTATAAGGAATGATGTCATTAGTGCTCACTGTATGCTTTACTATTCTCTAAATCTTTAAAAATTAGAAAAATCACATATAGCAACAATTAACCAGAACTTTGCAAATCTGAGTGTGATTGTCTTGCATTCCATATTTTTGTACTAATGACATTTACAAATGAACAACTGTCAAAACAAATGGTAATTTTTTTCAGTACAGGAGATTGAAACCAGGGGTGCTCTACCACTGAGCCACATCCTCACCCTTTTTATTTTGAGACAGGGTCACACCAAGTTGCTCAAACCTGTGTTCCTCATGCCTCAGCCTCCAGAATAGTTGGGCTAACTGGCATGCAACCGCACCGTGCTCAAAATAACAACAGTGCCAGATAAAGACACAAAACATCAAAAAACAATTATATGTAATCATATAAGCAACCATATGACACTAAAAATATCATAAAAGTCAAACACAACAGGTTTTGGATTAAGGAAATCTAACCATATTAAAAAACTTTGAAGAAGTCAAGATGGATAGTAAAAGAAAACAAAAACAGCAAGAAATAAGGGTGTAAGTGCAAAAATCATTTCAATGTATACAATGTAGTAGAGCAACTATAAGAAATCTTGGGATTATCAATATAAAAATGCAGATTCAAAATGAAAGAAAAAATCTACGACATCACTTTGAATATACTTGTCACAGTATATTATGAAGGAGAAGAAAATTGGGTAAAAAACTATAATTTTGGATGTTATTATAACACGATAAAAGGAGAACAAGCGCTTTTCAATCAAGTCTGTCAAAAATTTTACTGTAAAAACTTTAAATTTCTAACAAATATTGGTAAAAGTATAATGAGCAGAGTTAATGTTACCAATAAAATATTTTTAGGAAAGAAGTTTGTTGGATTTAAAGAAAAGCATTTTAGAGATAATGTTTAGAAAATATTTTTTTAAAATGAAGTCACTAGGTATATAAACAAAGACTGTCATAATATTCACCCTATCAAAACTTATGTAGTAATGTAGGGAAACAACTGAGTTTTTCTCATATAACAAAAATAGTGCAAAACGCATCCACATGAAATATTGAACGCAGTTCCTAATATTTACTGACTGGTACTTTATACTTTTTCTTTCCCCTTGACTCACCAAAAAAAGAAAAAAAAAAAAAAAAAGGGAACTATTTTTCTGATCAACAGAGTTGAGCTCTAAAATTATATTAAATGAATATAAATCAATATGCCATCTTTTTTTAACCAAACTAAAAACAATTTATAGATACAATACATTAATATCAACTCAAATAGTTTAAACTCCTTTATATAGAGGTGAAAAATGGCCCTTCAGAATGGAAGGGAATTTCATCAACTGCTTTAAAAAAAAAGAATGAAATACTGAACCAGCACAGACAAGACTACTTTTGGCCTCTGGCTTCCTTCAATATAGAAGTATTATAAAGGGAAGAGTAAGTCAGTGTTGATATAGTAAAGAAGTCTCCACTTTAATAAATCTTTTTTTTTTTTTTATTTTCAGGAAAAGGAGAAGTCTGCAAAATCTGTGAAAGTGATTTATCTTCAGGTGAATAAAATGAACAGCAATTGATCTTGCACCTAGGGAGTGATTCTTCTTCTACCAGTTACAAATATATCTCTGTTAAATATCACTAAGATAGGTTGTGTGGTCTCATTTTTTGAATAATTTATTTGTATGTTTAGGATTTAGGATTTATTCTGAAGCTGTACACCTGGAGCTATAGTTTCAGTTTAGCAAATAACTTTCCCCTTATTTAGCCACTTTTTTACTATGTAAAATCAGCCCAGTTTGGTATGGGAACAATATAGGAGCAGCACCAGAGTAGAAGCTGAGGTATGTTGGAGACAAGACCTCCAGGAGAAGGGATGTTTTAACTGAGCCATGAAATAGATACAAATTGGTCCAGGGAAGACAAACAACAGTACACACACAGAAGACTATATAAGTCAATGAGTTTGGTGATCACACAAATTTTCCAATTATTGTAGAGTTCTGAAGCAATTATTGCATGTCCACTGGTCTGTTTTGAAAATAAAATCTATTTTGATTCTACTCATAATCCTAGAATTCTATAAAGAGGTTAAAGAAAGGAATAGTAAAGGAAAAACAGTTCATGGAATTTATTTTCAAACAAATAGTTTCACAGCTTTCAAAGCTTTTAAAAGTTTAAAAGGACTTTTTAAAAGTACATTTCATGGGATTATTCTGACATAGAAAATAAGTTCATATATGAGACAAAGATATGAATAAATAAGACTTTCTGAATCATCAAATATTAATTGTGAATTTATAAGAATTTGGAAAAATATTACAGAAAGTTCCAGTGTGGCCTTCACCCATCCTCCACTATAGGTAACACATTACATAACCATAGGCCACTATAAGATCAGGAAACTGGCAACGGACAGTACTAAACTACAGACCCTATTCAAAATTCACTGTCACATATGCTCTTAATTTGTGTCTGTGAATTGTTCTATGAAATTTTATCAGCTGTAGAAACCATTGTAATCACTACCACAATAATATATGGGATTGTTGCATCACCACAAAGAAGTCCTTCATGCAATTTCTCTAGTCACACCCACTGCTTCTGCCCCATTATCCCCAACCTCTGGAATAACTGGTCTATTTTCCAAGACCTTCTTTCAAAAAAAAAAATTTTAGTAACATTATATAATTGGAATCATATAGTCTATAATCTTCTGAGATTGTTTTTTTTCCCACTCAGTATGATGCCCTTGAGGTTCATGGTAATTGTTATATCAGTACTTTATTCCTTTATGAAGCTGAGTAGCACTGCATTGTATAGATGTAGCACAGTTTGTTTATTCACCTATTGAATGTTATTTGGAATGTTTCCAGTTTTAAACATTTACAAATAAAGCTGCTATAAATATTTGTATAGCAAGTTTTTGCATGAACATAAATTTCCATTTCTGTATGAAAAATACCCAGGAATATGGATGTTGAGTCATATGGAAAATGTATGTTTAAATTTAGAGGAAATGTGAAGTTGTTCTCTAGAGTAGCTGTGTCATTTTACATTTCCACAAGCAATGTATGAGAGATGGTTACTCTGCATTCTCGCCAGCACTTGTGATTGTTTAGTCATTTTAATATGTATGCATGGTATTGCAACATAAGTTTTAATGTGCACTTTCCTATTACTTAATAAACTACCTAACATGACAAAATCACTCATTAAAAATAAAAATATTTGTAAATTAGTATAGTACCTAAGGAAAACAGTATGGAGGTTCTTCAAAACCTAAAAATAGAACTACTATATGATTCTGTTATATGACTCCTGAAGGAAATGAAAACATACAAAAGAGACACGAAAGAGATGCCTATATACCCACATTTACTGTGCACTATTCACAATGGCGAAGATATGGATTCAGTCTAGGTGCCCTTTAACATAGAAATAGACAAAGAAGGGGAGTGTGTGTGTGTGTGTGTGTGTGTGTGTGTGTGTGTGTGTGTGTAAAATGGAGTATTACTCAGTCATAAAGAAGAACATGATCATGTTGTTTACAGGAAAATGGATGGAACTAGAGGACATATTAAACCAAATAAACTGGACAAAGAAGACAAATAATGCGTGTTTTCTCACATGTACAGAAACCTTAAAAAAAAAAAAAAAAAGGATAACATAAAAGTAAAAGAGGAGGAACTATTAAGACAGGGAAAATAGACCAGGGAGAAAAGGGTGAGGGAGGCAAGAGAGGGTAGAAAGGAGGGTGGAGATCAAAGCATAATATATGCATGCATTGAAATGTCACAGTGAAATCTGCTAATTTGTACAATTAATTATTATAATTAGGAATTATAATAAAAATAAAAATATTTGGAAAAATAGAATGTTATATATTGTTTCCTTTTTCTACTTATTTACTTTGTCAACTTCAAATCATTCAACTAAAAATTAACACCATATTTCTCTGCATATAGACCAAAATTTCTCAAGTGTCCATTACATCAAAATGCAACAGTGAACAAGTAATTATGACAACTACAGAAATAAGAAATTTCAAACTGTAAAATATAATAATTTCAACTTCCAGATTCAATTTCATATGATTAGAGATTGCTAAAAACAAATATATCAAGCTGCAGTAACCAAGGCAACTTGATATTGGAAACAGAAGAGACACACAGATCAGTGGAACAAAATACAGAGTCCGCAATACAGCCATGTAACTGATTTTCAAAAATGTAGAAGAGCAATTAGAAAGATTTTAAAAGACCTCAGGAAAGGGTACTGGAACAATTAGATAGCCATATGACAAAGCAAAAATAAAAAAAAGAAAAACTTATATCTCACCCTCCATATACAAAAATTAGCTCAAAATTTATCACAGACATAGAATTAAAACTTAAAAACGTCCAGAAGAAAATATAGGAAAGTATCTTTCTGACTCTGGATTTGGCCAGAATTCTTAGGTATGACATGAAAATACAATCCATGGAGAAGAAGAAAAAAAAAAAAAAAAAAAAGGATAAATTAGTAAGTACTTTTGCTCACTGAAAAACACTGTTAGGAAAATGAAAAGATAACCCATGAATAGGAAGAAAACATTTACAAACCATGTATCTGAAAAAGGACTTGTATGCAGAATAAAGAATTCTCAAAATTCTTTATTTAGCAAAAATAAAGACAATTTTAAGGAAAAAGACAAGTTCCTTTTGATAGCAATCAGACACATAAATATGTTTAACATCATTAGGAAAGTGAAATTAAAACAATAACATACTGCTCTACTCCAACTGAAAAAAAACAACAAAAACATAATACCAAGTACTGACAAGAATGTGCGCTATGGTTTCAAAATGGTTTGTCTCCTATAAAATTCATGTTTAAATTTGACGAACACAGTTACAGTGTTGGGAGGTAGTGCCTATTGGGAGGTGTCTGCGTCATGTAGAGGAGCCCTCACGAATGGATGCCTTTCTTGCAGGAGGGAGTTCTCACTCTGGTGGTACCTAAATTAGTTACCAGAGCAGTGAAGTGTAAAGCAAGACTGTCCTTTTTTATCCCTTTTGCATGTGTCTAC
Source organism: Sciurus vulgaris (assembly GCF_902686455.1). Classification (NCBI taxonomy): domain Eukaryota; kingdom Metazoa; phylum Chordata; class Mammalia; order Rodentia; family Sciuridae; genus Sciurus; species Sciurus vulgaris. Next base: position 53,266,036 of record NC_136464.1, read on the forward strand.
TTGCCCTTTTGCTTCCTTCCATGAGTCCAAGCAGCATGAGGCTCTTAGCAGAAGCCAAGCATACATAGTCACCTGACCTTGGACTTCACAGCCTCCAGAACTGTGACAAAACTAACTCTTTACTTTAGAAATTAGCCAGGTATTCTGTTAAAGTAACAGAAAACAGAATAAGACAATTTGGAACCACTAGAACTCTCATTTTGTTGGTGCAATGTAAAATGGCACAGCCACTTTGGAAAAATATTTGGCAGTTTATGAAATTAACCATAGACTTATCAGATGACCCAGAAATCTTAGAAATTTTTGGTTGATCCTGTAACTTTATGTTAACATATACACTAAAGTTTACAGCAGCTTTGTTCACAATTGCTCAAAACTGGAAACAATTCAAATAGTCCTCTAGAGTCGATGGATAAGCAAACTACAATACAACATGATGATGGAAAATTACTCAGGTGTAAAACAAAACAAACCAACAAACTACTGACATACAACAAAATGGGTGCATTTAAAATGACACACATTACCTGAAGGAAGTCAGATTCAAAGACTATTCTCCATATGATTTCATTTGAGTGTCAGGAACTCAAAAAGCCAGAGAACACTGAGCTGCCAGGTTTTGCATGTTCAATTATGACAATAAGCAAAAATTAATTTAACAGTGAAGTCTTTAATAATTTACTGTAATAGGATAAAAGAAAAAAAAAAAAAAAAAAAGACTGAACTGGAGAAAGTGTCAGCTAGACTCCTATTCCATTTTCCCCCATGGTATGGCACACTGGTCAAGGATCAGGTGAACCAGGGCAGATGTGGGATTTTCCATGGCGGTGCACATGGAAAAGCCCTGACAAAGGGCTCCTTCAGCTTTATACACCTGAAAGCCTGCTAAAGGCAAGAGATTCAAGACCAGTTAGGAAAAAAAAAGTACTAAGAGTGGAGAAATGTGTCTCCAAACCCCACTGCTCATCCTGAAGTTCTTCAGAGAGGCATCTGAGGAAGGCCTTCCTAAAGGTCTCAGATAAAGAAATATCCACATGAAGGTGCCTGAGCTAGAAATGCAGATATGTGTTAGAGCATGGCTGGGTCCCTGAAGGCAACTCCCATAAGGGACTATAAGAATATAGGTATAGGGAGAACTACCTTTCCTCATGAAGTTTGCCAGTAAAACCTTTGCAAATACCTATGTTTGAGTCTGAAAAATCAAACATAGGGTTTTGGACAAAAGAAAGAATCCTCAAATCAAACATTGGAAAAGACAAAACTATATAAACAGAAAGCTATGGGGGATAGAATTTCATTTCACCTATAAGCAAACAAAAAAAGCCTGTTATTAATAAGCAAACAACAACAACAAAAAGCCTGTTATTAATTCTTGAATGCAGGCAGAAGACTTCTAGGTCAAAGAAAAAGAAGACTTTGTTATCTATGGCAAAGCACAAAAATATCAGTATATTTATATTAGCTTCCCATGCCCCCAAGTCCTATGGGGGCGACAGGTTAGGTTCAGTTGGATACTATACATACAGTGGGTTTGTGTTGGCAGGTGAGAAACAACTGAGCTTGGGGAATTCACCAACTTTATAGCAGGAAATAACCAAACTTGTTCTTTTTCTGGGGAAAAAATTGTTGCCTCATATCTCAAGGTTACCAACTGTCACTGTCAACAAAAACACACTAGGAATTGCTAAGAGTTGAGGTACAGGAGAGGATGACTGTGAAGAAATACAGGAAAGTTTTGGGGTGACAGAACTATTTTATCTTTTTCTCATAGCAGCTGCATTACTGTGTATTTCTTACCATCCACAGAACTGTACACTACAGAGATCATTTTAAAGTATGTAAATTAGAGTTGAGTTTTAAAAGTAGAAATATGGGGAAAAAAACTGAAGAAAAACCATTAAAAAGAAAAGATACTTAGGATCCTGTGGTAATATCCCTAGTGTTCCTTTCTGCATATGTCTATTTTCAGTTGCCAACTCCTTAATGTTTCTGTAATTCATTTAAAGTTAATTAACTGTACTTTTAGATCTACTTAACTATCTATTCAAACTTATTAATTGAGGACCCCCAATTTCTAAACATTTTTCTTTTCATACAACTGCTTTTAGAAAGAAAATAGGATTAATTTTGCAAAACAATAAAAACACAATAAATAAAATGTTAGTATAGTTGACTATGGGCTTTCAGTTCTCTAAATTAAAATGTCAAAAATACAATAACATTTGGCAGGCATACCTTCACTTTTCCCACCACCAATATTAACTCAAAAACAGGATAAATCCTCAAAATTATTAAATTGCCATTGTTCGTGTTTCTCCTATTGACCAGTGATCTAAACACTCATTTTAGTATGAAGGTTTTTCATAGAATGGAACATCTGTTTTATGTTACATGGGAGACAGCAAAATTCTTCCTCTCTGACTGGATTATTAATGCTCATGCCTTCCATGGCATTATACTTTTCATGCGTATCCCACACTAACTCTCTAAAGTGCAACATACCCCCTGATGTAATACATTTTCCTGTTAACTGTACAATACTGTAGACACCATAATTTTAATGTGACATGCTGGTATTTCTTTTTTAAAACCACAAATGCATTTCTTATTCTCAATCACAAATTTAAATTTCCTGTATATTCCCAGCCCACTAGGTATTTTTCTTTAAAACAGCTGAAAAAAATAATGATTTCAATTTTTTGATTTGTCATCTCATTTTTTATAGACCTCTCTCCAACTCAGGATGCAAAAGTAAAAGAGTACTTGGTTTTTAGCATTGTGAACTATTTCTACTTCTTAAGGGGGACAGAAATAAGTCCACAATGCACTCAAAATTATTTAAACAGGTTCGTATTACATTTAAGACAAATACCTTTAGTGTTCTATCAATAATAAAAATAGAATTATTTTTACACGAATGTTTTCATTTTTAAAAGTTCTCCAACTTTGATATGTATTCCTTATTCTGTTCCTGACATTTATATCAAAGTTTATCTGAGACCATCTTACATATTGCTAGATAAAATGATACTTCAGATGGAGTAATTGCAGTTTTAGTACTTTCAGCTTTTTTGTGCAATATTTTATTCATTATGAGCAGATTCTGACAAAATTGAGACAAACCACATCACCATCAGTGACTCTCAATTAGCTCTTCAGTTCATTTCCCTTGCCTAACTCAAAGAAAACTACATATGGTATAAACCACTGGTATTTTTTACTTTCTGCCAATGTACAAACCATGCTTTTTGTGTTGAAAACATTTCCATGAATAATTATAATAGCCTGCAAAAAGACCAGATGGTAATAAATTCTAGAGCTAGAAGGCTACTCATAAATTTACCTTTTCATGTCTCAACATCATACTACGGATCTTTGTGCTATGCTACTAAAAATTGCTGGTGATAGAAACAATATGAATAAACTTGTACTTAACAGTTATACACCCATGTTAGGGTCTTTCATAACTACATACCCCTCTTATATGATGTTATTATCATCAACAATTTTTAAGGTAGCATGAGTCTTACAGATTGTTAGTAATCAAATCACATAGTGATTTTTACATTAACTAAATATATTACTACTAAAGTAAAATTTAAGAAATATGACCAAGCTAATGGCAACAAATTATTTGAGTTAAAGATATTAAAATATAGGCTGTTATAGTATTGCCACTGATATTTTTCTTGTTATCCTTTCAGAAAACATAATTATATTATTCTGGTTTTGCTATTTCAATTGAACTAAAATGAATGATACAATCATTACTACTTATATTAATCATAAATCACTCCATTTATTTAAAAGTATCTTGTTTGTGTGAAAAGTCAAAAGGGGTTTTCAAAGCATTATTCAAAACATCACTCAAAACACATTTTGGTATATAAATTTTATTTACTTGTTTTTATGTGGTGCTGAGGATCGAACCCAGTGCCTTGCATGTGCTAGGCAACTGCTCTACCACTGAGCTACAAGCCCAGCCCTATTGGTATATAAATTTAAGCTAGGCATTTTCATGTGTAAAAAAGAAGTTATAGCAAGAGTACCTTCTTTTTGTACTTTTAAATTTAAACTACAATACTAGTATAAAATATAGCTGTACTATTTCTGGTATTAATTCCAATAGCTCAAAACAAGTATGCACAAAAAAAGAAAAATAAAAACAAATGAAGAGAAAAAGAAAATAAAGAAATAGAAAATATAAATGAGGGATGGAAGGGAGAAAAGACTGAAGAAAGCAGAGATAAAAATAAAGTCTGAAAGTTACTTTATCTCTGCTATTAGAAATGAAGTTTATAATTTGTGTAGTATATTAAGTGATTTAATTTGTATACTTCAATTTAAGTGCTTCAAATATTTAACCTTTTAAAAAATGTTTTTCGGAGGATTCAAGATGGCGGCCTAGAGGGTGGCTGCATTTCATGTTGCTCCACGACTCAGGATTCAAAAGAGGAGAAACTGAGAGACTTGGGACCAACTCAAAGCAGCCGGGTGAGTCTCTCCCATTGGGGAGGCGTACCGGATGGGACGGTAGTCCCGAAACGCAGGGACTTGTGAAGTAGAGCTGCCGGCGAGACGCCCCTCCCCCCGCTGGAGCAGTGAACTCGAACAACTGGGAGCGTCGTAGAAGAGGCCGCTCAGCACAGCGCTGGGACTTGGAGCAACCACTGGGGCTCCGGAGGCTGCCTAGGGGAGGAGCAGCGAGGAGAGCTGTGTGGACTCAAAACACCAGGGCCTGCCCTGAGGAGGAGGAAGAGGAGCGTGGCCGCTTGGATTCAGAGTGGCTATACCAGAGCTACAGGCAGTTGCCAGAGGAGAAGCTGCGCGGGGAGCTGTTTGGACTTAGAGCGACCGCTTCTGAACACCGGGGCCTGCCCTGAGGACGAGGAGGAGGAGGAGTGCGGCCGCTTGGATTCGGAGTGACTGCACCAGAGCTACAGGCAGTTGCCAGAAGAGGGGCTGCGTGGCGAGCTGTTTGGACTCAGACCACTTCTGAACACCGGGACCTGCCTGGAGGAGTAGGAGGAGGAGGAGCGCGACAGGGCGTTTGGACTCGCAGTGACTGCACTGGAGCTCCAGGCGGCTGCTCAAAGGAGAAGGAGAGTGGTGAGTTGTTTGGACTTAAAGCGACCACTCCTGAACACAGGGGGGCTGCCTGGAGGAGAAGCGCGGTGGGTCGCTTGGTCTCCAGTGGCCGCACCAGAGCTCCGGGCGGCTGCCCAGAGGATGCGTGCAGTGGGTAACGTGGATTCAGAGCCACTCAGAGTGACCGCTCCTGAACACCCGGGGGGTTACCTGGAGGAGGAGGAGGAACAGGGAGGGTCATTTTGACTCGGAGTGATTGATTGCCCCGGGCTACGAGTGGTCGGTGGGAGGAGGAGGCACGCAGTGAGTTGCTTGGACTCCTAGTGACCGCACCGGAATACTGGGCGGCTCTCTGGAGGAAGAGGCGTGCGGTGGGTCTCTGGGACTCTGAGCGACTGTACGGGGCCCCAGGTGGCTGCTCAGAGGAGGGGCTGCATAGCCAGGCGAATAGGTGCAGAGCAGGTTCCCAGGATCTAGGAGGCTTCTTGGTGGAAGAGCCGCACAGAGACAGGCTTAGGGGCGGAGCGAAAGTTCCAGGCCTGCGGGCAGATTCTCTGAGGAGGGGCAGCCTAAGGAGATTCATCTGCGAAGGGTGAGGCTCCCAGGCTCAGGAGATAGGGCCGGGCCCCTGGGAACTTTGCAGAGGAAGGCAGCCCAGCCCAGGTGGTAGATGTAAATTGAGGGGAACCTCTAGGAGGGAACTGACCAGCGAGACTTCCCCACCGGGTGAGTCTTCCCTGCCGGGTGAGGTTTCCCCACAAGGACGGTAAAACCAGAGACACAGGCTCAAACAGGCCTTGCCTCAGCCCGCAGCCTAGTTCCCCTTTGGATGACCATTGGTCAACAAGTGGAGGCACCTCTGCCAGTTAGCAGGGAATATACCAAACCTGAAGGCCACCACTCCTAGAGAGGCAGATTCCTTGTGGAGCACCGCATTATCAACTTCCTCCAAGACTTCAGCCTACTGAAGGCTAAGAGGGGATATATATAGAAATCTTCAGGGACATTGTAAGTCAAAAAAGGAAATCTGCAATATCTCAGCGGTCCACTGATGCCTGAACAATATGAGAAAACAAGGAAAGAAAATGCTGCAAACAAATCTAGGTGTTACATCAATAAAACCCAATGACAGCATGGAAGAAGAAATGACAGAAAAGGAGTTCAGATTGTACATAATTAAAATGATCAGAGAAGCAAACGATGAGATGAAAGAGCAAATGCAGGCATTGAATGATCACACCAATCGACAGTTAAAAGAGAAAATACAGGAAGCAAAAATCATTTCAATAAAGAGTTAGAGATATTGAAAAAAAAACAAACAGAAATCCTTGACATGAAGGAAACAATAAACCAAATTAAGAACTCCATAGAAAGCATATCCAGTAGGATAGAACACATGGAAGACAGAATCTCAGACATTGAAGACAAAATATTTAACCTTGAAAACAAAGTTGAACAAACAGAGAAGATGGTAAGAAATCCTGAACAGAATCTACAAGAACTATGGGATATCATGAAAAGGCCAAATTTAAGAATTATTGGGATTGAGGAAGGCTTAGAGAAACAAACCAAAGGAATGAACAATCTATTCAATGAAATAATATCAGAAAATTTCCCAAATCTGAAGAATGAAATGGAAAATCAAGTTCAAGAGGCTTATAGGACTCCAAATACACAAAATTACAACAGACCCACACCAAGGCACATTATAATGAAAATGCCTAACATACAAAATAAAGAGAGAATTTTAAAGGCTGTGAGAGAAAAGAACCAAATTACATTCAGGGGGAAACCAATACGGATATCAGCAGATTTTTCAATCCAGACCCTAAAAGCTAGAAGGGCCTGGAACAACATTTTTCAAGCCCTGAAAGAAAATGGATGCCAACCAAGAATCTTATACCCAGCAAAACTTACCTTCAAATTTCACGATGAAATAAAATCCTTCCATGATAAACAAAAGCTAAAAGAATTTACAAAAAGAAAGCCAGCATTACAGAACATTCTCAGCAAAATATTCCATGAGGAAGAGATGAAAAACAAAGAAGCAAATCAGCAAAGGGAGGAATTATCCTAAAGGAATTGTCAAATAAAGGAGGAAACAAGTTGTGTCAAACAAATAAATAAATAAAACATGAAAAATGAATCAAATGACCGGGAAACCAAATCATATTTCAATAATAACCCTGAATGTTAATGGCCTGAATTCATCAATCAAAAGACATAGATTGGCAGATTGGATTAAAAAGAAAGATCCAACAATATGTTGCCTGCAAGAGACTCACCTCATAGAAAAAGATACCCATAGACTAAAGGTGAAAGGATGGGGAAAAACATACCATGCACATGGACTCAGCAAAAAAGCTGGAGTATCCATCCTCATTTCAGATAATATGGACTTCAAGCCAAAGTTAGTCAGAAGGGATAAAGAAGGTCATTTCATACTGCTTAAGGGAAGTATAAATCAGCAAGACAGAACAATCATAAACATCTATGCCCCAAACAGTGGCTCATCCATGTATGTCAAACAAATCCTTCTCAATTTCAAAAACCAAATAGACCATAACACAATAATAATACTAGGTGATTTTAACACGCCTCTCTCACCACTGGACAGATCTTCCAGACAAAAATTGAACAAAGAAACCATAGATCTCAATAACACAATCAATAATTTAGACTTAACGGACATTTATAGAATATACCATCCAACCAAGAGCGAATACACTTTCTTCTCAGCAGCACATGGATCCTTCTCTAAAATAGACCATATATTATGCCACAAAGCTAATGTTAGCAAATACAAGAAGATAGAGACACTACCATGTATTCTATCAGATCATAATGGATTAAAGTTAGAAATAAATGAAAGAGTAAAACACAGAAACTATTCCAACATCTGGAGATTAAACAATATGCGATTATATGATGAATGGATAACAGAAGATATTAGGAAGGAAATTAAAAAATTCTTAGAGGTAAATGAGAACAAAGAAACATCATATCAAAATCTCTGGGACACTATGAAAGCAGTATTTAGAGGGAAATTTATTTCATGGAGTGCATTTAATAAAAGAAGTAAAACTCAACAAATAAATGACCTAACACTACAGCTCAAAGCCCTAGAAAAAGAAGAACAGACCAGCACCAAAAGTAGTAGAAGACAGGAAATAGTTAAACTCAGAGCTGAAATCAATGAAATTGAAACAAAAGAAACAATACAAAAAACTGACAAAATAAATAGTTGGTTCTTCGAAAAAATAAACAAAATTGATAAACCTTTAGCCACACTAACAAAGAGAAGACGAGAAAAAACCCAAATCACTAAAATTTGGAATGAACAAGGAAATATCACAACAGACAGGATTGAAATACAAAACATAATTAGAAGCTATTTTGAAAATCTATACTCCAACAAAACAGAAAACCTCGAAGACATCAACAGGTTTCTAGAGACATATGAATTGCCTAAACTGAACGAGGAGGACATACACAATTTAAATAGACCAATTTCAAGTACTGAAATAGAAGAAGTCATCAAAAGCCTACCAACAAAGAAAAGTCTGGGACCAGATGGGTTCTCAGCCGAGTTCTACAAAACCTTTAAAGAAGAGCTCATTCCAATACTTCTCAAAGTATTCCACAAAATAGAAGAGGAGGGAATCCGCCCAAACTCATTCTATGAAGCCAATATCACACTGATACCTAAACCAGACAGAGACTCATCAAGGAAAGAAAATTTCAGACCAATATCCTTAATGAACATCGACGCAAAAATTCTCAATAAAATTTTAGCAAATCGCATACAAAAACATATTAAAAAGATAGTGCACCATGATCAAGTGGGTTTCATCCCAGGGATGCAAGGTTGGTTCAACATCAGGAAATCAATAAATGTCATTCACCATATCAATAGACTTAAAGTCAAGAATCACATGATTATTTCATTAGATGCAGAAAAAGCATTTGATAAAATACAGCACCCCTTCATGCTCAAAACACTAGAAAAAATAGGGATAGTGGGAACATTCCTTAACATTGTAAAGGCCATTTATGCTAAGCCCATGGCTAATATCATTCTAAATGGTGAAAAACTGAAAGCATTCCCCCTAAAAACTGGAACAAGGCAGGGATGCCCTCTTTCACCACTTCTATTCAACATCGTTCTTGAGACTCTGGCCAGAGCAATTAGACAAACCAAAGAAATTAAAGGGATACGAATTGGAAAAGAAGAACACAAACTATCCCTGTTTGCTGATGACATGATTATATATTTAGAGGAACCTGGAAATTCCATCAGAAAACTCTTAGAACTCATAAGTGAATTCAGTAAAGTAGCAGGTTACAAGATCAATGCTCATAAATCCAATGCATTTTTATACTTAAGTGATGAATCTTTAGAAAGAGAAATTAGGAAAACTACCCCATTCACAATAGCCTCGAAAAAAATAAAATACTTGGGAATCAATCTCACAAAAGAGGTGAAAGACCTCTACAATGAGAACTACAGAACACTAAAGAAAGAAATTAAAGAACACCTTAGAAGATGGAAAGATCTTCCATGTTCTTGGATAGGAAGAATTAATATTGTCAAAATGGCCATACTACCTAAAGTGCTATACAAATTCAATGCAATTCCAATTAAAATCCCAATGACGTACCTTACAGAAATAGAGCAAGCAATTATGAAATTCATCTGGAAGAATAAAAAACCCAGAATAGCTAAAGCAATCCTTAGCAGGAAGAGTGAAACAGGGGGTATTGCAATAGCAGATCTTTAACTCTACTACAAAGCAATAGTAACAAAAACGGCATGGTATTGGTACCAAAATAGAAAGGTAGATCAATGGTACAGAATAGAGGACACGGACACAAACCCAAATAAATACAATTTTCTCATACTAGACAAAGGGGCCAAAAATATGCAATGGAGAAAAGATAGCCTCTTCAACAAATGGTGCTGGGAGAATGGGAAATCCATATGCAACAGAATGAAACTAAACCCGCATCTCTCATCATGCACAAAACTAAACTCAAAATGGATTAAGGACCTCGGAATCAGACCAGAGACCCTGCAGATTATAGAAGAAAAAGTAGGTCCAAATCTTCACCTTGTTGGTCTAGGATCAGACTTCCTTAACAGGACTCCCATAGCACAAGAAATAAAAGCTAGAATCAACCACTGGGATAGATTCAAACTAAAAAGCTTTCTCTCAGCAAAGGAAACTATCAGTAATGTGAAGAGAGAGCCTACGGAGTGGGAGAATATCTTTGCCACTCATACTTCAGATAGAGCACTAATCTCCAGAATCTATAAAGAACTCAAAAAACTCTACACTAAGAATACAAATAACCCAATCAACAAATGAGCTAAGGAAATGAACAGACCCTTCACAGAAGAAGATGTATAAGCAATCAACAGATATATGAAAAAATGTTCAACATCTCTAGTAATAAGAGAAATGCAAATCAAAACCACACTAAGATTCCATCTCACCCCAATTAGAATGGCGATTATCAAGAATACAAGCAACAACAGGTGTTGGCGAGGATGTGGGGAGAAAGGTACACTCATACATTGCTGGTGAGGTTGCAAATGAGTGCAGCCACTCTGGAAAGCAGTATGGAAATTCCTCAGAAAGCTTGGAATGGAACCACCATTTGACCCAGCTATCCCACTCCTTGGCCTATACCCAAAGGACTTAAAATCTGCATACTACAGAGATACAGCCACATCAATGTTCATAGCTGCTCAATTCACAATAGCCAGACTGTGGAACCAACCTAGATGCCCTTCAATTGATGAGTGGATAAAGAAACTGTGGTATATATATACCATGGAATATTACTCAGCCATAAAGAATGATAAAATTATGGCATTTGCAGGCAAATGGATGAAATGGGAGAATATCATGCTAAGTGAGAGAAGCCAATCTCAAAAAGCCAAAGGACGAATGATATCGCTAATAAGTGGAGGATGACACATAATTGGGGGAGGGAGGGGTTAGTGTTAGGGTTAGAGTTAGGGTTAGGGAGGGGGGCAAGAATGGAGGAAGGAAGGACTGAATAGATGGAAAAGAGGGGTGGGAGGGGTGGAGGGGAAGGGAAAAAATAACAATGAATCAAACAACATTACTCTATGTAAATTTATGATTACACAAATGGTATGCCTTTATGCCATGTACAGAGAAACAACATGTATCCCATTTGTTTACAATAAAAAATAAAAATAAAAATAAAAAAATATTTTTCATTTGTTGATGGATCTTTATTTCACTTATTTATATATGGTGCTGAGAATCAAACCCAGTGCCTCACACATGCCAGGCACGTGCTCCACAAGTGAGCCACAACCCCAGTTCCAAATATTTAACTTTAAATTTGATGAATTTATTGATTCTAATAGTTCTTCACATAATTTTATGGGGTTTTCCAGAACAGAATTAACAAAGATAATATTAATTTTATCTACCTATTTTTAATCTTATTACTTACCCTGAGTTGACTAATAGTTCCAGAATATTATTAAATAAGAGCAGCAATAATGGAAATTCTCACCTTAATCTTCATTAGAATATTTCAATACATTATCTGTAAAGTATGATGCTGGCATTAGAGTTCAGAGAAACAGTCTCTCGTATGAAGGAAACATGCACCTATTATGAATGAATCCTCTTTTTTTTAAGGAATGTATATTGGCAATTGAACCCAGAGCCTTACAAATGATAGGCTAATGTTCTACCACTGAGCTACATTCCCAGCTGTTAAGTGAATTTTTTTTCCATCTATAAAGAAAATTGTATTTTCTCTTTTTGTTTTAGCGATATGTGTGTAAAATAACATTTTCTAAGACTGAGTCATTCTTGCATTCCCACAATTAACCCTGCTTCCCAGCTTGGTCAGTGTTCATCATTATTATTACAATTTTTTCAACATTGGGGATTGAACCTAGGGCTTCACACAGGATAGGCAACTTCTCTACCATTAAGCTACATTCTCAGCTCTCATTGTCCATTATTAATATCGTACTAGATTCTGCTTTCAAATACTTTTCAACAACAGTAATATTAATCCTTAGATTCCTTTTAGCTTTATGCTTGTGTCTTTGTTATTTTTCTTGAGTTATGGCATCAATGTGAGACCAGCTTATAAAAAAAATCTAGAAGCTTTGTCCCAGAAGCTTCAGAATGGTTTACAAGTATTTTAGAATTGTCTGCTTCTTAAAGGGTTTTGTTATTTTTCCAGTGAAGTCATCTAGGACTCACAGTACCCTTGTGGAGAGGAAGTTTCATTTCTCATTTGAATATTAGTTCTTGGAAAACAGTTCACTTCATCCAAGAACTTCATTTCAGCAGAAAATTTTAAATGCAGGCTTTCAATGGAGTATTATTATTATTATTACTTTTTTTTTTTTTTTACAGATCATACTGGTAAAAGAGCACAATAAGTATCTGAATTGTTGAGGATATACTAAAACAAACATGTTCATTTAATTCTAGTAGAAACAAAAATTGCAAATATGTTTATGTGGAGAAATTTGGCTACTTCTATAAACTTTACCATGCCTATGCTCCTTTGAGTCAGCAATTCTACTTACATGAATATATTATAATGACATATTTTCAAAGATGGGAAATGACTTGTATACTATTACTATATAAGCCATCCACATAAACCACTTAAAGGTGCAACAATAAGGGATTCATTAAACAAACTGTAACACAGTTACTAAGTGAACTATTATAGTCATTAAAAAGAATCAGACATGTCTATTTTGTATTGATAAGAAGCTCCAAGACAAATTTTTGGGTGGGGGGGGTGAGATGCTGATTACAAACCTGTATATGGATTAATGGTATAGTGTGCTAATACATACAAAACATACATAATAGACATGCACATGGTTGTAAAGAATAGATTTCTGGAAGGATGCACAATATCGTGAAAGAGGTCAAATCTGGTAAGTGCACTGAATGAATGGAGTGCAGACACAGAAGAAAAAACCCTACTTTTTCATACAACGTTTTATACATTTTGAGTTTGGGACCTTACACATTATTAGTCATTTGTCATTGTGAAATGCAGTGGCTTAAGAAAAGAAACATCTCACATGGTTTTTGTGGGGTAGGGATTTGGGAGCAGCTTAGTTAGTGGACCAGTTCTGGCTTGGAATATCTCATTAGGTTTCAGTCAAGTAAGTTGGTCAGGGCTCCAGTCATCTGAAGATTTGACCGGGGCTGTCTCATTAACACAGCTAGCATGTTGGTGCTGGCTGTTGGTAAAAGGCTTTAGTTCTTCCCTATGTAGATCTCTTCATTAGGCAGATTGAATGTCCTCATGTCATAGCAATTGACTTGCCCATCATGGGTGTTTCAAGAGAAAATAATGTGGAAGCAATGATGTCTTTAATGATCTAGCCTCAGAAATAGCAGACCATCATTGCCACACATTTTCCTTGTTAAAATGAAGTCACTAAGTCTGAGCAATATTCAAGAGTAATTGGACTCTACTTTTTAAAATAGACGCATATCAAAAAACTTATAGAAGTGCTTTCAAATACCAAGTGTATATATTACATTTTGGAAAATATTAACAAAATAGTTTTATAAAATTGAATCAAAAGATTCTGTGGAATCTTAATTATTTGAAAGAGAAACTTATTAATCAAAAGGATAAAAAAGTGTTTAAAGATTTTACTTTATAAAATAACACACACCTCAATCCCAGATGAAAATTTGTTGTATCTAAAATCCAAACCATAATCTGTGATTCTGAAAATGAAAAGCACATTGGAATTTTAAAAATACTGTGATTCTTTCACAATAAGTTAAGTAACAATTCAAGGATTATATAACTAAAAATAATTTGAGAGTATCTGGGAATTCTAATATAGGAATATTTTTAAACTGGCCTTGTCTAATATAACTTATAAATGTGTATCACCGATAAACATTCTGGAAAACTACTGAGAAATTAAACCCCAACCTCTTTACTGATGATGATGATAATGAAATCTAATCACATCACAATGTTTCTTTCTAGTACTTAATCTATAATTACTCAGAATTCATGTCTTTGCTTTATAGTATTTAAAAGAGAACACTAAAGACTAAGTAAACTTGCCTTATACAAAGCAAGTAAATTTGCCATGTACCTCTGAATATATGATATTATGGTTTGGATATAAAGTGTCTCCTGAAAGCTCACCTATTAGACAACACAGGAATGCTCAGAGGTGAAATGATTAAATTATGGCAGCTGTGACCTAATTAGTGGATTAATTCATTTGATGGATTAATAATGTGAATGAATTGATGGGTGTTAACTGTAGGCAAGCTGGGTGTGGCTAAAGGAAGTAGATGACTAGGGTCCTGCCTTTGGGGTTTATACTATTCTTGGTTCCTTATATGTAAGCTCTCTCTGTTTCCTAGCTCTTAAGAATTGAGCAGCTTTCCTCCACGATGCTCTTCCAAACATGATATTCTGCTTCATCTTGGGTCCACAGCAATGACATCAGCTGACCAAGACTGAACTTTTGAAATTCTGAATCAAAGTAAACCTTTCCACTAAGTTGTTCTTGTAAGGTATACTGGTTGTAGCAAAGAAAAGCTGATTCAACATATAGGGTTAACAAAATTAAGCAAACACACAGGAAGTGTACTATACTTAGTCCATTTTACTTGATTTGGAATATTAGCCTTACATTTTCTTAAGATTGGTGGTTCTATAAAACTGTATGATACAGATTTAACTGTAAAACACAAAGCAAAATGGTTTTTTCAAACATAAAAGTGAAATTATGTGCACACACACATACACGCAGACTCACATACAATTTGAAAATAAAAATAGGTTGTTGTCATTTTTTCCTTTCTCTACTTTTCCATTTTCTAACATGTTTGTTTGTAAGTACAGTAACTAAAATCGTTTTTAAAACTTTAAGGAAACCTACAGACAGGGGGATGTCAGAATAAAATGTAAAAAAGGCACAACTTCCTGAATATCATGCTTGATTATCTGTAGAAAAATTAAAAAATAAAGTTTGCTTATTTACCTACTATACCACCTTTCCAAAAGTCAAGCCTTGTCAAATTGGAGGCTTTGTACATATCCCAATCCATTGCTACTATAAAATAAAAAATTTCAGTCCTTAGGAATGTAAAGGAATTGATTAAGAATTGACAGTTACTTTAAAAACTTACAACTATGACTATACTTATAAGTTTAGTAAAACTTCCCTCAAGACAGGACTGCATCTATAACTTCTGGGTGGGGAAAAAGACTAAAAAATAACTTAATTGTTCTACATTCTTTCCATTATTCAAGACATATTACATATTTATATAAATGCTTCACAGAGATACTACTTTTCAGTTTCTCAACAATTTTTACTACCCTATGTATTTCATATATTAGTCTCATGTTAGTCTACTTGAAAAATATAATTTGACTTTTAATATGAGTAGATGACAAATGTTAAAGCACGAACCCACGAATAGTCAATAAATAAGAAAATTTATTCTTAACAGAACTGGAAGGTAATTGGATCTATTTAATGATAAATAGTATAATTGATCATGTTAGTATAAAAGATGTCATCAATAAAGGACTGTAATTATTATATAGTTAAATCAAAGTTTATTTTGGCAAATCTCCAATTTCTAATTTCTCATATATTTTCATTGCTTTTTGTTACATGTTGTTAGATTACCTCTAAAGACACAAAGTAAATGACAAAGTTCTTCTCTAAAGACACAAAGTAAATGACAAAGTTCTTTAATTTACCTACCATCCTTCTGCAACCTACCTGCTATTCCTACCAAGAAGTTTCTCAGTGGTCAGTTAAAAATCTACCCACCCAACTATATTTCTTTTCTAATTGAAATGGCTGCTGCATAGCTGCTAATTTTCATGTAGAGATTTTTGAGACATAGGAAAATTCTGGTTTATTATGGTGTGGACAGTGGTGCTTACCAAGAAAGGACTAGGAAAACCATGACAAAACTCATATGCCACTAAATGGCAGATTGTAAACAGTGATATGCGAGGGCGCTCAGGCCAATTCTTCATTTTACCTCACCAATACCTCTGTATAGATGCTCAGATATTTATATGTGGGGCCAAATATACCCACAATTTAATTTCAAGACCAGATAAAAGGCACCTCAGCTTACCTCTGTGTCTGTTTCACCTCTGCGATCATTTCAAATTCTAAACAAAAATCTGGCCTTTTATTTCAAAACAATAAAAGATTAAATAGGAACTTCCTTTTTTCGTGCTGGAGATTAAAATCAGGGCTTTGTACTTGCTAAGCTAATACTCTATTATTGAGATATATCTCCAGTCCTAAAAGGAACTTATTTAAAAAAGTTTATAAATCATAAAACCAATAATGAGATGAGACTCCTGATTGCTAGAGGAGTAAATCAGAAAACAGAAGATCAATGGCTCTTAATGGGATAGGGACAATGCCTTTGAGGATGAAATAGGGACATGAAATGGGGGTGAGTGTTCTAAACATTTGGTCATATGTAAATACAAATGCCAAGGAAATAAACATTTTGGCTAACTTTCTCATAATTAAAAGGCAAGTAGTAAGCCAAGTTGTAGAATATGCAAAGTAGTATCAGACTCAATCAGACAATCCATAATTCTAGATTGTAAAATCTGATAGTGTAGTACCACAGTACCTAGACTACAGCTATGAAGAATGAAGAACAATTTCCAACATTTAAGACAAACACAGAACATTTTAACAGATGCACAATTCATTTACTAATATACGATTTTTTACCAATAAGCTATTATATTCAAAAGTTCTATTACAATAAATATCTTGCTTCAGAACGTTTTTCCCTACTAGGAATTTTCTTCCCCAATGGAATCATAAGAAAGTTTATGATTTACAAAACTTACTAAGTTAAGTATAATTACAAAACTTCTGGAGTTGAGCACGGTGATGCATGCCTGTAATCTCAGTGGCTTGGGAGGCTGAGACAGGAGGATCTCCAGTTCAAAGCCAACCTCAGCAAAAGCAAGGCACTAAGCAACTCAATGAGACCCTGTCTCTAAACGAAATACAAAACAGAGCTGGGGATGTGGCTCAGTAGTCGAGTGCCCCTGAGTCAATCCCCAGTAACCCCCCCAAATTTTTTTTTCTTGGCCTGGATACTATCATACTGTTGATTTAATGGAGTACCCCAAATTATTATATCTTAGAAGTGATTTACAATTTCTAGTTTATAAGCATAAATAATTATTAAGTAAATTCAAAGCTTTAATTTAACCCTGTAAAGTCATGAGTAAGTCTAAGTAATAAGCTGAATCATTTTTTTTAGGTATGATGAATATCTTATGGAAGAATGTATTCAGAGTATAAATCTCTTGAATACCCACTTATAAAAGGGAATTCAGCACCCATATTTTATTTATCACATCCATCACTTTGGTGATAAAATCATTATTATATTGCACTTATTACATTTGAGTCCAACAACTCTGTGATAAGTTCCAACAATACATATGATACTAGTTGGGGTTAACACTGAAATTACTGATTTTATAGAATAAAAATAAAATTTCAGGGCTTGGGATGTAACCCAATGGTAGAACATTTGCCTAGCATATACAAGCTCCTAGATTTAACCCTGAGCACATAAATACATACATATATATATCTTATATATGTATATATGTGTGTATATTCAAATATATATAGTACATAAAATTATACTACTCTATGATATAACAGGCCCAAATACAAAGCCCAATTAAAATAATAATAGAAGTTTAAAAGTTAAAAATTTAAGGTTAAGTCAGGTGCAGTGAAATGTGCCTATAGGCCCAGCTACTTGGGAGTCTGAGGCAGGAGGATCACTAAAGCCAAGGAGTGACATCCAGCTTCAAAAAAAAAAAGGAAAGAAAAGAAAAGAAAGGAAGAAAGAAAGAAAGAAAGAAAGAGGAAGAAGAAGTTTAAGGCCAATCAGTAAATAGAAGAACTAAGAAAGACACACATGCACAAAAAGTAAAGCTTTCAATCTGTCAAAAATCTGAATCAAGCACAAATCAGAACAGCTAATCAAGAAGAACATTAAAAGAAGAATACAGCTTTTCCATGTAGGATTACATCTATGAACTGATTTCATCTCTTCAAAAATGTTCACTAAATGTATTCACAGGAGGTCACCATTTTGGACTAGCCTCTTGTACTGAGCTCCAGTGAACTGGACTGGACCAAATCAGAATAGAGGCACCTGTACTACTCAGGGAATCAAACTGAACTCTGAGAAGGGTCAGTAATCCAAAAAACAGGGCCTAATCAATGTGAGTTAGTATAATAAGGAAGTCCCCTCTGCTTTCACCATTAGGGAAAGTAAATTTGAATCTACTAATGTTGTTTTCTGTTTCTGCTTTCTTCAGCCCTTCTCTATAAAACCAACATATTCTGCTCACCCCACTGAAATACTTATTCTATTTTATGGAGAAATGTGTGGCCTGATTCTAGAATTGCAAATATATCCCACTTAGATCTTTAAACTAAATTTGTTATAATTTTGTCTTTTGGCAGGGCCAACTAACTGTTTTTAAGAATATACTCTGAGATTTCTAGGAAGCTTAGTTAAATGCTGACATGAAAACCTAAGAAGAAATTTAATAAAAATTACTGAACACATACTCTGGAATGTGCTATGGAAGATAAATATTTATTAAATGGCTTAACATGCAATTATTAGAGATTAATCATTACTCCTGTTTTAAAAGATTGGAATTTTCAACAAAGAAACTTTAATGTTTCCTTAAATAACAAGTCATCTAGTGCACTTATTAGTTAAAGGTAATTTGGATATAAACTACATAAAATATGTAAAACATATGTAGATTACATCTTTATATCATAAATACCAAATTCACACATGAAAAGACTAACCTACTTCTTTTCCTCTGCATTCAAATAACAACAATCAATGAATAACTCTCAATTTCAATCAACCAGTAAATATTTCAACAATAATGGACATGAGTTTTTCCAAGTCACTATTAAAAAAAAAAAAAAAAAACTAGCTAACCATATGAAATATTTAGGAGCTCAGAAGAGAAATAAAATTTTATTCAACTTTTTTCTTTAATACCCAAAAAACTATTTTGTTGGAAGGTTTTATTTTCTACTTTTGAGATGATATATTTTGAGATAGTTGTGAAGGAACATTAGGTATGTTTTATTGCTTTATATACATTATCCTCACATTGATGGAATTATAAAATTCAATAATGGAAAATATTCATATATATTTTTCATAATGTAATAAGAGCACCTACAACTTACTGAGGTCTCGTTATGTATAAGTACTGGGTTAGGTACAGTGTTCATAATTATGACACTAAATTAAGAACATACCATATTTAGTTAGGTACTGTTAAAAAAACAAAAAGATTTTGAAATGAACCAAAATGATTGCTGATGTCATCAGTGGCACGCCTAAGCATTGTTTGTAACACAGTGTTCTGGATTATATGATTCTATGGGGTTTATATGCCTTTGATAAATCATTGAGCTATATTATGAGTTGATAAATTGTTCATTATGCATAGCAATAGTTCTTCTCTATATGCCATCAAATAAGTTCTGATCTAGTAGAAGGCCATTTAAAGATAGCACCATGCCAAAAAGGTCAGTTTTATAATACCTGCAGATACATTTTATGGAATACACTTTCTGGTCTTTGAATTCATCTTAAATCAGTGATAAGACCTTATCAGTTTACTCAATTTTGAGTTTAATAAGTCTTTGACAAATGTTCATTTGATAGCTAAGAGAGTCACAATTCTATCCTTTATGTAAAATTATCTTGTAAAAGTCCTATTATTACCATTTTATAGATGAGGAAACAAACTTGAAAAGATTAGGTGTTTTGCCCACATCTATATTCCTGGCTTGGTGTGATTCCATAGCACAACCTATTTGCCCCTGGTTACTGTGCTGTACTGCAATTTAGACTATTGTTTTTTTTAACTGTTATCTCAACTACCTCATTACCCAAAGAACAGAAAAATACTTTATAAAATTTTTTTCGGAAAAAAAAAAAAAAAAAACATGGCAGTTAATTTATTGCTATATTATTTAATTGGCAAAGACCATCCCTGTCCACATAATTAACAAATGAGACTTCTATCAAGAAAAAAAGTTTAATTTTCAGTTATAAATAAAGAATTTAAAATCTAATTGCAAATCAGAATGAAAAGAAACAGGATCACGGCAAGATTTTATTCCCTTGATAATTGGAAGGTTCCATCATTTGAAGTACTTCTTAATGATGCTTTCTCTGCTTTGCTCTTAGGCAAAAGAGATGTAATGTCAAATTGTACTCATGTTAAATGCCATATGCCAGGACACTGCATCACATTAAGGTCCACAAGGGTTGACCTTAATGCTTGCTTTATTTATTTATTTACATATATATATTTAGTTGTACATGGATGCAATTCCTTTATTTTTATTTATTTATATTTATGTGGTGCTCTACCACTGACCTACAACCCTAGTCCTTAATACTTGCTTTATGAAGATAATTATGAGAAATATGTGTAGATTTAGACTAGACAATCTTATAGCACAACCATAACTGTTGAGACGGAACTCCAAATAAGTTTTTTTACTAACAGTGGTGAAACTATTTCTTAATATAAGGTTAATATAAGATCTAAAGGATAAAACCTGCAAGAAAATTTTTTAAAAGGAGAAATAGCCAGGTATAGTGTGGCACATGCCTGTAATCCCAGTGACTCAGGAGGATGACACAAGAGGATAACAATTTCAAGACCAACCTGGGCAACTTAATACCTGTCTCAAAAAATAAAAAGGGCTAGGGATGTTGCTCAATGGTAAAGCAACCCTGGGTTCAATCCCCAGCACCTAGAGCAGGGGTCATGGTGAGAAGGAGAAAGAGAAAGGAGAAAGGAGGGAAGAGATAAAATACTCTACTTGCTTTGCATTAAATAATCTGATACAAATTAGCGTAATTCATAAACACACCAAAAACATCACTTAGGACAACAAAACACTCCTTTCTTCCATTTTTAAGAATTTTAAAAAATCACAATCTAATTCAACAAGGAAAACTATCAAAGAAAATGGGAGGTGTTAATTCATATTTAAATTTTAAAAAGTATGAAGAGAAATTGCAATTAAACAGTCAACTTTACTTAGTATGACCCAAGTTAATTAAAATAGTTAATCTGAAAATCAGCATTAACAGGCACCTTTCTTTTTTAATGACAGAAAGGTTTGACAAGACTCTGTGTTGCATCACCATCTGCCACATCCTGCCCTGATATTTATAAATACAGTTGTGCTATTGACATTTCTATAACTGCTCCAGGTGTAAGGCATTAGAACAGAGAATTCTCTTTGATCACTCCAGTGTCATTTCTTTTATAATCTAAGGAGTCTAGACTACTCCCACATTCCCAGAGGTATGTCTCATAAAAAGTCTTTTAACCTCTATCTAGTTTCTCTAGGTGAAATAGGTTGCAAAAGAGATAATCAGAAGTAATATTTTAAAAAATACAAACCACACAGATTAACCCTTTTCAAAAAAAGATCTGTGAACCGAAAACCAAGATAAGCTTTTTTTGCTTAAATAATTTTAACTTCTAAATAGTATAATTTAATTGGAAATGCTAAATGATTCTTGAAATAACTTTATAATTTTTTTCAATGTGTTTTTATTTAAATCAAGCGTAATTCCTTAAATTTGTTTTTTGCTTTTGTTTTTAGAAACTCATTGCACATAGGGTTTGGGAAAGTTAAAAAAATTCTGAAAACTGGTTCATTACATAATATTTTACATCAAAACAACAATTAAAAGCATCCCCTGAGATACAGACCTACATAAAAACAAACACACTGGCATTTATGCTCTTCTCTCAAAATTTAATTAAAGACAAAACAAAAACATGGTTAAATTTTTACTACAAGTTAAACGTAAATACAGATATCTAACTGGAAAACAGAAAGAAATTGGAAGATTGAAATGTCATAGATTGGAACACCAGGTTAGGAATTATAAGATAAAAATAAGGATCTGATATTTCAAAGAGACCAAGCTAAATGTTTAATGCTTATGTGAAGAAAAATTCATACCTATTACTGAAGATTTTAAATATGTGATTAAGAAAGAAAATCTGTAATTAAGAATATAGTGCCATTTCTACTACCTAAAGAAAAAAAAAATTTCTTAGAATGAGGGCTATTTAGTGAGGAACATGCACAAATTTAGGAGTTTCCAGGAAATTACTTTCAGCACAGAAAAGATAGAAGTATTATTTTGTCCAAAGATCTTTGCTTAAATGAGAAGGAAAATTTTACTGTACAAGATGGCAGTTACTAAAGAAACATGAAAATACTTATTTTCTGTTATTGAATAGTCACATAAATCAATATAGGCCTCAATGTTGTAAGATGACAGAAAAAATAACTGATTTCTATGTCTGTTTATATTACAGTTAACAAAGAAGAAAGTTAAAATATTTGATCAAATGTCCAAAATAGACACAAAAATGGTACTTTAAAATGAAAGTGAAATCAATTTGCAGGAAGTTTAAAAACAGTTGAGTTCCCATAACTTAAAACAATATGGAAATACCTCACATAGTTGGGACATTGGAATTCTGAAAAATTCACTGTCCAATAATACCATAAATCTCCAAGAAGCCAAAAGGTATCTAAGCATCAAAGAAAACTATTGTAGCCAGAAAGAATTAAAAAAAATAAATTAAAAAAAAAGAGTACATTTACTGAATGTGCTTTTTACACGACGGACACTTAACTCTCCAAAAACCTCCAATTCTTCCCAAATTGAAGAAAACTAGAAACATGTAAAGATGTCAAAATTGAAGTTGTCTAAGGATGAGAGAAGTATCTCCAATAAGGAGAGAAGGATGAGGTTACCAGATAGAACAAAGGATACTAATTCTCCTTCACTTAGTTACCCAACATGATATCCTATCTTATTTAATCAGAATGCTGATCATTAAAATGAAGACCAAAGTAGGGTATGATGGTGCACACTTGATTCCCGCAACACAGGAAGCAGAGGAAGAAGAATCACAAGTTCAAGGACAGTCTCAGCGACTTAGCAAGACCCTGTTTCAAGATAAAAAATAAAAAGGACTTGGGGATATAGTTCAGTGGTAAAGTGATCCTGGGTGTTCAATCCCTAGTATTGCCAAGGGATGGGGCTGGGGGATGGGAGGTTGAAGACCAAATCTTATTTGCCCTCTAGGCTCTAATGATTGAGAGAGTATACAAGAGGTTAGTAAAGAGGTAATATTTTATGTAGATCTGGGCTAAGAAAATGTAAAGTTTCAATATGTGGTAATTAATGTTTCAAAAGTTTAGATAATTTTTATGAATAGCCATACCAGACACTCATACACCCTCCTCTCCCTCTCTCTCCCTCTCTCTCTGTCTCTCTGTCTCTGTCTCTCTCTCTCTCTCATATGTATGTATGTGTGTGTGTGTGTGTGTGCGCGTGTGCACGCGCGCGCTGTGTAATGATAATAGTATATAATAAATACCAAGAGAGCATATTTGTGAAGTCAGCATCTTCAAAGAAATATCAAGGCAACAACCATCAAGCAGACAAACATATTCATTATGGGAAGAAATGAGAAAGAATAGTAAAAAATATTTAAAATTATAATGGTCCCAAACTTGAAATTTGATTGAAAAGATATGAATCTACGTAACCAAGAAATTTCATTAAAAACAGTATGGAGATTCCTCAGGAAACTTGGAATGGACCCACCATTTGACCCAGTTATCCTGTCCTCAGTTTGAACTCAAAGGACTTAAAATCAGCATTCTACAAAAACACAGCCACATCAATGTTTATAGCAGCTCAATTCACAACAGCTAGATTGTGGAACCAATCTACATGCCCTTCAATAGATGAATGGATAAAGAAACTGTGGTATATACACACAAGGGAATATTATTCAGCCATAAAGAAGAATAAAATTATGGCATATGCAGGTAAATGGATGGAGCTAGAGAATATCATGCTAAGTGAAATAATCTAATCCCAAAAAACTAAAGGCTGAATGTTTTCTTTGTTAAGTGGATGATGATACATAAGAATAGGGGTAGTGGGGAGCGGATAGGAGAAGGAAAGATAGAGATAGTGAAATGAGACAGACATCATCACTCTGTATAATTACACAAATGGTGTAAATCTACATCATGTACACCACAAAATGAAAAGTTGTACCCCATTTGTGTACAAAAAAATCAAAATGCAGTCTGTAAAAATAAAATTCAAGAAAAAAGAAAATTATTCTTGTCAGAAAAAACAACTCCATTATTTACTCATCTTTTATTTAAAATTCCTTTTTTAATATTTATTTTCAAAATTGAGATTATACTATACATCTTTTGGGGGTATGTTATTCTATTTCAATACAAGTACAGAATATGTAATGATCAAATCAGGGTAATAACCATTTCCATCTCTTCAACCATTAGATTTATGTGCTGGAAATTTTTAAACTCTTCTAGTGATTTTAAAATACTTGTTTTAAACAAGTTACCCTTTTGTGCTAAAGAAGAACCAAAAGTAATTTCTCCACATTGTTTCTAGTGCCCCTTATGGAACTTCTGTGACTCTCACTTCTCTGTCTTCCCCAATCTCTAATGACCACTATTCCATTCCATTCTTCCATAAGGCTGACTTACTGATTTCCATAAATGAGAACAGACAGTATTTGTTTTTCAGTGTCTGGCTTATTTCACTTAACATGATCTCTCCACTTCCACTGATGTTGCAAATGACAGGATTTTACTCTTTTTTTTATGGCGGAACAGCATTCCATTGTATAGATACACATTTTCTTAATCCATTCATCCACTGAATGGTATCTACATTGATTCCTTATTTTGACTATTTTGAATAGTGCTACAATGAATATGGGGGTATAAGTATCTTTTTGGTATAATTACTTCAGCTCCTTATAATTCCTCTGTGGTTCCTGTATGATTTAAAGGTAAATGTACAAACCTGTGTTAATAGGTACAAATATAAATCTCTATTAATAGGTACAAAATATATGAAGATATAATCAATAATAACTAAGTAAAAGGAGAGGATGAAGATGTAAAGGAACAGTATGTTTGGATACTATTAAAACTAAGTTGTTGTTATTCAAATTAGGTTGATATTTTGGGATGTTAATTGTAATCCCCAAAGGTAAACAAAAATAACTAAAATATACAGAAAAGGAAAAGAAGGGAATCAAAATAATATACTACCAAAAATCAACCATATACCATAAACAATTATACAAATGTTATTACTTTATAATAACCTTAACTATGACAACCCTCACACCCCAGGTAATAATCATGTACTGTATGTAGGAATACAGCTTGACCTGACTATAGTCAACTTGAGTAGTAACCACCATGCTTGCCCCAAGTAACCCTGCTCTGTTTTCCTGGCATACAATAAATAACCACAAGTATTAGAAAGATAAGCAAAACTTTACAACTGGACTCAGGTGCCAGTAGTACTAGGATGGTGCCTGATATATTTCATATCGGCTTAAAAAAAAAAAAGATACATTTTGGTTTGGATGAAGTTATTTTAGTAATGACCATTACAAAAGTCCCCTTTCTCAGACCCAAATCACAGGGAATCCACTGATCTTTCTGGCTTCCTTGACCAAACTCCTATACATTAAGTCCCCCAGTAAAATGCACACTGTGCATTCCTGGAACTTTTTGCTTGTCTTTGGTTTCATAGCATCTCACAGCTCATTCTTATACAGTGGGATGGAAATCTCTGGGACAATAATGAGGCTCAAATTCCTACTACCACAGAATGTACTGTATTGTAGAGACAGGATCTCAGCAAGGTAATTAGGTTAATGAGGCCATTGCAGTCCGCCCCAATCATATGTGACCAGTGTTCTTATAAGAAGAGATTAGGACCCAAAGTTACTATTTTTTTTATTGTAAACAAATGAGATACATGTTGTTTCTCTGTTTGTACATGGAGAAAGGCATACCATTTGTATAATCATAAATTTACATAGGGTAATGTTGTTTAATTCATTGTTATTTTTTCCCTTCCTCCCCACCCTTCCCACACCTCTTTTCCCTCTATGCAGTCCTTCCTTCCTCCATTCTTGTCCAATGCTACTATTAAGCCACCTGTTTTCTAGTATATTGTTATGACAGCCCTAGCAAACTAATATAGAACTTTTTTGTAATTATTTATGATTCTATAATACTTCTGTTTACATAAATGCTATTATTTAAACAATAAGAACATTTAAAACTGGTAATACATAATAACAGAATAATTAAATGAGAAAATATAAAAATGTTTTAAATATTTTGTTAAAATAAATACAATAATTTATTTTAACATTTTTCTTTTGTAATGCTGGAGACTGAACCCGGGATCCCACATATGTGAAGCAAGGGCTCTAACACTGAGCTACCTCCGAGTCCTCTTCCCCATCACCCCCAAGACAAGGTCTCACTAAATTGGTCTTGATCTTCCTGCCTATGCCTTCTGAGTAAACTGGGTTTATAGTCATGTGCCACAATGCTGGCCTCTTATTTTAACATTTGTTAATTCTTTGATAATTAAATTTTACACACCATATTGAATATTCTTAAGATAACAAATCGAAAACATTTTAAGATTATAACTATAGGTGACTGAACACAGTATACCAATACACAATAAAACAATGAAATTTTTTTTATCCCATAAAATAATTTTATTTGTGCTTCATTTCCAATAGTAATTCTCTGAACTGATCAAAGCAATTAGATCATCCTTTGGTGTGTGGTAAAACTGGATATAATCAAAAGTAAAATCCACTTTGACCTGTATCTCTGATGTATCAAGTACACTGTAATGACATCAACCTAAGTATCTCCCCAACAAAAGCATGTACTTCAGGAATACTTAGGATTGTACCTACCAACAACAGTAGGTATTCAGACACATTTCAGGAATTAGTTTTTAGTTTTATAAAACTATCTACTTTGTATCAAATGTTTTTCTATTCTGTTTATCATATAATTGTCTCCTTTTTTTTTTTTTTAAGCACAGAGGTAAGTGAACTTGAAGTATCAAAAATGGATTCCAAATAACTTAAAGTTTTAGGAAAGGAACTGAGAAAGTTCTATGTAATTTTGTTGTACTTTTCTGGTGAGATGCATGTATGTACATGTGAGTGGGGGGTGGTATTTGTTTTTTACCTGCTACTAAATAAGCTTAGGTGTTTTTATTTTTATTAAAGTTGACAACGGGAGGCAAAGGGGTGCACACATGTAACCATAGCCACTGGAGAAGCTTCGGCAGAAATATCACGAGTTCGACAAGAGTTGGATAATTCATGTCTTACCAAATAAGTATTACTTTCAAATTGAGCACAGTGATACATGCGGATAATCCCAGTATTCAAGAGGCTGAGACAAATCACAGCAATTTAGAAAAACCCTCAGCAACTTATCCAAACTATGTCTCACAATAAAAATAAAAATAAAAAGGACCAGGGATGTCAGGTATTGTTGCACATGCCTGTAATCCCAGCAACTCGGAAGGCTGAGACAGGAGGACTCCAGTCCAAGGCCAGCCTCAGAAACGTAGTAATACCCTAAGCAACTTAGCAACACCCTGTCTCAAAATAAAAAAGGTGTCTTTTTGTATTCTACACAGGAGTTTCCTAGAATGTAAGACTTTTACTGCTAAAACTGAGAAAACCCTGGCAAAGAGGGATGGCTGGTCACCTTCCCTACATCAGAGAGTAATAGAGGTGCATACACAGTCTGGGGATAAACTGGATAACAGGCAGAAATCTATGAAGCCATGAAGAAAGTCCTCATAAGAAAACAGCTCTGTTCTTATACTTTCAGCATCCAGAACTGTAAGAAAGTAAATTTCTGTTGTTTAATCCATCCACTCTGTGGTCCTTTGTCATGACAGCCAGAGCAGACTACTAACAATATCTTAAGAACAAAAAAGAAAACACCTTTTTTTCTATTTAACCTGGGTTCAAACAGTGACCAACAGGATGTTTTACAAATTAATTGACAATTACAAAGATGTCCTCCTCAGGTTTCTTCATAAAAATGATCAAAGATTCATTTTACAACCTAAAATATTATAATACTACACTTGAATTTGAACATTCTATGTAGAATGATTATATACTATATGTTTAATGCAACAAAATAAATCAGTCAATCAATCATATGTATTTATTTCTCAATTTTCCACTTCTCTGGTTCTTGAAGGTCCTTGGAGTTAATTGAATTGAAAGGGAAAGCATTTATCAACAAAAATCACAATTACCCCATCAATGAGAACTAACTTATGACTATAATGAGCAGGATTGTGACCTAGCTCTCAAATTCAGAGGTAAGAACCAGAGGTACATAAAGCTTTTTCATATCCTTCAAAGCAGGAAGTTTAAAAGGAATACACACTCATTAACTCCACATTAGCTTAGACTGTTAATCCAAAGAGTATATCTCAAAATGTGTTTATTCAATTACCCATTAGATGGTATGGGTGTAAGATTCATATAATACATCCACATAAACATATATGTATATAAAAAGATATGCTCAAATTTAGACATTTTGACAGATGCACACATATATATCTACATGCATATATTTATATCTATATATAAAGCAGATTTTTTCATATCTTCTAGTAAAAATACCCTTTCTAAGCACTATATAAAATGTAGAAGCTATAAAGTTTGTTTTTTTTTTTCATATTTTTTATTGGTGAATTACAGTTGTACATAATGGTGGGATTTGTTATTATATATTCATACGTGCAAATGACATAATTTGGCCAATTTTCAATCCTCAGTATTTCTCCTTTTCCTCTACTCCTCCCTTCCCTTGGTTCTTTTCTCTACTGTTTTCCCTTTGATCTTCCTAAGATTTCCCCCACACTTCTTTTACTTTTTTCCTCTCTAGCTTCCAAATATGAAAGAAAACATGATGCTCGATCTTCTGAGTTTGGCTTAATCTGCTTAACATAATATTTTCAAGTTCTATCCATTTTCCTGCAAATGACATAATTTCATTTTTCTTTATGGCTGAATAAAACTACATTGTGTATATAAACCACATTTTCTTTATCCATTTGTCCATTGACAGACACCTAGACCAGTGCCACAGTGTGAGAAGTTACACAGTTTCGTTCTTTGATTTTAAGACAAGGTCTCACTATGTTGCTCAGGCTAGCATCAAACTTGCAATCCTCATGCTTCAGCCTCCCAAGTAGTTGGGTTAGTGGTGTATGCCATCACATCCAGCTTCAGAAGCCATAAAGTTTAATTACATTAGAAACACTGAAAGTTACATTAAGAAATTTGGCATAGTAAAAGACATATGCAAAGTTAATCTAATAACAAACAAGGAATACTTTCAATTTATTTGATCAAAACGGAGGTTATCCACAAAATCTGAAGTATGTCTACAAATCATTAACATGTAAAAAAAATTATAAAATCAATAGTAAAAATGGTTACAAATGCCTAAGAAAAATGTAAATGAACAATAAACATTAAAAGATGTTCAACTTTAACAATCACCCAAGAAATAGCAATTTAAATAATTTTTGCTTATTAGATGGGCATTGACTATTAAATTCCCAATTCAAAATAGATATAACTATTCTATAGCAATAAAATATAGATTGGAACAATTATACAAAATTCTCAGAAGTTTAGAATCATTTTGAATCTTTTTCTTTTTAATTTTTAAAATAATTAACCAACCTGAGCCACTCTAATTGAATTCTGGGTAGAGCCACCAGCATGATATTCAACTTTGAATTTTTTTACAAGTTCATCAAACCTATGAGGAAATCACAGTACAAAAAAATATGTTAGCATATTTCAAAGTCACAATGTAAATTTTTCTGACTAAAAGTACATTAAAATAAAATTAGTGAAAAAATAGAATAAAATTAGTAAAATTAAAAATTATATATTAAAGAAATAAACTAAAGTTTTGTATGGCAAACTAAATTTCTACATTTAAGAAATATTCCTATAAATGTACAACTATGAGAATTTAAATATATAGACTCTGTAATTAACCATTACAAGAAACAAAGTAAAAATAAAATTCATATATTACCAAACAAAGGTCACATATGGCAAACCAGTAAGTCAAAATCAAATCCCAGTCTCAGAATTACTTATTAACTATAAACATACAGAAACCTTTTTCCTCATTCAACATAACTATGAGAGTTTTCTATAGAAACAAAAATTTCATTTATTACTGCAACCCTTGGAATCAGTTTAAGAGGCATAAAAATCAAAACCTTAAACTTCAAGAGAGATGATGAAACATTTTCCTTCCTCTTCTACATCTTACTGAAAGTAAAAAAAAGTTTATATATGTGTGTGTGTATATACATATATATAAAGCATAAATTTATAAAAAATATACACACACAAAATGAACCAAAGCATATCAGCATTGTAAGGAAAGATGCCACAAACAGACTGCAAATTTGAAAAATAACATTTTAGCATAACAGAAAGCAAATGCAATAAAATTGAGGAAGCAGTGCTAGGAGACACAACAAAGAAAGAGTAATTACTTTAAATAAACACTATTTGGAAAATTAGGGTGGTTTCCCAACTACTTGCGCCTTACTCACAGGGGTGAAATTTAAGCATATCAGTGTCATGGTAAAGACCTCCCTATTTTGACGTATATATAAATTCCAAAACTACCAACATCTTCGCTCTTCATCTCCCTTCATCCTTCCCTCTTTCTTTCTTTTTGTCCTCACAATTTTTCAAAAATATAAATTCACGTACCACACAATTCATCCACTTAAAGTGTACATTCCAACATCATCACAACCAACTTTGCTTTTACTTATTTTCCTGGTACTAGGGACTGAATCCAGGGGTGTTTAACCACTGAACCACATCCCCAGCCACACCTCTTTTTTAAAATATTATTTTAGTTGTCAGTGGACCTTTATTTGTTTATATGTGGTACAGAGAATCAAACCCAGTGCCTAACACATGTCACACAAGAGCTCTACCACTGAGCTACAACCCCAACTCCCTCCCCAGCCCTTTTTATTTTTTATTTTGACAGGGTCTCGCTATGTTGCTTAGGGCCTAGCTAAGTTGCTGAGGTTAGCTTTGAACTTGCTATCCTCCTGCCTCAACCTCTCCAGCTGCAGGGATTACAGGAGTGCACCACTGCACCCAGTACCACAACCAGCTTTACAACAAAATGTAAAGCTTTTCTATACAAAAGCAAAACCAAAAAAAATTTAAATGTAACAAAAAGAGAATGTTTAATAAGAAAAAAGGTTATTTCACCAAAAGTTAAGTGCTTACACAAAAGAGAAAGAAAAATATTAAGGCTCAGATAAATGGACAAATGAACAAAAAACAAAAGAAAAAAATAACGCATTAATGTTGAAAACTAATGAACCCCTTCATGCTAGTAATCAATGCATACATCTACACAACTAATTAGCTAAGTATACAAATTATAATATTCAGCACTAGTGGGGATATGAAAAAGTTGACATAATCGTACAATAGTAGTGATAGAACTCTTTTTGAAAGAAATTTGGCACTATATATCATGAGTCACAAAAATGTCTATTCCCTATTATTGTAAAATTCTATTGATTGGGGAACTCTACCCCATGAAAGTAATCCAAATCATAACAGATGCTATGCATAAGTATGTTAAAGTTGCTCATCCTACTGTAATATGTAATAAGACCAAAAACAATGTAAATATTCAAAAGAAAAAGAAATGATTAAATAAATTATGATAATTATCACTGAAAAAATACAATAAAGCTTGTAATATTATTGGTATTTATATGTTTCACTATTACAGAAAATTATGATATTACAAAGATATGAAGAGTATGGAGTGAATGAATATATTAAAATGTATTAAAATAAGGGAAGCAAATTAAGACAAAGTCAAAATATCAAAATGTGAACATCTGTAGTTTATGAAAAGTAAAATATAATACAGGACCCCTGTATTTACTCTTTAATGACATTACCAAAAATGTAAAAATGTATTCAACATGATTAGTACTTTTTCTTTAAAATTCAAAGAAAAATAAGAAATAGATTAACATGTGTACAGCACTTTTATTATGTCTTTTCCCTTTTGTACTTTCTATCATTTGATCAGGTTTATATTTATTTTGTAATGAAAATATTTTAACTAAAGCACACTTTTAAATAAAAATTCATGTCACTGGAAAATAATTCAGAATTTTTTAAGGACTAACCTTAGAAGAAAAAATCATACCTTACCATTCAAAATGAGTTTTAACACTTGTTTTGACAGTATATAAGAGAATTTAAATTCTAAGTAATGCTTTCCACTATCATATAAAATATCTCCAAATACTTCATATATAACGATTACAATTGCTGAACAATATTAACAGCTATCTAAAGATCTGCTTTGCTTTTGAGAAGAATAGTACAAGGAAGCAGAGAAGCTTTCAAGTCTAATGACTAATGTGGTAAAGGTTTAAACAAGCTAGTTTAGTATTAAATTTCTTGAGATATTGGACCGTTTCAGAGTTATTCCAAATACAAGAAAAGGTATCAAATGAAATGATCCAGTATGGAAATTTCAAGTCTGCTAAAACAAAGACAGCACTGACTTCTGTTAAAAAGAAAGCTAATGTTGCTGGTGCTGGGGATGTAGCTCCGCAGTAAACAGCTTGCTAAGCATGAATTGGGCCCTGGGTTTGATCCTCAGCACTGTAAAAATAATAATAATATTGCTAGATCAAGAGCTACTTGTAGAACAGCAGTGACTAAATGACCAAAGTAAACACAGGCAACTGAACATAATTCATCATTTCCAACAAAAGTCATTTGGCACTGAAATCAAGGCCTAAGTATTAATGGAAATAAATGCAGGGTGGTATATTACAAAACATTAACTTTTTCAAAAGCAATAATTATTACACTAACTACAACATAGCAGACAAATTACAGGAAGGTGACTGAAAAATTTAATGGAAGAAATATGATGTCACATTGAATGAACAGTGACTTTTTTTAGTCGTCATTAAAATATACTAGTCATGCCAAATAAGATGGCCTATGTCTGTAATCCCAGCAACTCAGGAGGCTGAAGCAGAAGGATCTCAAGTTCAAGGCCAGTCTCAGCAACTTAATAAGTCCCTAAGCAACTGAGCAAAACTGTCTGAAAAGAAAAAGAAAAAGGACTAAAAATATAACGCAGTAGGAAAGCACCCCTGAGTTCAATTCCCAATATGATTAATTAATTAATTAATTAATTAAATATACTAGTCATTTTGTAAGACTTTATGAAGTTATAATACAGAACAAAGTAAAGGATTTTCAAATAGTTTTAAGAAGTTGGATAACAGAAAATCAACATATTCACTGTAGTATGACTATTCGACTTAGAAAAGTTAGCACTTGAGAATGCTAGCTAGCATCTTAAATAAAGAAAACTAGGAGGGCAAGTCAGAACAAAAATATTTTTTGGGAGATGTTAATATAAGCATATAAAAGCACTATACATTAAAAAAAAAATCACAAGATCCTTAATTCCATTGACTGTGGTACCTACGTAATAATCTGAATGAAAAAGTCAATTTTACCCATAATTTGAAGATTAAGTATGGTCTAGTAGAATTTATAAAGTTAAAAGAGAATGTGGGGGGCTGGGATTGTGGCTCAATGGTACAGCGCTCGCTTGGCATGCATGAGGCCCTGGGTTCAATCCTCAGCACCACATGGAAATAAAATAAAGGTATTGTGTCCACCTACAACTAAAACTAAAACAAACAAACAAAAAAATAAACACACACACACACACACACACACACACACAAATATATATATAAGAAAATGTTGAAAGTGGGGGCATTTTGAATAATTATTCTTCACTGGAGATTAACGTTTTTTTATAGAAAGATTATATATTTGTTATAAATATAATTTTTTAAAAGGATATATCGTGCAGAACATATAAATAACTCTGAAAACTCAATGAGAAAACAATCTGGTAAAGAATAGGTCAAAAGAGTAAAGTTTTACCCAAGAAAAAAATACAGATGGCAAATAAACACTTGGGGGAGGCGCAAGACATCAAACCCTGGACCATGGACACGTCAGACAAGTGCTAGAGCATTGTTACAGTTTAGGTATGAGGTATCCCCCAAAACCTCACATGTGAGACAATGCTAGAATGTGTACAGGTGAAATGACTGGGTTATGAAAGCCTAAAATCATCAGTGTATGAATTCACTTGAATGAACTGTCAGCAGGTAGGGTGTGGCTGGAGGTCACTGTGGGCATGGCTTTGGCGTTCACATTTTGTCTCCAAGGAGTAGAACTCTTTCTGCTTCCTGATGCCATGTCCTAAGCTGCTTTCCTCCACTACACTCTTCCTTCATGATGCTCTTCCCTCATGATGCCTAGAATAAATGATCTCTGAAACTGGAGCCCCAAAGATTTTTCTGCATACAAGTGTTCTTGACAGGTCTTTTGGTCACAGTGGTGGAAAAGCTGATTAAAACAAGCACTGAGCTACATCCCTAACCCTAAGAATAGATCTCAATATTATTAGTCATTAAAAAAATCATAAGGAGATACACCTATTAAAAAGGCTTTTTCATTATTACCCTATGTACATGTATGATTACCTGAATGGTGTGAATCTACATCATGTACAACCACAGAAGCAAAAAGTTGTACCCCATTTGTGCACAATAAATCAAAATGGTCTGTAAAAATAAAAATAAATTTAAAAAAAAAAAAGACTTTTTAAAAAGCTAATGATATTGGAGAAAATACTAAATGCTGCCAAGGATTCAAAACTAGTGAAACTCTCATACATTGCTGATGGAAATGCAAAATGGTACAGCAGTTTGGCAATTTCTTAGAAAATTAAAAAATTTACTGGCTAGAGATCTCAAGTACCCAATCATTTTAACAGCTGTATTGTTTCCAAATACTTGAAACAACCAAATATCCATCCATCAATTAGCAAATAGACAAACTGCAAAAAATTAATTCAAGGAATACTACTAAGCAATAAGAAGAAATGCACAACTAATACCTTCCACAACATGGCTGATCCTCAAAACCACTATACTTTTGTCAAAGAAGTCAGATATAAAAGGGTTACATATAATATGATTCCATTCTTCTGACACTCTGGATAAGACAAAACAACAGGGACAAAAATCAGCTGTCAGAGAGGAAGGACAGGAAAGAAAACTAATTATGAGGAAGAATGAGTCTTAAGGGCAATGAAAAATTTCTATTTTTGTCATGATTACACAATGTAAGTATTTTTCAGAAGTCAAATAATTTTATACATTTAAAGGGTGAATTTTATTATATATATTATACTTTAAAGGGTGAACTTTATTATATGGAAATTACACTTCAACATACTTAACAAGTCTGACATACATACACATATATACATGTGTACACACACACACACATACACACACCCTTAAGGAAACAACCAAGGAAATTCTGAAAAATCAGATCTACCTACCTATATATTCATTCCTTCATCTGTTATCATGTATGTATATATGTATACAGATTGAAATACCTACCTATATAGAAGACATATACGTGGGTACAGAAAGACACATGTAAAACACATTTAGAACTCAAAATAATCTTGAGATAAGTAAAATTAATACCATTATCCAAATAAAGCTACAAACTTAAGACTTTTAGTGATCTGTTTTCTAAACTTCTGATTCTGAAATAGTCTCAGTGTTATCAAAGTGCTAAAAGCCTCTTACAACAAACAGCTGCACACCTTTAACCAAATTTACCAATATTTAACATTTTATAGACTTTATTCTCTATAGATCATAGACAAATATGTAGTTTTTCAGAATAATTTCGTAGTAGGCTGTATATCATGCACTTCTAACACTTATAATACCTCAGTGGGAACTTCCTAAGATGTACTTTGTACCTCTAAAATCATTAGAATGCACAGGCTCATACAGATATATCTAATTCCAATCTAGTGCCATTTTCTTCTCTCATTCCTTATCTTCCCACTGTATATCTCCCTTCTTTCAGTTAGATGCCCAGCACTGAGGTCCAGGACATAGTTCAGTATCCCCTACTGAACAAGTTCCTAACTAGAATGAACTAGGGATGGTGTACTGGAAAGAGTACCTGCCTGATCCTTCCCTCTGCCCAAAACACGTCTGAAATTTGTGGTGTTTTTCTTTCAGAAGTGATACAGTCTGTTCTTTATGTAAATTTTAAATACTCTACTCCTCTTTCTTATAGTCTATTAAACCTCCCTAGGCTGTACAAATGTTCAGATGAAAATACTGGAATAAGATCTTTGGTTCCTTTACTTATAAAAAATTCAATTATTAGTATGTTCTGTCTTCTAGCAATTCTGAAGGTGCAGGTTATGTGTGATTATATTTGTGTTGAAAATGATGAGGGAATTCAGATTCATTACCCTCTAAGCTTTAAATGACTTTTGATAGATTCTTCACAACTAATAGGTAAGTTGTGGAAAAAAAGACTCAGGAAGAATATCCATCTAATAATGAGGGAAACATTAAGATTGTAAAAAATAAAAATAAGAATATTTACAAAAAATACCCTGTTACCTGAAACTAAATGAATTATTTTAATAAAAGGTAGCTGTGGCTTAATTATTTTTAGGATGCACCCAGAAAAATGTAACCTAAAAGGCCAGAAGAAAATTAAAAGAAGAATAAGGAAAATAAAGGGAGAACAGAAATCAAAGCACAGGAAAAAAAAGTTTAATTTTTAATGTGTAATTTTTTCACTTAGTGAACAAGAAGCAAAAGGTTCTTAAAATAAAAAAGATTTCATGATTACACCCTAAATGTAGCAATGATTATTCTTTTATGGAAAAAAGTATTTAAGGAAGATATAAGAATTAGCACCTGAAAAATGGGCAAAACCCAACACTCATCATTTCTAGTTCTATGAAAAGAAACTGTTTTTCATTTTCACAGAAACTAAAGCTACTGTATTACTCCAAACTCAGGAAGAATAAGAGAAATAGAGAAAGACAGAAAGTGTGTTCATCATATACCTGAAGAAAAGACACAGTTTGTGCTAACATCACTACAGACAGAAATAAACATCAACAATGTTAAATATTTCATGAAGACAGATGTATGAGTAATAAGACGAATCTTTATAGAAAAACCAAAAATTTAACTTCCTTAAGAAGGCATTCATAACTGCCAAGGGGAATTTTTTAAATGAAGTTCTCTCCTAGACTTCTCCATCTAAACAAATAATAAATTTAAAGTATAAGTAATTCTAAACAGGTACACTTATTAACATCAAATGCTAATAGAATAACATGGAGACAGGGTTACACAGGCAAAATTTAAGATTCAAAGCTCTGAAATCACTGACCACAAATGTTTGGTGAGGTTGAAAAAAATTCACTTAAATGTCAGTTTGATAAAAGCCAAAAGAACATTTCTCACATCTGTTTATATTTAAGCATATTTTTAAAAAATGGACAAAGTAAGTCATTCAAAACTAGGGTTAAATGATTAGTTCATTAGTTCACGTAATTTAAAGGTATTTCTCTAACCTCTAATTTTATTTTCTTTGATATTGATAAGAAAGTGGTTGTAAGCATGTGTTACTTAGATAAGCCCTTATTCAATTCTAAAATGTTTAAAAGTTTAATTAGTCCCATTCATAACTTTGTAGATGAAGTTCTTTGCATGTGAGATAATCAAATATACTGTTGAAAAGCACTTTGTACATATACAGATGATTAAAATGATTATTCCTAAATGACAGGTGTCTTAGGTTTTCACCCATTATAAAAACACCACAGAATTTCACTAAGCCAATTTATAATTTTCACTAAACAGTTAACTGTTTGACATTTAGTTTTAAACCATACAAGGAAAAAACAGATGTAAGGGAAAAAATAATATAAAATAGTAGTTCTCAAAATGACATATGCAGTCTTTTGGTAAAATCTAGAATGTTACCCACATGTCCAAAGGCAGTTCCAAAATACAAGTTATTCTCTCCTCCCACCGGCAATAACTAATTATTTCTCTCTACCAAACTTTAAAACATATCACTCAACAGGAACAAACGTGTAAAATCCCTACCAAAATATAACATTAAACTTCTAGTTCTCAGGAGCATACAGTGCATCACAGTCAACATTCCTACTGACAACAACTAGAAAGTCCAAAAAATCATAACTCATATTGTTGAGGGACAAAGAGTTTGGGAAGCAACAAGGACAAAGTGGATAAATTTCCAGAGAAGTGAGAACTGTTCACAGGGTAGACCAGAACTAGCAGTTTTCTGTCCCACCTGCCCACATTTGCAGCCAAGAAAACGAGGTTAGAGAGACATTTCCCAACCTCAAACACACAGCCAGTTTGTTCCATAACACACCTGAATTCTTAAACTTCATGGTAAGCTAAAGAAATTAAACAAAATCACCTAAAAAAAAAAAAAAATTCTCTCACTCTGGTAGTTGCTTACAAAAGACAGGCCAGAAAAGAGAAACTAAAAACAATGAAAACCCTAGAAGGAGTGGAGAATAAAAACTACTAAGGATCTGTAAGAACTCTTTTGAGGGGTATGGGGGAGACCATATATCTATCTACACTGGTTAAATCTAGAAGCTGAAAATTCAGACTTTGGGTTTAGTAGAAGACAGGGATGGGATAGAGGGAAAGGGAATAAAAAGAGTAGGGATTTTAACAGTTACATAAGACTAAAGTTATAAAATGGGAAACTAAAAGTCTAGAACAATATATCAGTTTCTCCATTGAGGAGGTTGTCAAATTCTGAAGGTATGTGGGGCAGAAGAATAAAGAATGTACCTGGAACCCCAAAGAGCAGCTGTGTCCTCGTTCTGGTAGACTATTTCAGAGTTGATGGGACAAAAAAACAAAACAAAACAAAACAAAAACACTGGTCTCGTTTAGAAGTCCCAGAGGTTTGGGCTACAGGAGCAGAGGCAAACAGGGTAGACTGAACAATCAAAACTGAAAATCATCTTTGACCTAGCTTAATCCCTGATAATTATTAAGGGATCAACATTACCCTCACTCTGTATGGGTCTCACAGAAAAAAGGATGAACACTGGTGGAAGATACAATCTGAAGGATCTATATAAACACTGTCAAGTAAACAATAAACAACTGAAAGTTATGCCAAGAAGAATGACTTTTTTAAAAAAGGAAAAAAGAAAAAGATTCAAGAACTATTTATATGCTGAAATTCAAGAAGGGCACTTCAAAATAACTATATTTTCAAAGGAACAAATGAAGGATGCACAAAAAACTAGATGAATGAAGAATTTCTTCAAAGCATTGAAAATCATGGGTAAAATAAACATCTAGTTAAAAATACACATCTAAAACAATAGTTTGGTGTGTGAAATAAGAATTCATTAGCTAGATCTAAAATTAGATTATTCCCTCTGTATCTGTCTACTCCTTAGCCCCAGATCTGGGTAAAGTAATAGGAAGTATTCATCAATAGTGGAAAAATAAACACGTAGTTGTCTGGTTAAAGGACCAAAAGGAGAGCTCCAGGGAACCTCAAAGTACTAGGACTCTTGAAATATCAGAGGGCAGCGGGGGGAAGAGGATGAAGGCTCAGCAAAGAAGATATAGAAAAGACCAAATGAAAATTTGGAAATTAAAATTCAGAGACTGAATCTTTAAAACTCACCAGATTGACTCAAAAGCAAAATGGAGAAAACAGAACTAAGTCAATATACTAAAAAGATAAAGCAATTACTGGCTCATGAGGCTGAGGCAGGAGGATCAGGAGTTCAAAGGCAGCCTGAGCATAAGTGAGGTGCTATAAGCATCTCAGTGAGACCCTGTCTCTAAATAAAATACAAAATAGGCTTGGGGATGTGGCTCAGTGGTCAAGTGCCTCTGAGTTCAATCCCCAGTATCCGCACCCCACAAAAGATAAAGCAATTAAAATTTTCCAATTTGAGCAACATACGGAAAAAAGAGTTTTTCAAAACCTGAACAATTACTCGAGACCTGTGAAAAGTACCAAAAGAACTAACATTTTTATCCTCTTAATTCCAGAAAAGAAAAAGTGCAATGCACAAAAGAAAACAAATTAAATAATGGTTTAAAAATTCCTGAATTTGAGCAGGGAATGTGCTCAGTAGTAGAGTATTTGCCTAGCCTGCACAGTGTCCTGTGTCAAATCCTCTGCAAAGGAAGGAAGGGAAGAAAGGGAAGGGAAGAGGGAAAGAAAGAGGGAAAGGGAAAGAAGGGAAGGGAAGAAAGGGAGGAATGAAGGGGGCTGGTTTCCAAATTTAACTAAAAACATATTCTTACAGATTTAAGAATCTCACAAAACTCCAAACAGGGTAGACAAATAAACAAACAACAAAAACCCATGTCCAGATACACCAGACGGACCCAGCGAATGGAACCGAATAATGATATTTAAGAGGAAAAGGTACCAACAAAGAGGGATTGAAAACAGCCACCTGCCAGAAAAAAGAAACAAGAGAAGGCAGAATTTCAAGAAGGAAGGTGGGAAAGAGGAGAGGGAAAGGAGGAAGGAAAGAAGGTCCACCATACTCAAATTCCTTAGTAAGGACATATAATACTGACCTGATACTGGTTTATGATTTGATATCACAAGTATTAGGGTAGGCAGCATTCCTTAATGGTTAAAAGTAAAGGTTCTGGTGTCGGGCCTGGTTTTAATCTCATTATCATTTAATTGTATGATGGGGAAAGGAATTTAAATTCTCTGAAATTAGTAATTTTCCTCATTTGTAAAAACATGGCATAAAAGACTTTCTTAATTTATATTCTGCTGTATTTAAGCATAATGTCGGACAGATACTGGGTACACACTAAAAAGAAAATGAGATGAATGAATATGGCTGGATGGACAAACTATGGAAGGATAAAATGAGCATTCCCCCTTCCTCCTGATTTATCTTTAAATATACTCTTAACTCTGTCTTCTTCATTTTGCTGATGAGTGTTCCTCCAGCAGCCTTCCAGTTGCTGCTGTTAAATTTTTGAGAGCGAGTAGAACTACAGACTTTTACAGATTTTAATGAAAACAGGTTTCCCTTAAATATTTTAAAAAAGGATTTAACATTGATTTTATTTTTGTCTATGTCCATTGTACCTATGTTGAACATTACAATATAAAGAAAATTAAGGCAAAAGAATTCATAAAAACAATAATTTAGAACTTCATTTCTAGATAGAAATTTAATCATAACATGTAAATGTTAGGCCAACACACAGCTATAATGTTGCCCAGTGAGAGCAACAAAATCAAGTATAAACAAATGAGATCAAATAAGATGCTATTCATTGCTTTCCCTCAGTGTAATGTGTGTGAATGGGGGTGGGGGATATATGTATGCACTATTTCAACCTTTTAATGATATTTACTTTGAAGTAAGCATTCAATAAATGTTACCAAGTACTTTTATCATTGAAGAGGAATAACTGAGTTGTTGGTGTTGAAGAGAATTATCAATTAGGCTATAATCCTTAAAAAAAGGAACTAAAGATTGACATATATTAAATTATAAGCTCAAACTTCTCAATAGTTTAGAAGATGTGTGATGCATTCTCAATTCCCACTGTACTAAGGAATGAAGAACAAAAAATCTACTAAATAAACTATTAAACAATTAACAAAATGTTGCTGCTACACAAAACAAATACTAACCACAC
Organism: Sciurus vulgaris; assembly: GCF_902686455.1. NCBI lineage: Eukaryota > Metazoa > Chordata > Mammalia > Rodentia > Sciuridae > Sciurus > Sciurus vulgaris. The sequence goes on from NC_136464.1 coordinate 53,307,933, forward strand.
GGCAATGTAAATTCAAAACCACATACAACATTCTTTTTATATTACTGTTAATACAATTCTCATTTTGATATTACCTTTTAAAACCAATGTAGAAGTTTTATTTTATGCATGCCTTTGCAGCAAGACATTTAAAACCAATATGAAAAGTGTTTAGATACTGAGAAGATATTTTCTTTCATCTTCCAAATACTACAAACAAAGATTCCAATAAAGAAAACCACAAAGTTTGCTAAAGTTTAAAACATCTGGAGAATGTCTTAAGATATTCATTCTTAAGAGCTCTATATTAAAGAACAGCCTGAAGGGCAGATGATAAATCTGCTCTGAAACTGGAAGTATGTTTTTAATTCCATTTAATATAAACAGGACTTTTTTTTTTCTTAAAGGAGGGGAGGGACTATAATTAGGAAGCAAAGTACCAAGAGACAAAAATACTCCATAAAAGGAAACTTTTAAAAAAAGACTAAAGCTCACTATAAGACAAGCATGAAAATATTTTTACTGACATATCTGCATCCAGAAAGTAAATGTCAATATTTCTTTGGTAAGTACTAGCTGAAGAGAACTGGGTGACAGTTTCACGGGTGATCATTTCATTATTATGTTTCATGATTTCAGAATAGATCACAAATATTCTGGTGAAAGATGTCCCTGCTGCAAATTCTCATGGGATAATAACAAACTCCTAGAAGCCTGTTAGAAGAAATGAGTTTAATTATGTTAAGGGGGGGAAAATCTGAAGATGTAACTTTTCTTGGGTATCAAATTAATATTGAAACAAGTTTGTTTCATAAAATTTATTAGTAAAACACTTAGACTAAACCATCACCATCCACTTGGAAACAAAAACAAAGGTAAAATATGCTAAGCTTTGAATTCCAAAGTTATTCAGTTACTACAGAAGTAGTGTTGCAGGACACCCCATGGAATATACTCCACTCAGTTGCAGGTGACTCTTTTTCCCAGCATTTCAATGATTTACATTACATTAGGGAGATAATAAACTTTTCAAAATTTGAACATTTTTAACATGAACTAAATGCAAAAACTCTACAGTAAGAATAAAGAGCAATGAACCCAATGCCTAAATGGTTTCTAAATAGACATATTACTCTTTTTAGGAAGGGAAAGGTTCAGAAAGCTTTCTCTGTAAAAACTCAGATAGTAATATTTTAATCTTCCCAAGGAGGGGATAAAAGGGGGAGTAAGGAAGTAAAGAAGACATCACATTATTTACAAACAGGAGAAAAAAACAAATTTCTAAAAAATATTTTTAATGATGATATTTAGAATATAAAAATGAGAAGGTTTTCTTTGTTATTCAGGTCCATTAAAAATAATTCTTTGGAGGGAATAATGTGTCGCTTAATTGATATTCAAAATTACTGTTCCCAGTGTCAAAATTGATTGCAAATATTAATTTGTTAGTATTTATATTTCGACTTTGAAATAAGGTCTTCAAAAGATAGATATTGTTAAACACTGGTATTAATGCATAAGTATATTATTCTAACAGCATATTCATCACTTAGAAGGTATTTATAGAATTCTCTTAGAATATTTGCTAGATATTTGCTTTTTAGAATGTCACTGCATTGTAGATTCATCTTTCAATTTAAGATTAGGTGAAATCCACCAAACTACATTACTATTTGAATTCTAAAATAAGGAAATTATCTTTGTCCTTGCATCGACATCTAAAAACTACTGCTGAAACTATGATATGAAATTATTTAAGATAATTTGTCTGCTAAAATGTGTGAAAATGGAAATATCATTTCTTGTTCTTTTGACAGAAAAGAATGTACATCAAGCAGCACATTACTTATGATTCAAACATTATTTGCTGTCAAATTACTTTACCATAGGTATAAGTTTTGCACATATGCACTATTTTGCCTTGCATTTAAGAAATAACATCAATTATCACTGAGAAATGATACAAAGTTTGCAGCAAAGGCCATTCAGTGTTCAAAAACAGTAATTGAAGGAGCTTCTCCTTGGTTCAGAAAATTCTGAATACTAACCATAAGCTAAAAAAACTGCAAATCACAATGATGGTGGTAGGGCAAGTCTGATTGTTTAAATTTCTGACAAAAAAAAAAAAAAAAAAAACCTTGGGTAACTATCTCTTCATGAGATCAAATGAAATTCACTCATGAAACTCTGGTTCAATAATAAATGACATTCAATTATTTTCCATAAAATATCTGCTGATAAATAACATAATGAAAAATCAGTCTTTAAAAAGCTTCACATTTTCATAATTTTTGTAATTTCTCCAAGTGTATCCCTTTTCTGTTCCACACATATTTTTACCACTAGTTCTAACACATCTTAATAGATTCCTCTTCAGTTTATACTGAATTAGTGTTTTCTCAGTTTGTTTGACAATATTCTTGCCTGCAGACATTTCACAGACTTTTTACAAAGGTTAATTAATTCTTCAGTCACTTTAAACTCAATACTGACTCCTGGATAAACAACTAATCAATATCTGGAACATCTGTTGATTCATCAAGAGCCAAGAAAATACACTGGGAATCATTATCTTCTTCCTTAATTAAGACTTAAAGAATTAAGCACTATGCCCTCAATCCTTTTTTTCTTTTTTGTGGTACGGGGGATTGAACCCAAGGGTGCTGTACTCCTGAGCTAAATCTCCAGTCCTTTATACTGTACTTTTTGAGACAGGATCTCACCAAGTTGCCCAGCTGATCCTGAACTTGCAATCCTCCTGAATGAGCCTCCCAGCCTCCCAGCTAACTGAGAGTGTAGGCATGTGCCACCATACCCAACCCATTTTTTTCCCCCTCAATTCTTAAAGTAACTATTGTCACCAAAAGGCTAAAATTATTATACAAATGTAATTTTTCTGAACACATTTCTTTGGCTGTTAAAATAAAAGTTTAATTTACTATTAGTAAATGGTTCTCCTTGCTTGGCTAACAAGTGAGCCATTCAAAACCTTGCTTTGTGTTTGGCCTCACTTTTACTTTATGTGTACAATGGGCCTATCTTTACATGAAAAATTCTACTATGATAAGATACTATGCTTTAAATTTGTGAGAGAGTTATTTTCCTGTGAACCTGGAATACTGTAGGTGCTTAGTTTGGTAATGGCAATATATGAAGTATCTTTTAGTAGAACATAATAAAACCATCTAATTTGATTAAATAACCCTATGTCTCTTAAAACTACGAGATTCTCTCCTTTTCTTGTTTTGACGTGATAGGTATAGAGTAGTAATAAATTGTTATAGCACTGCAATACATGTGGAATTTAAAAACATACTGAATTATAACTGCATCACTAAAATGTGTAGTATGCTATTTAGCAGTGAGAAGCAATAATAAGAATGCCACTTACAATCTCTGTTGCAAATACTCATCTCTGCCATTGTGGTGGAAAACCAGCTATAGACAATACAAGTTCTAAAGAACTTTAATTATGGGCACTGAAATTTGAATCTCATATAATATTGACATTCAAACTACTATTCTTTTTTTCCTCTCATAAATATAAAAATATAAAAACCTTTCTTGGCTTCTAGGCAAAAAATAAAATAAAATAAAGTGGGAGAACAGATTTGGTTCACAGGCCACAGTTTGACAACTCCTACTTTATGTAAGTTGCTTATTCATTTTGGCTTAGTTCACTCATCTACATGAAAAAAATGACTACTACTGGACCTATCTACTACTTAAGGGCTATGTTACAACTTATCAAAAAAAACACACGAACAGATTCGGAAAATGTACAAATAATGTTTTAAGTTCATTTTTAATTGATTTTTTAAAAAAATATATAAAACCTGTATAGCAGGTCCTATGCTAGCCAGCATGGAGCAAATAATATACAACACAGTTCATGTCTTTTATTTACATAATACAACGCAGTCCTTATATTTTCTATGAGTTTATAATAAAAGTGAGAAAATGAAAATAACCAAAAGTAATACTGAATAGGTAGCTCTATGCAACAACTACTTACTAAGCTTTTCTACACACATACAATGTACAATTGTGCAAGACATACAATTAGGCACTTTGGAAATTCACTACATACACAAAAAAACTGAAACACCTGACCCAAAAACTTAATAAAGTAGTTCTGCAACTAACTTTTCTTGGAGCCTGCTTTATAACAACTAGTACTTACAGTCTACCTTCTTTTAGTGGCTTCAGAATTTACTGTTGTATAGCTAGAACCTAATCTCTTAAATAAACATTTAGATTATGCATGGATTATTTGTTTTGTTTTTATTTTTGCTTTTAAAGATAATGTGGAATTTATACATTTATATTGTACATGCAATTCAAAGAACAAGGGTATGTAAAATTTTTATAATACAAACTTGACCTTCAAAGAGGATACCACAATGTATATTCTCACTGTTGTTTAAGAAAGTTTCCAATCTCTGTATCCTTGCCAATACTATGCATTACTGAATTTTAAAATACCTGCCACTGTAATAGCAGGTTTAAATCTTCTTATGAGAGAATACACATCCTTTCATGTGTTTTAGTGCCATTAGTATTAACTTATTTATCTATCTCCTCTCTTCACAGATACTGCTCATTTTTAATATATTACTGCTTTCCTAGTGACTTTTAGAAGCTCTTTACATATTAAAGAAATAAGTCTTGGACTGTGATTAATTGGTAATTATTTTTACCAACTTGTAATTTGTCTTCTAATGCTACAAAAACTTTTTGACATGAAAAGACATTTTTATCTGGTCAAGCATCCATCTCAAGAATATTAAAAAGACCCTTGCAAATTAAACTCAAAGGAAGTAGAAAAAAGAAAATAACAAAGAGTTGAACACACAGAAATGGAAAACAAACACACTCTTCACAGGAACAACAAAGTCAAGCTTGGTTCCCTGAAAAGGCTAGTAAAACTTATGAAACCTTACAAAGAAGGCATATAAAATCATTAGTAGAAATGAAAAAGGATACATCTCCATAAGTCACAAACATATTACAAGCTCACAGAAAGATATTCTGAACAAGGTTATGCCAAAACATTTAAATATTCAAACAAATACCAAAGTTTATTTAAGAACAGAAAAAAAATTAGAACATTCTTCATTTTCTAATACAGCAGTCCACATCTAGATAGTGTTACCAGTGAATACCATTAAACATTTCAGAAAGAAATAACATCAACCTAAGCAAAATCTATAGAGTAAAACCTGAGACCGTCAAAAAGAGGGCACATGTTAAGACGAAGAACAAAAAACTCTCAAAGGTACCATTGAGAGAATGAAAAAGTAAATCAGAGGTGGCTGGTACAACCAAAAATGGTCAAGTAGAGATCTCCTATAAATTGATCAAAAATTATTAAACATCAATAGAAAACTGGACAAAGGAAATCAAATAGCAATTCATAAAGAAGTGCATCAAACAGCCAAAAACCAAATGAGAAAATGCTTAACTCAGTGGTCATTGTCAGAGAAATATAATTAAAACTATAATGAAAAAACAACTACCCTCCCACCCTCATGGCTAGAAGGTGTTTTGTTTTGTTTCAAAAGAAGACTGAAAGTAGGAGTGGAACAACTAAAACTCTAGGTTGTGTTGATGGGAATACAACTCTTTGGAAAGCTTTTAGGTAGCATCTTATAAAGTTTAAGACAAGCACATCTAGTGACTTTTAAATTAAAAGTAATTTAAAGAGAAATGTGTACACATAAGCATCATACAAGAAACACATAAGAATGTTCATATACCAGCATTATTTGTAATTCAGCCAAACTAGAAACAACACAAATATCCATCAGCAGAATATAAAAACAAACTGAGATGAATTCATATTATGAATGTGGACCAGAAAAGAACAAAGCACTTCTACATGCAACAATAACAATGCAGACAAATCTCAGACTGATGAGCCAAAGAAGCCAGAAACACAAAGCACGTACTATAAGATTCCATTATTTAAAATTCAAAAATAGCAAAGCTAATCTCTGATGTTAGAAGTTAGGATAGATGACACATTTGGGGAAGAAGGAGGGGGGTCAGGGGTACTTCTGGGCTGCTGGCCAAGTTCTATTTCTAGAACTGAATGGTAGTTAAACAAGTATGTTTACTTTGAGGTAATTCAGCTATACACTTGTGATCTGTATACTTTAGTATGTATGTTATGCTTCAATTCATCAAAAGTTAATAAAAAAGGATACTGAATTTTGTCAGCATCTATATTTTTATAGCATCTATGAAAATAATAACTTAAAATTTTATTTAAAAATGTTAATATAGTACATTCATGTCCAATCAAGAGATAAACCACACAATAAGTTAAACAGGAAAAGTTTAACAAAGAATTATTAACTATGCTAACAGTATCTAAAAGAAGGCTCCATGCAGTACCCCAGGGCAACTGAAAACTACCCAATGAAAGAAAAAACTCGAAGAGTCATTTTTCATAGAAGCCATGGTTCAGCTACCAGACAGCAAAGAAGTGCATTGGTTTAGTTGGTATGGAGTTGCTAAGCAAACAATAGAAACCCTCTGGGAAGCAGGTGAAGGAGTCTAGTAAATTATATTAATAGATACCCTAATTTTTTAACAAATCTCTCATTTTGGACTAAGTCCTACTTGTAGTAGTTATTTGATATATGGCTCTATTCTGTTTATATTACTGTTAATTTATAATTTGTGGGGTTTTATATAGAAAAGTATTTAATTTTTTATGTATTAATTCTGTAACTACCCACTATGTAAATATTGCTTCTAGTTATTTTTCATTTGCTTTATAAAAAAACTATCATTTCTCTTAAAAATAATTTATCATTTTTATACTTTATTAATTTTCATCTAAGAGTATTATTATATAACTTGTATCTTTTTTAAAACCAACATGTCTGCCTCGCAGAGAATATAAAGAAGGTGCCAAGAGTGAAAAGAGAGAAACTAATTGAGGGGCTACTGCAATAATTCAGACAATCAGAGTAGCTCAAAAGAGGTAGGGTGGGGAAAATGACCAGGGGTAGAGATAATGTAAGTGATTAGATTTCAGGATATATTTCACAAAGTGATGCCAGTAGCATTTCCTGAAGATCTGCATACGGGATATCAGAGAAAGAGAGGAATAAAAAAACAACGCGAAAGTTTTTATCTTAAAAACTGGAAGGATAAAACAGCTTGTCATCAAGTGACATAGAGAAGTCTATTTGGGGGAATGATGAGTTCAGTTTGGGAAACAATGAATTTAGGATATCAAATATACAAGCACATTCATTAAATAAATGTTAAAAGAACAAATCAACCTCTCAAACATGACTAACTCATCAATTTCGCTATGATTAAGGACACAGAATACTGTACCATAAGGCACACTTTACACTACCACAAAGAAATGATTCCTAGACACACAGAAAAGATAGAGACTTGATAACAGGTGCCACCTTCACATAGCAGAAACTGAGCTGTACCATGATTGCCAGGTGCAGGGAGAAAAGAAATGCAGCATCTTCTAAGACAGAAACAAAGACCCAAATTCCTCTCCAGTATATTTCCTATAATCTTTGTAAATGCATAAAGTAAACAAAGTACTGGTATTCTTGGCAGTGTAGACAATACTCAGTTTACAAGTTTCATGATAGGCAGGTAGGTATACAATAGGATAATAAGCAGGAGGTAAATAATAAGATGATAGGTAGGTAGGTTGGTAGGTAGGAAGGACCATGTTAAATAAATAAATTTGAGAAAAAGAAAAAAAAAAAAAACAATCAATCTCACGGTTCATGGACCTAGTGATGTAGTCATTCTGTACCTCAAGGAGACCTGGCAAGTTTACTTCAAAAAAGATAATATAGATTTAAAATCTGAACTCTTGGATCTTAAAATTTCCTATTTCCCAGTATAAAATACTTTCCTTTGTTCCATGCTACTGCCCTTCATTTCTGCAAGCAAAGTCATGAGGCATAAAATCTTGTGTAGATGAGAAAACTGAAGCATGCCATCAGCATGACAAACATAATATAAAGGCAGCCAAAATTAGAATCAGTATCACACATCCTTTGCCAACTATCTACCCTTCAATTAATCTCTAATAGTTGAAAACTATCATGAGATAAAATTATGAGATAAAATTATTTTAAATTACCACATACAACATATATTTGAAAAACATCAATATTTCAATAATCACAATACTTTCTGCAGTTTTTGACAGTTATCATCAAGATTTGACCATTGCTGTATACCTTGTATATAAACCAATTTTACAGAACTTATGCTGGCTTCCCATTTGTCTATAACTCAGAATAATCCACACAAAGCTTTCTTTTTGTTCTACTGACATCAGGGCTATTGTTTTTGCTTTTATCAGCTGAAGATAATAATGAACAAAAATGTTTCTATATCCTTTAGTGTATATTTTACATATGGGCAATAAAATGTATTACAAAACATTTTCCATTTTAAGGTTGTTATTTGGCAGAAAATCTCCCACTGCGCTTAGCTTATTATTATTATTTGCTACAGACTCTTCCTAAAAGCAAGAGGCAGCCCATTTTCTCCAGATGACTCATTAACTTAAGGCACAGTAGAATGAAGTGTTCCAACTTGAAATACCAACAGCTAAATATAACCTCTTCCACAACACTAGAAAATTTAGTGCTTTACTTTAGTCTACAAGCCATCTTAAAGGGTCACCTTAACCAAACATATTTAACACATGAGATAAACAGCAAGAAGATAAACCTGGAAGAATGTGAAGTTATTTTTTAAAGCATTTAGCAAAAAAAGGAGAAATCTTCCCAAATTAGAAAAACTGCAATTAATTTTTTTTTCTCATTCTTTAGGTATACCACTTGTCTCTTTCATAAATGCATTTAACAACTTAATAAATGAATGCCAGCCATATACGCCAAAATTCATCCACCGGTCCCTAGTGTAAACTGGAAGATTTTTCAGTCATTAAACAAATGAAATGAGAATGGAGTCAGTTACTTTGAAATTACCACTCAGAGGAAGAACAGTGAAAATAGTTTGAAAATCTTACAAACATTAAATCAAACTTTTTCTGGATGTTTATTTTGTATAGAAATAACATAAAACAATACCTGAAATTACTAGCTGACTGTCAGTATTGATAGCTTTTCAAATGAACAATAAGAAAAGCTAGCATGAGACCATTACAAACACAATAATTCAAAGTTAAACAAGAGAGGAAGAGTTTTAAAAGGCAGGCTATCTTACAGATAGGAAAGAAGAAGAAAAAATATGCCAATGTGAGTCCTTAAAGTTACTCATCCCTAAGGCCCAGCTGAACCCCGTGTGTGTGTGTGGGGGGGGGGGTTTGGAAATATGAGTTACTAAATTCCCTTTTTAGCTTAAGATAACTCTAGCTAGCTTTCCTGTCACTTAGAATCAAGAAACCCAAAACAGTATAAAAATATTATTTTAGGAAAGAATAAACTAATTGTCCATACAGCTATGGAAAGATATGAATGTCTAAGTGTACTATGACATCAGACATTCCATTCTTCCTTTTCCACAAAGAATTTTTTGCCCCTAAAAAAAAAAATGAAGAAAAAAAATCATCAAAATAAAATTCACTATTAGTAGTTCGCTTCTGAGCCAACTTTTTAAAAAAGCACCATTTATGAAAGAAAACTGATGACAACTTTCCTTTTAGTCATTTCTTTCAAAACTGCAGTACTGTTTTTTAAGGAAAAATTAGTTGGAAAGGAATACAAAATGATAATAGGAGTACAACATTCATGTCAGAATTACTGGTCATATTTGTAAATTTTTCATTTTATTTTTATATATTTTCCAAATTCTCAACAAAAATACCACTCACATTAAAAAGAAACTATTACTTTTAAAAACAAGGTTATAAAATTAAGTAATTCTAACTTTCATCGATGATTCAAAAGATACCATATTTTAGGTCTAATCTTCACATTGTTTTGAGTTGAAACATTTAGACCACTTCAACAAATATTTATCAAGTACCTACTAAGTCTACAGCAGAAGGTTATGACCAAAAATGTAGTTCATGGAAGAAGTCTTATGAATACTCTTGCTTATATATTTTGAGGGAAGGGGTCCTTTTTTTTTGGATGTGGTGTTTAAGTTGCAATAAAGCTTAATTTGGCCTTTATATCACAACATTATGGTTCAATTCAACAATACTGAGAATAAACTCTGCAGTACATAAGCTGCTGCATCCTGATATTTTCATTTTGAACCTGACATAATTTTCAAAATATCCATCATTACTCCCAATCAGTTGCAATACCAGCTTATAAAACATTGCTTACTTTTCATATAAATGATTTCTGAAAATAATTTCAGACCGTATACTTTTCATGACTATTAAGAAAAGTGAAATAATGGTGTTCCCCATTTTAGATGTTATTTTTCCACTATATTAGACCTCTATTCTAGAGGTATGTAAACAGAAACCTTTAAGATAGCTTAACTGTACTGAAATATTTTCAGTTTATAAATCTTGGCCAAAAAATTGAAATTTCAGATAAATGGCTCCACAGTAAAGTTTTAAAAATTTATTTCTGTACATTATGGTCACTTTCTTTTCTTTACCACAACACAAATTTACATGATCTATACTAAAATCATCATGCAAGATTTCAATAAGCAGTCATCTTGTATGTATCATCTTCATTATTTTGGGGGGGTCGAGGAGTGCTGGGGATTAAACCAAGAGGCTCTTTATCACTGAGCTACTCCTCCAGCCTTTTTTATTTTTTATTTTGAAACAGGGTCTCACTAAGTTACAGAGGCTGGCCTCACATTTTTGATTCTCCTGTCTCAACCTTTCAAATTGCTGTGATTACAAGCATGCACCACCATGCCCATAAATTTACTCCCAGTCATGTTTCACTGTACCACAAGTTGATTCAACAATTTTAATACTGAATTTTATTTTACATGATTGCCCCCAAAATAATCTAAATCAATCTTTCCACATTAAATTTTATTCCTCAATAATCTAATAACTCCAATGTGATTTACAGTTAAGTCTAATTAACTTACTTTGTACTGGGGATTGAACCTAGGTGTGCTTTACCACCGAGTCACATCCCTAGTCCTTTGTATGTTTTACTGAGACAGTCTTGCTAAGTTGCTGAGGCTGGCTTTGAACTTTAATTCTTCTGCCTTAGCCTCCCAAGTTCTGGGATTACAGGCATGTGACACCATGTCCAGCTCATGTCCAATAATTCTTAAAACAGTCATACTGTCTTTGTTCAGGGTTTCTGTACATAAATAGTAAATTATCATGCATAGTATGATATTTGAAAGATTCTAAGTAAAAAAAAGTCCTCACAGAATAAATTTCTAAATCAACTAATTTTATGTCAATGCAAACAATCTTATACTTAAGTTTTATGCAAAATGTATTTAGACAGCTCATGAATATATTTTTTCTTTTCTATTCAGTCAACAACACTGATACATGCTCTATTTATACACCTACGTTAATTAAATGACACAATATCTTCCTATGTTATCATTACATCTCATTTTTCTTTATCACTTTTCTTCTGGCCAACCCATTAATAGAAATTTTCTTTAACTTGAATGTTCTCATCCAAGAGATTTATCTCAAGTGATTATATCTACTCAATCTCATGTATTTGTTGGTAATTCATAAATATATAATTCTGTTGAGAATTTTTGCGTCGATGTTCATTAAGGATGTTGGTCTGAAATTTTCTTTCCTCGATGTGTCTCTGTCTGGTTTAGGTATCAGTGTGATATTGGCTTCATAGAATGAGTTTGGGAGGGTTCCCTCCTCTTCTATTTTATGGAATACTTTGAGAAGTATTGGAATGAGCTCTTCTTTAAAGGTTTTATAGAACTCGGCTGAGAACCCATCTGGTCCCGGACTTTTCTTTGTTAGTAGGCTTTTGATGACTTCTTCTATTTCATTACTTGAAATTGGTCTATTTAAATTGTGTATGTCCTCCTCGTTCAGTTTAGGCAATTCATATGTCTCTAGAAACCTGTTGATATCTTCAAAATTTTCTATTTTGTTGAAGTATAGATTTTCAAAATAGCTTCTAATTATGTTTTGTATTTCAATCGTGTCTGTTGTGATATTTCCTTGTTCATTCCGAATTTTAGTGATTTGGGTTTTCTCTCGTCTTCTCAATGATTATATACTTAGAGGAATCAGGAAATTCCACCAGAAAACTTTTAGAACTCATAAGTGAATTCAGTAAAGTAGCAGGATATAAGATCAATGCACATAAATCTAATGCATTTTTATACATAAGTGAACAATCAGGAAAACTACCCCATTCACAATAGCCTCGAAAAAAATAAAATACTTGGGAATCAATCTCACAAAAGAGGTGAAAGACCTCTACCATGAGAACTACAGAACACTAAAGAAAGAAATTAAAGAAAACCTTAGAAGATGGAAAGATCTCCCATGTTCTTGGATAGGAAGAATTAATATTGTCAAAATGGCCATACTACCAAAAGTGCTATATAGATTCAACGCAATTCCAATTAAAATCCCAATAACGTACCTTACAGAAATAGAGCAAGCAGTTATGAAATTCATCTGGAAGAATAAAAAACCCAGAATAGCTAAAGCAATCCTTAGCAGGAAGAGTGAAACAGGGGGTATCGCAATACCAGATCTTCAACTCTACTACAAAGCAATAGTAACAAAAACGGCATGGTATTGGTACCAAAATAGAAAGGTAGATCAATGGTACAGAATAGAGGACATGGACACAAACTCAAATAAATACAATTTTCTCATACTAGACAAAGGGGCCAAAAATATGCAATGGAAAAAAGATAGCCTCTTCAACCAATGGTGCTGGGAGAATTGGAAATCCATATGCAACAGAATGAAACTAAACCCGCATCTCTCACCATGCACAAAACTAAACTCAAAATGGATTAAGGACCTCGGAATCAGACCAGAGACCCTGCAAATTATAGAACAAAAAGTGGGTCCAGATCTTCAACATGTCGGCTTAGGACCAGACTTCCTCAACAGGACTCCCATAGCACAAGAAATAAAAGCAAGAATCAATAACTGGGATAGATTCAAACTAAATAGCTTTCTCTCAGCAAAGGAAACTATCAGCAATGCGAAGAAAGAGCCTACAGAGTGGGAGAAAATCTTTGCCAATCATACTTCAGATAGAGCACTAATCTCCAGAATCTATAAAGAACTCAAAAAACTCTACACAAGAAGGCAAATAATACAGTCGACAAATGGGCTAAGGAAATGAATAGACACTTCACAGAAGAAGATCTACAAACAATCAACAATCATATGGAAAAATGTTCAACATCTCTAGTAATAAGAGAAATGCAAATCAAAACCACCCTAAGATTCCATCTCACCCCAATTAGAATGGCGATTATCAAGAATATGAGCAACAACAGGTGTTGGCGAGGATGTGGGGAGAAAGGTACACTCATACATTGCTGGTGGGGCTGCAAATTAGTGCAGCCACTCTGGAAAGCAGTGTGGAGATTCCTTAGAAAACTTGGAATGGAACCACCATTTGACCCAAGCTATCCCACTCCTTGGCCTATACCCAAAGGACTTAAAATCAGCATACTACAGAGATACAGCCACATCAATGTTCATAGCTGCTCAATTCACAATAGCCAGACTGTGGAACCAACCTAGATGTCCTTCAATTGATGAATGGATAAAGAAACTGTGGTGTATATATACAATGGAATATTACTCAGCCATAAAGAATGATAAAATTATGGCATTTGCAGGCAAATGGATGAAATTGGAGAATATCATGCTAAGTGAGATAAGCCAATCTCAAAAAACCAAAGGTTGAATGATATCGCTAATTAGTGGATGAAGACACATAATGGGGGGAGGGTGGGGTTAGTGTTAGGGTTAGAGTTAGGGTTAGGGAGGGGGGCAAGAATGGAGGAAGGAAGGACTGAATAGATCGAAAAGAGGGGTGGGAGGGGTGGGGGGAAGGGAAAAATAACAGAATGAATCAAACAACATTACCCTATGTAAATTTATGATTACACAAATGGTATGCCTTTATGCCATGTACAAACAGAGAAACAACATGTATTCCATTTGTTTACAATAAAAAATAAATAAATAAATATATATATAATTCTAACTGGTATCTCTATCTTCATTTTCAGAATAAATGGAGCCACCTGCATTCAAATCTTGTCCTCAATTCCTAGCTATGTGATCATGAGCAGACTTTCGTGCCTCAGTTTTCTCATCTGTAAAATGTAGATAACAACTACTTCATGTTGGTATTTTTATCACTAAATATCATAACACATATAAATCATTTTCCCCAATGTATAAATGGTATATCTGAGGTCTAGACTTGACCAGGCCTTACTTACACTATGAACCAAACTCTTGCCCTTGGGCATGTTAACTACAAATATCATTGTCTATAAACCAGAGTGAATTAAGTCCTTCCTTCAGAATCTGTTGGTTCTAGCTAGATTATCAGTTTGTCTGCAACACTGGAGATATGAAAACAGGAAGTTCAGAAGTTGTTTAAAGTCAAGAGATTCAAATAGATAGGAAGTCCTGTGATTCTGCTTTGTTCCGCCTTGCAGGACCCAAGATGTGCCAGGGCCCTTGGGCATTTAGTAAAGCCTTGTTAAGTTAAAAAGTGTCAATGCCCAAAGTTGGCTAGATTGTTTTCAGTTAAAAACTTGGAAACCATTTAAGGAAGTAATTTACACAAATATTTATTTAGAACTTATAAAGGCCTTGAGGATCTCCTATAGTATGTGCTATGTATTACCATTAATATGCTTTATCTCCAATTGATGTAATTCTAAAGATACTGTAATCTGATAATTAATTCTTCTCAGTTACTTCTTCAACATTAAGTCCTCTGATTCCACTTTCCAGATAGTCTTCAATTCTATCTCTTCTCTTCAGTCTCACTGCCATGTTTTAGGGCTTTCCTGTTGCTTATTTGGGTTATTATAATAATCTAACAGATCTTTTTAATTGCAGAAAAGCCTCTTCCAATCAATTCTTCAAACTGTATAATCGATTAACTCTCCCATTTAAAATCATTCTCAATACACACTGAAAATAATTCTAAACTCCTTAGCAGTATATGTATAACACCACCTGGTTTAATGCCTTTATCCTTTTTATCTACTAAAATCATTCTCAGTTCCCCAACTCTTGCACTTCGCTTCAGTCATACTGAGATGTTCTTATAAAATGCTCTCTCATGTCTCCATACCAGTATAAATACTATTCACAAGTATAACTGTGCCACACAC
This sequence comes from Sciurus vulgaris, assembly GCF_902686455.1. Classification (NCBI taxonomy): domain Eukaryota; kingdom Metazoa; phylum Chordata; class Mammalia; order Rodentia; family Sciuridae; genus Sciurus; species Sciurus vulgaris. The sequence goes on from NC_136464.1 coordinate 53,323,200, forward strand.
ACAGACATTCCTATTATTTTTATATAAGTTCCAAATTGTCTTTCCATACTCAGTTTAAGGTTCTTCTCAATGAATCCTCCTCTGTCATCATCCAACCCTAAAGCAGATATTCCTCCTCTGTGCCATCAGAAGTTCCCTTCGCCTTTCTTATAGAATTACCATATGACTACTCGGAATTCTCTGATTCTTCACAGGCTTTTCCATACAGTGGCTAAAATCTATGGTGGAGAGGAGTTATAAGGATACATGCAAGGAGTACCTGACACTTCAAGGAAGTTCTAGCAAACGACAGCTGAACTGTATCATTAATACTTCTCTCAAAGACAAGTACCTTAACTACAGTAACTAGTACAGTATTTGGCAAAAAATAAACTACACATTTGTAAAATGAATACAACCATGTTTCTAAAAGATGACTCCGATGGCACTATAGAAGACAGATTTGAGAAAGTCCTATAAAAAAATCTTTAAGAATTCAGAGACTCAGATGTGGTGGTGCATGCTTATAATCACAGTTACTCGGGAGGCTGAGGCAGGAAGATGGCAAATTTGAGGCCAGCCTCAGCATCTTAGTGAGGCCTATTTCAAAATAAAAAATAAAAAGGGGTGGGAATGTAGCTCAGTGTGGCAGGTCCTGAGTTCAATCCCCACTGCTACATAAAATTAATTACATAATTTAAAAATTAAAAGGGAATAATTTTAAGGTGTTTTTAAAACCAAACACACATTACACAGAGACCCAGAAGATTGGGCACTTTAAGCTGAGAATTACTACTGAAGGGAGTTTCTGTTAATTTATGTGATAGCAGTAGATGCATGGGGAGGTGGGTGAGGACCCATTCCTTCATATATTACTGAGGTAGAAAAACAATAACAGAGAGCCACAGGAGAAATGCAAATAGAGAAGAAAGCCCTATAGCACTTATTGCAAGACATGGAGATAAAAGCACCAAAAATGAAAATAGAAAAGGGGGTAAAATCTAAGAAGCATTTCAAATGGTAATAAGAGCTGGTAAACAACCTGATTGTGAAGGGTAAGTAGTAGGGATCAAAAATAGCTCATACTGTCTAGCATGACAAAGTAAGTTAACTGTATTAATAAATCAAGAAGCAAGACACACAATTAAATTAACCCAGGTTTAAAAACTGTCAGGGTCAAAATAAAGAGAACTGAGAGTAATAGTAGGATGTAGCTGAGATAACTGACCCTGACACTCAGGCTGTATAATGAGAGTAAAGTGAAGTTAGAAAGGAGCTAACCAGGAAGCAAAACATGGATTATTTTTATAAAGCAGTTTTGGGTAGGGTCTACCAAAAATGTGGTCACAAAAGAGGGCTGCCCAAATGGAATGGAGATAAAGGTAGTTATACTTTATAAGACTTCACGATTCAAGGAAGTGGGATAGCTGGTACAATAAATATCATCTACATGAGAATAATTAAGAAGATAGAAGAAAACTGGCACCAAAGTTTTCTAAAATCTTTAGAGAGGCCCAAAAATGTGATACAAATCAGAACTCCAAAAGTTTCCCAGAAACCCTTCCTCAGTCTTACTGAATAATTAAAGGTTAACTGAAGCTTGCTTCTGCTTCAGTAAGAACTTAACTGCTATCTTCCAGAACATGTCCCTGACTATTCCCTGGTATTTTTTCAGTAGGCACGTACAGAATAGCACATTCTGTATCAGGTGATTCTTGTATATTGTAAATTAAAATACCAGCAAAAAATAATTTTACATTAAATAATGGTCATTTAATCAACATATACTAGAGTATCAGTGAACGGTTTTTCATTTTAAAGGTTCTGGTAAGAGAATGATTCAAATGCAAAAAGAACGTAAGTATTCTTTCATATACTTTTTTCAGCACAATCATGAATACTTCCACAAAAATACATGTTTTCTAGGAAATTTTAGCTATTCTCATCACCACACTATGCCAATGGTGTTTCTTATTACTGTGTACAGCTTTAAAAGTAACAAAACAACTTCTTTATTAAGGTGATTAAATCCAACAAAGGAATAAAACTAAATCTTATAACTCTTAAAAGCTGACGGGAATTATTACATTTTATGGTCATTCATAATATTTTAGTACATTTTAAATGATCCAACTACAGTGTCTTTTCATAAGTACTTTAGTATCACCATGCAATTTTAATCCATATGCTTAAGCCCCTTTCACAGTTTATAGGAACAAAGCAGTTTTGATTCACAAACAATGCCCTGCAGTCAAATACACTCATGAGGTATTAATTTACAACTTCATCTGTGATCAGTTAAACTGCATGTGAAATCTTAAACGTCCTTAAAAAGCTCACCACAAATAGTTCAATAAGAGATTTTTTTGGTAACATTACTTTAACAAAAAACATGTAAGATTAAATTCTATTGTAAAATAAAACCAAGTGCCACTTGCTTTTAAGGATAACCCACTAACAAAACAATCTTTAAACTGTCACCTTTTGAATCTGAAATATTAATTAAAAATATAACACCAGTATTGAGAACATGTGCTTTCTAATATTTGGCGAGACAAGTCACAGATAAAAATGTGCATATTCTAACAAATAAAATGTTCATTTAATCAGTCCTAGAAGGGAGATTTATGTCGGGTCAACTTGAATCATATCAAAACAAAAGATTCAAATTGTCAGTTTTACCAAATAAAAATGTTGTGTCCACACACATAATGGACACAGAAATAATGAAAGAATGTGATATAAATTTCCAATTCAGCTTATTTTAATGAAAACAATCATTGCTAAATTCTCCAAAACCTTAATTTTAATCTTCATATTCATATCATTTGAACCTTACAATATTTATTTACTTAGGATTTGTTTAGCTAGTTATGAATAGCTATTTTGATAGGTTTTCTAAGCTAATAAGAAGAACTGTTACCCACTAAAACAAATCCAGAGTGAGAACAGTTCCAGTTAGTTAATTTATGGAGCAATGTCATTATTTCAGACTGAAGTCCCTTCCACATTTTTCCTGTGCCATTCTACTATGACAACTTTTGTCCCTTAAACGTTTCAAAATACCGACACTAGCTACAAGTGTAACTTCACTTAATGTTAAAGATCAGAAGGGAGACTGCCTTCCCCTTTTCTGTGTTTCTGTAACAAAAAAGGGGAGAAATTTTCCATTATTACTTGCATATGAAGTATCCCCCAAAGACTCGTGTTGAAAGCTTGGTCCCCAATGCCAAGATGTTCAGAGGTGGAGTTTGGGGGAAATTACTGGATCATGAGGGCTCTGACTTCATCAGTGAATTAATCTGAGAGCTGAGGTGGTAGAAACTGTAGGCAGGTGGGGCATGAATGAAGGAAGTAGTAGTCACTGGGAGCATGCCCTTGGAGACTATACCTTGCCCTGGCACTGCCACCCTGCCCCCAATGCTAACACGCGTACACACACACGCGCGCGCACACACACACAAAACACTCTCTCTCTCCCCTCTCCCCATCTTCCTCTCCAGTGCATCCCCCCTTCCCCTCCCTCCCTCCTCTTTACGGTTGCCATAGCCCAGCAGTTTTCTTCTGCCATACCCTTCCACCATGATATTTCTGCCTTGGAACCAGTCAACCATAGAAGAAAACCTCCGAAACCATGAGCCAAAATAAATCTTTCCACCTCTAAGTTGTTCTTGTTAAGTACTTTTGTCACAGTTACAAAACGTTGACTAGCACAGTTCCCCCAATGAATCTCCTCTCAAATCTTATTGGCCACCTATTATTAAATCACTGATAAAGGGAATAAAATAACCATGATAGGTATGGAATAATGCAGATTATAATCCACAAAGGTAAAGAAGAATCCAGCATCCCATAAAGCAAATGGGTGTCTGATAAGTGATCAAAACTAAGGAAACAAATCAACAGCATCAAAAGCAAAGCATCAAATCAATACTATCTTCAAATATTGTAAATACCATGGCTATTATTTCCTTTATATGTTTCAAATGACTATTATATGTACACCAATGAATGTGGCAAATCTTTTTGTGACCCTTAATATCTCAACTTCTTATCTGAATACTATCTCAATAGAGAAGCCAAGAAGTATACCCAGCTTCCATTAAAACCAAAGAACTCACTACACACATGAATTTCTGATTTCTCCTGAATCCTCAATAAAGCTACTCTAAAGAAGAAGGGAAAAAAAAAAAAAAAAAAAAACCAGACATGGAAACACTGGATATTGAGTGGAGTGGGGAGCAGTGATTAATCAAGAGATTCAAGAAAGTTTAACCCTGAACAACAGAACAAAAAGTAAGAAGTTGGGAAGCAAACAAATTTACAAAGTCATGCCCCTCAAAAGGCACCACACTGGTAGCATTAAAGATCTCTAGAATGGCAGTGAAGGTAGAGTATAAAAATTTAAGAAGCAGTTAAGCATTGAGATCCCCTCTTATCCTCTGCACATCAGGGCAGGCAAAGACTAAAGGGCTATCTTCTAGAGAATATTGATGGGATGAGAAATAATAGAAAGTTGACAAATCAAACGTTGGGAATTCCAGTTTTGTTCTCCCTCTTTACTCCCATAAGACAGGAAATTGGAAAGGGTTATCTTCCTATAATCAACTTGGTCTAAGAAGTAACCTAAAATCAATATTATGGAAAACCACTATAAAACAGCCTGGTTAGATCATTGATCAGCAACTGAAACAGTTGATAAGTCCTACCCACATAGTTATTGTCATTTAATTTCTCACTCTTCAAATAAGCAAAGAGGCAAAGATTACCACACTTTGAGGAAAACTACTATAAAAGTCTGAGACCCAAATAAACAAAAACTTTTAACAGCAACTTGGAGAAAAAGACTTGTTGTGTGGAAAAAAAAACTCAAGAAAAAATATAGGCTCTCTAGTTTCCTCAGAGAAATGAGAGACAACATTGTATTCACAAGACAAGAACCAATGCCATTTTTTTTAAAAAAGTACCCGAGAATACTTAAGAACCCTTTGGGGGATTTTGTTGATTTATTTGTTTTTGTGATGATAGAGATCAAATCCAGGGCCACATGGATACTACTCAGGTGCTCTGCCACTGAGCTACATACCCAGCACCTCCTGTTTTTATGAGAACACTTTAAATATTAAAAGTATGGCAGCAATAATAAAGACTTTGCAAAAGCCACAAAACTAGAAAAAATAATTTATAAAAATATCCATGATGTCTAATATAGAAATAATTGGACCTCTAAAAATGAGCAAAGAAAATAGGAAGAAATCAATTATTCAAGAAAATTTCTCAGAACCAAAAGATATGATACTCCATAGAAAAAGAATCCACCACCAATGTGCCGAGCAAAATGAATGAAAAGACCCACACCATTACATTATTAGGACAAAGAAAGAATCCTAAATATTTTGTTTAAAAAAAATTTTTAAAAGATCTATTCAAATCGATAGTTTTGTTTTTAAAAAAAGAGTCAAGAATGAGATGCTGGCACCATGTTTTACCACAGCAACACTGAAAGCTAGAAGATAATGGAGCACTGCGCCTTGAAGAGGCAAAGGCAATTTTGATGAAAACCAAAACTGAAACACACTACTGAGAATAACACTACACCAAAAATGTCCACTTTAAGTACACTGGCTTTACATTGATCAGTACCCCAAAAAAGGGAATAAGATCACCCAAATCTGAGCAATTCTTAAAGTACTTCAATTCCATACAGGTAACAAAAAATATGGAATTATGTTTTAATTCAGGATGCTCCCAAATCTCATTGTGAAACCATTAACTAGAACTTATGATGTTCATGGAACACTTTCTTCCTCCTACTAGAAACTATACAAAATCAAGGATAACAAAATAGCACCTTATATTTCATAAAATTAGGAAACAAATGTACTCAGCAGGTATTCCAAATTAATAAAGGAAAGATGAGATTCCATTGGAATATGGAACAACAAATGTATGCTTTATGCTTTGTCAAAAGCAGCTGTTAGGGCTGGGGCTGTAGCTCAGTGGCAGAGCGCTTGCATAGGATCCTATCATGGCCCTTGCTACTACAGCCCAGGTTGTCAAAGCATCTACCATCAGCATCCATTTCTAGTGAATAACCACTACTATGCTTCCATATATGTGCTGTTCACTTTTCCTGTCCTTTAATCCCTGAAGCCCTTCAATGCCTTACAGGTGACATCACTACATCATTTAATACGGACCATCACCTTTTCCAAGCTTCCCAGAGTCACTGCAGTAATAGTATTAGAACTGGCTTCAGTGGCCTTTGCAGGGTGTTAACTGCTGTGTCACTGGAAAATGTTCCCATACTTAACAAGGTTTTGGTTTTAAAGTGGACATAATTAAAGGTTCACAATATTTATATACTGCTTAACGAAGGGGGTATTTTCTGGAAAATGTGTTATATCATGCAAACATATAGTGTATAAACAGAAACCTAAATGTATTCCTACTACACATCCAGGTTACATGACATAGATTATTGCTCCTAGGCTACAAACCTGAATAGCATGTGACTGTACTGAATACTGCAGTCAACTGTATCAATGTTACATATTTGTGCTTCTAAACATCTCTAAACATAAAAAAGGTACAGCAGCCAGGCACTGTGGAACACGCCTGTAATCCCAGTGGCTCTGGAGGCTAAGACAGGAGGATTTCAAGTTCAAAGCTAGCCTCAGCAATGGTGAGGTGCTAAGCAACTGAGTGAGACCCTGTCTCTAAATAAAATACAAAATAGGGCTGGGGATGTGGCTCAGTGGTAAAGTGCCCCTGAGTTCAATCCCCAGTACCAAAAAAAAAATAAAATAAAAAAATAAAAAAATGCAGTAAAAGTGTTACAAAAGATATAAAACGAAACAAAACAAAAAAGGTACACCTGTATAGGGCACCTACCATGAATAGACCATGCAGTACTGAAAGTTGCTCTGGGTAAGTCAATGAGTGTGCAGTAAGTGAATGTGAAGACCTAGGACAATACTGTACACTCCTATAATTTTATAAACACTAAACATTTAGACTACACTAAATTTATCAAAAAGTTGTTTTCTTTCTTCAATAAATTAATATACCTTACTGTGCAAACCCTTTTATAATTAATAAATTAATTATACCTTACTGTGCAAAACCTTTTTTAACTTTTTATTTTTTTGTTATACTTAGCTTAAAACACATTATACAACTGTATGAAAATATTTTCTTTCTTTATATTCTTAATACTATAAGCTTTTTGCTATTAAATTTTTCTCTTTTTTAAAGTTTGTTTAGAAAAGAAAAGTATGGCCAGGCACGATGGCACACACCTATAATCCCAGAGGCTCAGGAAGCTAAGGCAGGAGGATTGCAAGTTCAAAGCCAGCCTCAGCAATGGTGAGGCACTAAGTAACTCAGTAAGACCCTGTCTCTCAATAATATACAAAATAGGGTTGCAGATGTGCCTCAGTGGTTGAGTGCCCTTTAGTTCAATCCCCAGTATCAAAAAATTAAAGCAAAGTCAGTGTTCGACAAACACACACATTAGTCTAGACCAACACTGAGTGACAATGTTACAGTATTCTACCTACACATCTTGTCCTCCTGGAAGATCTTGAGAGACAGTAAAGTACCAGGAGCTGTCATCTCCTATGATACTAAGCCTTCCTCTAGAACACCTCCTGAAGGACTTGCCTGAGGCTTTTCTTGAGGAGGTATCACTCTTCTCTGAAATATGTCTGTGTGATGGTTTGCTTAATTTGTTTCTCTAATTCATCTGCTTGTAAGCAGAGAGTGCACCACTAATATTCCCTGCCAATAAAAACTCTACAGTATAGGTTTCCAAGACTCTCAACTTTTTAAGGACCTTGTTGAGGTCTGCAGAGGATTCTGTTAAATGCTTCACTGAATTTTCTTGGAGGTGCTTCTTTTACTTATCTTGCAGTTTCCTCTTCAACTATATGTTCACAAGGCAATAGGAATTTTTCAGCTCCGTTATAAATTTCATGGGTCTCTGTCACACATGTCGTCTGTTGTTGACTAAAACATGTGGCACAAATTTAATTTAGTTTGACCCTGAGCATCCCCCCCCCAAAAAAATCAAAAGTCCTTGGATGACAAAGACCTGTTGTCTTTAATTTGATCTTAAAGAATGAGATGAAAGCTATAAAACTTTAAAAAAAAAAAAAAAGCATGTGCATAAAAATATTTGCATAGCATTTTACAGAAGGTTTTAGTACAAGGGGAAGCCAATCTATCTCCCTGTTAAAAACTTGATTCTCTTAAAACAGACAATGAGATAGTGTGGGGTTTCGAATATTTATTAGCAATCAACCCTTATGAAGAGAATGGGGAGAGAGGAGGATTGGATATAAAGAGAAGTCAAATTCAGGGCAGAGTTCTCTGAAAGTATATAACTTGCTGGAGTTGGCTCAGGAATTGACCAAAATAGTTAGGCCTTCATAACTGTTATGCTTGGCTGTACGATGAAAGATGCCCTTGGAAAGGCATGCAAAGGTATCTCTTGGTAGCTGAAGCAAACCCTGACAAAACTGATAGCTTAAGGCTTTCTGATGACAGTCTGCTCCACAACTGGGATACAATTCTTTGAAGGAGGATCTGGACTGCACACCTCCAAACGTATCACACTCCTACTTAATAAAGTCAGAGGTCATGGTACACACCTCTAATCCCAGTTACTTGAGAGGCTAAAGTGAAACAATTGGGAGTTCAAGGCCAGCCTGGGCAACTTAGCGAGACCCTGTCTCAAAATAAAAATGGCTGTGGTACAAATGTTTTCTCTGATATGTGGAAGTTAATTCACAATAAGGGGTGTGGGATAGGGAAAAATACAGTTACTTTATATTAGGTAAAGGGGAGTGAAGGGAGTGTAAGGGGTATGGGGGAAGGAATGATAGTAGAATGAAACAGACTTTATTACCTCATGTACATGTATGATTGAATGATAGATGTGATCCTGCAATATGTATAATCAGAAAAATAAGATTACACTGTATTTATGTATGACCTATCAAAATGTATAAATGCATTCTACTGTCATGCAGAACTAATTAGACCAAATAAATTTTTTTAAAAAAATGAAAAAAAAAAAGGAGGGGCTGTAGTATAGCTTAGTGGTAGAGTACTTGTTTAGTATGTATGTGGCCCTGGGTTCAATTATTGCCAGAAGAAAGAAAAAAGAAAAACACTATTTTATAACTTTAAAAATGTGTCTTCTACTTTAACCCTGTTTCTTCCTTTTTATTTTTTAACTTTTTTGTTTTTCTTTTGCAGTGCTGAGGATCAAACCCAGGGCCTTGTACACCGTAGGCGAACAGTATACCACTGAGTTATATCCCCCAGCCCCTTCTCTTTTCTTCTATTTCTTTTAGTTACACCAGTGTGTTTTAAGACAACAGCCCAAGCATTTGTAACAAATGATATGCACATTATAGATCTTTAAAGAGGTATTCCTGGACAACAGGCAAACTAAAGCTCAACGGGGTAGAAGAAGCCCCACTCAGAACCACAAGCGGCCCTACTGACCAAAGTTTCTCTGTAAATTGCTGACAAGAGTTGTAACTGAAACAAGTAATTATATGAGAAGACTTGGAAAAACTATTTAAACTGCATACTTCTGTAAGTAAAAGACTTGCCAAATCAACTAGAATTGAACATACAAGACTGATAACTTACATGTCACAACAAAGAGTAATTAAAGATTATTATGTGGGGATTATTAAGTAATTAGAATACAATTTTAAAATTACAGTTTCAATAAGAAAACACATAATGTTTTCATTAAAAAGTATTTAAAGATACTCTTCTTTCTTTCCTTTATACAATATTTAAGTTCTTTCTGTGTACCAGCCCTTCATAGGGGTTAGGTACAACTGAGAGCCAAAGTTCCAGCTTTTAAGGAACTTACTCTAGTTAGAGGGAATAACAGTAAACAAGGAAATAAGTTATATTGGACAGAGGTTAAGTGCTATAAAAAGGTGTCATTTGAACCAAGAATTTAAAAAAAAAGGAACATTCCAGAAAAAAGAAACAACAAATGCAAAGTTCCTACCTTGGAATAAGCATCTGTTCACTAACAACCCCACCAACCAAAGGACAGTGTCACAGAAGCACTATGAGTAAGGATGCTGTCACGTGAAATCAAAAATGTGAACAGTCGTGATCAATCATCTTAGAGCTCTTGCTTACATGTAGTCATGTAAATTACCGATACAGCTAAAAAGCAAACACTTTTGGATCTCATCAGCAACCAATGCTGCTTCCTATCATTTGTTTCACTACCCTTCAATTGTAAAAAGGTTAAATCTACATTTCATAAAAATTGATGAGAAGTGAAAATAATGTCCTATCTCTCTTACAAGGAAAATTAATTTTAATATGTAACATTCAGTAAAGCAAAATATATTAGCAACACTTCCCCTTATGCAAATAACTACATATATTTTGACTGAGTAATATTAAAGACAGTAAACAAATCATCTACACATCATAACATAAGTACAGTCAGAATAATTAAGGTTTCCCTACATGTTAAATCCCTGCAAATAATTTAGTATCAATGAATTTGCAGTGCAGTTGATTTCTGAGAAAAAAACAAGTATTTATTTGCTTGACATATCAATAGAAGTTCAAGCTAATATGAAAATATAAAGTGGCTTTGTCATACCAAATCATTATAATTTTGATGAAAGCTACTAGAAAGACAAGTGATATATTTAAAAACAAGAACTGTTTTAAAATACAGCCGAGAAAAACGTTGAACAGATATACTTTTAATTCCTAAGCATGAAAACACAAATGGTTTGAGTGCTTAATCAACAGTGTTGGAAGTAAAATTTCCAACATAAGAATCGACACAATTACTGCTATATACTAACGAATATTTGTTCTGTTTCTAAAACTCAGATGAACAACTGCCAATTTGGAGGCATCAAAACCCTCACAACTTGGGCTGGGGATATAGCTCAGTTGGTAGAGTATTTCCCTTACATGCACAAGGCCCTGGGTTCAATTTCCAGCACCACACATACACACAAAAAAACCTATAACTTGTTGTTAAAATAAATACATGCTACACTAAGAAAAACTCAGTACAGAAGCCTATGTATAAGTAGATTCAATTTTATTTATTTCTGAATCAAAGTGACCAGTCCCTGTATATATATTCCTACCACTTAAGATGACTGAATTGTTATCCCTGCTTCTAACTTACAGTTTCAGGCACTCCACTCAACTTTTTTTCTGCAAAATATTTCAATTTGGTCTCCACTAAAAATTGGCCATGAGAACATTCTAGTCTTCTAGAGGTATCTGCACAAATGCCATAAGAAACTTTTTAGCAGCTACAGTATCCACAATTGTTGCTTCACCACTTACATTTAAAGTGACTTAAGCCCACAGAACCATGTCTGGCCATGACATGTTTGATTAGTAGCATCTACATTCTGCTCTAGCTTTTCTCAGACTTGTGGTCTTTTAACTTAAGATCATAGACATCTAATAATGATGCACAGATTCTGCAATAAATTCAAATTTCTACCAATGTCTCTTATTGATTATGTTCAATTGCATAGGCCAGCAGTTCTCAAAGAAAGATTCTGGTGCCACAGGGATCCCCAAAACCCTTTCAGGTAATTCACAAATGCAAAAAGATTTGACTTCTACAATTTTACTCTTTAACAACTGTACAGTGAAGTGTTTCAGAGACTAGATAACATGTGATGACATCACTTGGTGGCTAATGGAATGGATGCTTGTGGGTTCTTGGTTTTTCAAGGATTTTTGTTTTAGAAATTTCTAAGGTAACAGATCAAGAGTATCACTGTATTTCTTTTCACAGGTTAACTCTGTTTGCAGTACATCCACCATGTATGGTCTCACTAGCAATACCTGCTTAATCTATGTATCATTGTGAAGACATATTTCATTCACAGAACAAAAAAAAAATCACAATACACTGAGTGTTGAAGCAGGTGAGAATCCAGTGGTCTTCTATTAAGTCAGATTTACAAAAGTGTACGACAATACTACTCTTTTTTACAAATTTGGTTTTGGAAAATAGTTATTTTTTACAAAGAATGTGCTTATGTAACAAATGTGGTTTGGGAAATATTTACTTTTTACAAAGAATGTGCTTATGTAAACATGAATTGGGTTTATTATAGTTATCTTTAAATGTCTTTTAACTATTTCCATGTTAACTTGTAATATGTAAGTATCAAAAGACAAAACTCATTAAGCAACAGCTCATGAGCTAAACTACTATTCACATTTAAGTATTTGCTTTGTCCTTCAAAACATCTATTATTGAAACAATTAGCTTTTCATCTTTTAATTTTTTAAAACTTTCTCTACTTTGCACTATCAAATTGTATTATTAGCATTTCACATTCTTACTGCTTTCCCAACTACATAAGACAACTTTCTTAAAAATACAACTACAATACAAAGAAAGCAAATGTTAAGTACAGAGAATAATGATAACCAAGAATAAAATGGCCATGTCAGTTTATACCATCTTTTGGACTTATGCGGTTTTATGTCTATAAAAATGTCATATGGTGAAGCCAGGCACAGTAGCACATGCCTGTAATCCCAGCTACTCAAGAGGATTGTAAATTCATGGCCAGCCTGGGCAACGTAGAGAGACCCTGACTCGTATTTAACCTTAAAGGCTGGGGATGCAGCCCAGTGGTAAAGTACCCCTAGTTCAATCCCCAGTATACTGGGAGTCAGGGTGGAGGGGGATATATGATGAAAATGAATAATGAAATTTTTCTGTATTTTACATTGATACTTTTCAATTCTGAATTTAAAATGTTAATATAACACAGCTTATACATAATCAGATTTAAATATGCCAGAGTGAAATGATGAACTACTTACTATACTGTTTTATCACTGTTATGGTTGGATATGAGGTGTCTCCCAAAAGCTCCTGTGTTAATGCAGGAGGTTGAATGATTAGATTATGGGAGCTGTAACCTAATCTGTAGATTAATCTATTTGATGGATTAATAATCTGAATGGACCAGTTGGTAACTACAGCAGGTAGAGCATGACTGGAGGAGGTGATTCAAGGGCAGCATGCCTTGAGGATTATATATATATTTTTTTCATGGCTCCTCACACTCTCTCCTTCTGCTTTCCAGTTACCATGAGTGGAGCAGATTTCCTTTGCTGTGGCAAAGTCTTCCACCTTTTGCCTTGCTTACGGCCCAGAGCAATGCAGTTAGCCTACCATGGACATTCATGAACCTCTTGAGAGTGTGAGCCAAAATAAACTTTTCTTCCTCTAAATTGTTCCTGTAGGGTATTTTAGTCACAGCAACAAAAAGTTAACACAATCACTATCAAGATTTTCACTGTAATGTTAGTTATTGGAAATGTGGATTACTAAATCTATAATATTCAAACAGTTTAAAAGCCATTATGAAGGTTTTTTCCTTGAGACTACACACAAGTTAACCTAAATGAATTATAAAAGCCTTATCGTTGGTGGGGAGAAAAAAATTATGATAAATACAAGCAATATTTTCTAATAAAGATAAATTATAATTGAAAAATTAATGTTACTTTTAAAATACATTTCTGAATACTATACAAAGCAATGAAGCACTTTAATTAAAAAACAAGTTTAAACCATACTTAATCATTCATCTTTCTCCCTTGCTGCAAATGTCCTTATATTCTTCAAACACATGACGCAGTTTATATTATTTTCCAAAATGATAAAACCATTTATCATAATTTCACTATATTTATTGCTAGTCTTTAAAGATAATTTATATTTCCCAACATAGAGTAATTATAAAAATCTTACAGAAGGAAAATCTACACATTTAATACAATTATAAAACACAGATAAGTAACAAACAGTATTTACCAACTGTCATTTTTAACCCAAAGTAGAAATAAATCAAATTGATAATTTTAAGTTGGTCTTTATAAATTTACATTTGCAATATTCACAGATTATAGACTAATTTAAACCATACAGCAAGAGTCAATAAAATCCAAGTGTCTGGCTAATAAACATGCTTCTAAGTGAACTAACATTTCTGAAATCTCTCATAATGCTAGGCAGTAGACCAGGTATTTCACATACATTATCTCACTTTATCATCACAATCACTACATCAACAGGTGTCATAGCCTATATTTTGCCAGTGAGGAAAAAGAACTAAGAAGTCACACAATTAATAAGCAGCAGAGATGAGACTAAAATAAAAATAAATTCCGGTGAAATAAAATTAAAGAAATAAAAATGGTTTTTGAGATTTTTTTTTTTTTTTTGGTACTAGGGATTTAACCCATGGTGCTTAACCAGTGAGCAACACTCCCACCCCTTTTTATATTTTATTTAGAGATAGGGTCTTGCTGGGTTGCTTAGACTGGCTTTGAACTAACAATCGTCCTGCCTCAGACTCTCAGGTTCTGGAATTACAAATGTGCACCACTACACCCAGCTCTAAAATGACTTTCTTAAAGAGATGACTCCACTTCCAATCATTCGTTATTTCCATAAAAAGATGCAAATTCGTTTTGGGGAATCTATTACTCAAAAAATTCTTAAGCTTCCACTAGTGCCAACTGTATCTTCAATTGTGGGAACAGTATGGAACCCAAGCCAAACAGTTGGCATAAAACCACACCTATTTTGGAGCCACTAAAACAGATATGAAAAAGTAGTAAGGGTATAAAAGCTTATTAGCTGATGGCAGCTAACAATACCTAGGAAAACAATCAATACCTAGGAGACAATACCTAGGAAAATAGAGCTAACAGTTACAGAGTGTCCAAATAACATTTTTATATAATTTTTAAAAATTTTTGCTTTGGTTTGGTTTTTGTTTACTTTTTTAAGTTTGAAGCACAGTCTCAATAAGTTCCTGAGGCTGGTGTCGAACTTGAAATCCTTGTCCTCCCTCAACCTCCCAAGCCACTGGGATTACGGGCATGTGCTAACATGCCCAGTCAAATAACATTATTGGAATCATTGTGCCAAGCTTCACCGAAAGTAACCTTACCAGAACTGTTTTAGTTATGTGACTAAATAAATTTCCATTTGGTTAAACCAAACTGAGTTGAGTTTTCTATCACTTGCACAATTCGCCTATCAATAAAAATTTAATGGTGTAAATCATCTCCAAAACTAAATAATACATTTATTCATTTTTAAAAAATGGAACCACTTTCAATATTTCAAAAACTTAATGGGATTATACACTGTCCTAAGATAAGGCCACTACAGCTTATTAAAACATCAAGTTTCTTCTGATTGAATCACTTCAATATGAAAATTTCAGTTATCTTGTTTTAATATGAGTCCTAAATAGAAATGTATTTTTACATATAACCTCTAATTTGAAATTTGAAAGAAATGAATTGCTACTTTTACAATATCGTTTATTTGGTGGACAAACTGCTTTAAAACAAATCTCAGTGGAAATCTTTCTTAATGATTACTGGAGAAAATATCAAGAAATACAATAATTACTTTGAAATATACTCAACAAAACAATTTACATGTTTAATATATGAGAAATTCTTAACTAACCCCTTAATTTGTGACTGCCTTTCTATCTTCCTACCCTAAGGCTATTCAGCCTCCTGAGACTTTAAATAGCAGTCTAAGCTAAGGGCACCACCTAGTGTCCTGTATTGGTCACTATCTGACTCACTGTCTTTGACTTTTTGTTGCTGAAGGACACAGGTCAGTCTCTTCTGGCATAGTTGTTCTTTCTTGAATAATTCTTCCAATAGCCATTTCTGTCTCATTCACTTTTATATATACACCTCATCCTAAGTTTCCTTCTCTCATCCCTATCTCACCAATTGTCCATTTACTTTATGAACAACTATTTAAATGCTCTTGATCTTTGCCAGGTATTTGGTGCTTAACCTATATTATCACAAGCAATTTGTACACTTAATTCACCTGCTTTAGATCATAGATCATTGAAAAGAGGTATGACTCCAAAACCCATTTACTTAATTACTACCTATAGGCCCATGTTGATTTTTTTAAAAAAATTCTTTTCATAGTGTGGCCAAACCACAAATCTAAATTATAAAATTGGTGATAATGAATCGCTTACATCTCAAGAAGACTTAACATTGAAAGTGGAAAAAAAAATTGGGGGTGAGGGGGAGACCCAGGATTGAATTCAGGGACACTCAACCAGTGAACCACATTCCCAGCCCTATTCTGTATTTTATTTAGAGACAGGGTCTCACTGAGTTGCTTAGTGTTGCTGAGGCTGCCTTTAACTCAAGATCCTCCTGCCTCAGCCTCCTGAATCACTGAAACTACAGGCATGTCCCACCCATGCCTGGCTAAAAGTAGAAATTTGATTTTAAAAAGTTAGGCTCAATCTACCACCTCAAAGTTGACTTTCTAGAAGTTACTGGCTTTGTGCACTCTGGTAGTAATTAAGCTGAGTTTTCCTCAAATACCATCACAAAAATAATGCTAGTTGTACAAATATTGCTTTCTAATATTTTATATTATAAATTATAATCTTGCTTATTATCAGTTAAATCAATTTTAGGTGGTCTTGGATTCAACCACACCACTGTTCTTTTCAAGAAAATTCAAATGCCATGTTGGTATAAGCATAAACAGACTAATGGAACAGAAATAGAAGTCAGAATCTGATTCCCAAACATACAGAAAACTTGATATATGATAATAAAGTGTTCAGAACATTATGCTAGGAAAACTGTTTTCCACAAGCAAAAAAAAAAAAAAAAAAAACGAACTCAAACTCTTATCTCACATAATACACAAAGATTATATCCAACTGGATAAAAGATCAAACTTCATAGAGCACATAGAAAAAATTTCTTGACTTTAGGATACAAAGAAAAAAGTTTCCTTTTCAGTGCGGGGGATTGAACCCAAGGGTGCTTTACTACTAAGCTACATCCCCCCACTCGTCTAAATTGCCCAGGCTGGCCTCAAGTTTGTATCCTTCTCCCTCCTGATTCTAGGATTAGAGGTGTGTGTCATAGCAACCAGATAAGGAATTACTTCAGGCATAAGAGCATAAAGCACAAAAGAAAAAAAGCATTAACTGACTTGATTACAATGAATTTTAAAACTTAAGAAAAGCAAAAGACACCACAATGTTAAAGACAAGTCAAACACTGGGCACAGATATATGTACAACAAAAACAATAAGAGTATCAAAAAATACAAAAAACTATTGCAAATTAGGAATTTAAAATATTTCTATAGGATAAAAACATTATTAGGCAATCAAAAAACAGAAACTTAGTAAGGCAAAAATCTATTAAGAAAATATGCTCAACTTCATTAGACATTCTTAAAGTGCAAATTAAAACCATAATGAGATACATTCCACTACCCATCAAAATTTCTATTGACACCAATTCTTTATCAGGACAATTGAGAAGAGGAACCCTCAGGTACTATAGGCAAGAACAATTCTGCAATACCTAGTAAAGTGCAAGTAGTCATACCTATGACCCAACAACTCCATACACAGGTATAAAGTCCAGGCACCATCCTACAGAATCTTCTGCCATAATGGAATTATTCTGTATCTACAATACCCAATACATTAGTCAGTAGTTACATGTTGTTAACAGGCATCTAAAATGTTGCTAGTGCAAATGAGGAAATGAAATAATCCTATTTAATTCTAAATGAAATGTAAAAATTAACAGATGGCTAGTGGTTACTGTATTAGACAGTACAGCCCTAGAGAATCGTTCTCATATACATAAACATATAAATATAAGAAAATTAATTGCAGCAGTGGGTTTTGTTTTGTTTTGTTTCGTTGATGTTGTAATGCTAGGCTTTGAACCTAACTCTGTTACTGAGCTTCACCACCAGCTTCTGTAGCAGTGTTCTTAATATTATATAGAAAATAAATTACATATAAAAATTATGTGTGTTAACAGAAAATCTCAAAAATGTAATATTGCACAAAAAAGCAAGGTGAAGGACAGACACAGTAAAATAGCAATTACATGTTTAGAACATGCAAATCCACCCCTTGTATTGTTTATGGATACATACACATATCCACCCCTTGTATTGTTTACGGATACATACACATATCCACCCCTTGTATTGTTTACGGATACATACACATATAGTTTAAGTACTGATAAAAGTATTATAGCTAAAACTCTATTGGAATACCAGTGATCTTTGGGATAAGAGAAGAATGGATTGTAGAAAGGTATACAGAGAGCCCCAACCATACCTGTAATGTTTTATTTCACTTTTTTCATTTAAGTCAAATATTCCAATGAGTACATACAAGGTTGAGATATTGAGTAATGGGTCTTTTAGTATCTTAAATTTTTTCTATACATTTAAAATATTTCATAAGTAAAAACAAAAGTCAAGTGTGTTGGCACATGTCTCTAGTCCTGGCTATTAGGGAGGCTGAGGCAGGAGGATTGCTTGAGCCTCAGAGTTCCAGGGCAACCAGGCAATATATTGATACCCCCTCAGTGGGAGAAAAAATGAAAACAAAACAAAAAAACCCATACTTCAAACTGTAAAACAACAATCACTGATACATCTGAGTTTCTGATTTTTCTTTAATTTCTTCCCATTTTACACAACTAAGATTCATCCATAAATACACTGAAATCAAATTTTTGAAGGCCTCAAATAACCAATTGTATTTTTTAAATGAAGCACAGCCTACCACTAAAAGTATTTCCTACTTCTTACTAAAAGCAGAAAACAAAACAAAACGGGATTTCTCCTTTTTTTAAATGACTGTTTGGTGTCTTATTCAATTCCCTTGTCCAGTATTTGTGGAAATTGAAAAAAAGAAAAATGTTGCTTTTACCCTGGGATAATTCGTGGATTCCTGAATGAGCCATATAGGCATGTGGCTAACTATAACATATGTTAAATAACTTTGCTGAACTCCTTATTGAATATTTATGTTTTGCAACGCTTGAAGAACTCATGGATCACATATTAGGTCCTTTTTTTTTACCAAATAAGATACTCTGCTCTCTCCTCATTTCTAAAATCAAAAGCTAATAAATATATTTGCAAAAATAGAAACGAGCATACATTATATTCCAAATTCAAGTTTTCTTGGACTAGTCAATCTTTTTCTTGTTCAGAAACACAAATAGATGTGTGATCAATTAGACTCCTATTAATTCCTAGAATGATAAGTTTCATGAGAGCAAAAAATGAAATCACTACATCAGATTGACACTCTGATATTCCTTGCAGCATTATTCACAACAGCCAAGATGTTCATCAGTGGATGATGAGATAAAGAAAATGTGATATATATTACAATGGAATACTATTAAACCTGGAGGACATTATATTAAGTGAAATCAAACATAGACAAATACTATAAAATCTCATTCATGTTTAGAACCTTAAAAAGATGCTCTCACAGAAGCAGAGATAAGAATGGTGGTTACGAAAAGATAGGGACAGTTAGGGTTAATAAGGTTAGGGAGATGTTGGTCAAAGGATTCAAAATTTCAATGAGATAAAAGATATAACTACAAGAGGTCTATTGAGCAACATGGCAAATGCTATTTACTAATAACAAAATATTGTATTCTTGAAAAATACTAAGAGTAGATGTCAAGTGTTTGCATCACAATGATTACTATGTGAAGTAATTCATGTTAATTAGCTAATCTAGTCATTCTAAAAAGTATTATGTTGAATATAATAAATACAATTCTATCTGTAAATAAAAATATTTGTTAATGATCAGGGGAAAGAAAGCTTATTAAAACTGCTAAATGCCAATTTTTACCTATTACATTTTGTATATAAACCTATTTTACCTATTACACCTATTTTACCTATTACATGTTGTATATAAACAAACACTGCTATACACTCATGTATCATAAGTAACCAATACACTTTTATGGAAGACAATTTGGTATCTCCTGAAATTCAAATGAGTGGTGTTTTTGGTTATATTTTATAGAAAACTGGACACAATTTTGTAAAAGTACATGCAAAAAATGATAATGCAAAAACGATACATGAGAGTATTCTAGTAGTAAAAAACTAGACAAACCCAAAGTGTCCATTAATAGGAAATTTACTAATAAAAACAATTCATAGGGCTGGGGATATAGCTCAGTTGGTAGAGTGCTTGCCTTGTGAGCACAAGGCCCTGGGTTCAATTCCCAGCACCACCAAAAAATAAATAAATAAATAAATAAATAAAAATAATTCATAACTCTGAAGAAAAAGATTAGAAAAAACTGTAGAGAGTAAATTATCAAAATTATATAACAAAAATGGGAGGAAGAACATTTAAGTGTCTGTCATAAGGGCCCATGTACTCAATATAATGGAAAAAAACGAGTCACGCTAAGAAAAATCACATTATGAAATTTTAGAACACCAGAGATAAAGAAAATTTTAAGAGAATTCACAGAGAAAATGTAAGTCACATAAAGGAATGAAAATCCATTTGGGATCAGACTTCTCATAGGTAATATTGACTACTACTAGAGCATGGCCTTCAAAATTTTGAGGAAAAATTATTTTCATCTACAATTCAATGCCCAAATAAAATACAATCTAATATAAAGACAAAACAGAGAATTTAGACTGAAATGACTCAAAAATTTCATTTTCAACATTATTTTTTCAGAAGCTCTGGAGGAAATACTTCAGTAGAATGAAGGAATAAACAAAAAGGAAAACAACCAAAATGCAAATTGTCCAACAAAAAGACAACACAGGGAAGTCCCAGGATCAGAGCTGTAGATCAAACAAGCAAACTGACTAAAGCAGTACAATGAAGGAGGAGGAGTAAAGGAGGGATGTTCCAGGAAAAATAATATTATCAAGCTTTTGAAAAATTAATGAGAGGCGCTAGAGAGACTTGTTAAGACATTGAGGGGGGTAGGGATTAGCCAGTTAGCCCACAGGAAATGAAGCAAATGAATAAACAAAACGATAACACAACAGTTGGGGGGGGGGCAGCAAAAATTTGTTTAAGCTAATGAATGTTACAGACTGCTTAAATATTTAACAAAAAAAATTACATAACTTTTTAGAACTGGCAAAGTGGGTCTCTAATATGATCTGAATCCTATGCCCCCATAAAAAGGGTTAATAGGTAAAATTTTAAAATTGTTTAATGAAGAAAATCTCAGTAAACACATTCTTTATAAATAAGAAAGGATCAGAATAAAGAAGTTAACACTACAGGTGGCTGCTTCGGGAGAACCAAGGGGAGGGAAAAGGACTTATTTTATTGTAAACCTGGCACTACTCAGATTTTTACTCACCTGCAAGAATTACTTTAATACAAAAAGTTCTTACATTATAAACTGGTATTAAAATCAATAGAAATCAAGAAATACTAGGGTATACACTTAACAAACCATGAGATATAAGTTTCCCTGTATTATTTGAAATTACATAGTAATCAAGTCAGGCACTAAAACAGTGATTAATCCTGGAAGGGTAGAGAAAAGACAGAGAGGTGGTACAAGATAGACTCATCTAATCATAGAACACGGAAGAGCAGAAATAGCAAGAATAATATATAATCTTACTACATAGGCTGAAACAACCATAATAAGAAGAATTAGTTAAACAGAATTAGTTAAAAGTAGCTGCCTTTAGGGAAGTAGGGATAGAGAAATATGGAGCAGGATTTCTTGTTTTTCATTAAAAGACCATCTGTTCTACTTGATTTTTAAGAATATGCATATATTACCTTTGAGATTTTAAACGGTCGCCCTGAGATATAATGGATCAAAGACCCATGGGGTTCCCAGAAACTTGTTACCCAAAAATAATTTTCACAAAAAGGTAAAATATACTCAGCATAGCCTTCAAAACCTGTAAAATACCCTCTAGAATATACTGATGAAGAAATACAGTAAGTACACAAGTAAATACTAATTTATTGGGAATAAAGTTGGGTAGGACAGGTAGTATCCCTAATAACACATAAGGAATAAGTAATGAAATTCAATCTGAATCATTTAATTCAAAGAAGAGATAAATAAGAAAAATAACAGTTTGCAACTCATTCCTAAGAATTCTGAGGCAAAATCAAGTTGCCACCTCAAAAAGAAAAAACAAAACATAACAAAACCATAACAAAGATCACTCTGCAGAAGATTCTGAAATTATAACTAATCATTTTATTTCTCTCACATAATTCCAAAATAAAATACATTTGCACCCATTCTTACATCTTCAAAACAATCTACTAATATTCTGTGTATACTATGACAAGGAGGTTTAAAAGCAATGAATGAAGTATTGAGAATATTTATAATTACGCTTTTAAGATTTCTTATGAAACTATTTACAAATTACATAAAGAATTCTTTAGCCATAAAAAATGAATTAAGATATATCTATATGATATTATACATGTTAAACAACCAGGTTACAGAAAATAATTTGGGAACATGAAAAAATGATAACTATATAAAGGAAAAGTTAGACTAAAAAACATATTATTAATACCTAAAGATAGAGTATAATTGCAACTTTATTCCAGGGTACTCTACAATAAACAAAAAGGCATCAGCACATCTTCAATTTTTAACAATCAAACTCTTGGTTTATAAGAGCTGATATGTGAATTACTAGACATTATGATCCTTCATTTTTTTCCCAGCTAATAATATGCTTCAAATTTTGATTACTTCTAAATCTGTTGTATTAAGTCTGAAACCGATTAATGATGTACTGTATCCTGCTAAGTAGAATTAAATTAGTGTATAATTGATTAGTATGTAATTGAAGCAGTTGTAGATTTATCAACTTTAATTAGGATAGCTTATTACAGATAATTTACACTATAAGAGAGAAAATAGAAACAAGAAGTTCATCGAAACCTCCAATTAAGATCAGAGACAATATTAAAGATTAGAAAGGGCTATATGCTAATTCCAAGTTCTTTGAAAGTAAATCATTTTAAGTCAAAATCCTTTTAGAGGAAAAAATTGATTATTAACCTTTGAGCTTAGAATTTTCAAGTAATTACACTATTTATGTAATCTACTGTAATAGGTGATGCTGACTCATGTGAGCAGATAAAGAGAACACATACCAATAATATCATCTACCCAGGACACTAAATTATACTGAAAACAAAACAAATTAAAATACTTAAATATTTCTCAAAATTCATTTAAAGAGTTATTCAAACAAGAGAAAATCTCAACTCCATTCCAGAAATAAATATCAACAAAGACAAGAAAGGAGAAAGAGCCTCTCCATAGCAGAACACAGTAGTATCTTTGGTTTTCCCAATATGTTTGTGGGTAGTAACTACAGCCCAGAAAGTTCCACATGTAAATTGCTAACTCCCCTGAGTTTAAAGTCATGGTAATTAGGCTCATTATCTTACATGCTAATGACACAGAGATAATAAGTTTGCAGTGAATAATTCATATACTACCAGCTCTCATGGTGATGCTCACTGCTAATAGTTTATTTACGGTACAAGTTACACTGCATTTTTATATTTAATCTTATTGCCTAGATAAACAGGAATCACTTAGTGTGGAAATCTAATTTACAATCAGTAAATGATAAAATCATAAGCATATATTGGTTTGTATATTTATATAATTTTTACTCATTATTCATAATTACTTATAACAAACTATCATACAAATGTCTTGTATTAAGATTAAAGTAACTTTTAAGTGATTATTTTGAACTAAACTTCAAAAATGATAAACTGAATTGATGTCAATAAAAAAATTGTTTCAGTAACATATTTTTCAAATAAATGCTAATATCATTACACTCCTAATTTTAAAATGTACAGATAGACTATTTTGGAACTTTGAATATCAAAGTACAAATGAACCACATATTTCTTAATAAAACCTATAAAATCATAAATTTTTACCCAGTTTTGTAACGTACCGAAGATTAGATCTGTCCTACTTATGTTAACAAAGGTAATTTTAATCTATTTCAAAATGACCTTATTAGTTAAAATAACCTATTTCATAGCTTAAATATTATAAAAACTTTTACATTACAAGGTGTCTGATTATAGTGATTTAAATTTATCTAAATCAGTTTAAATTTTTCAATAATATTTTGTATTTCTAAAATGATTCTAAAATAGTTTTGTTTTTAAGGTAAAAATGATTCAAAATATTGGTTGCTTCAATAAAGATAGGTTAAGTAGGGATCAAGTAACATCAGGTAAGAACTTCAAAAAACTCAATAGCTTTAAAATTACAAGGTCTTTTCCTCCCTTATACCGGCTGATCATCCTAGGTCATCGGAGGGTTCTACTCTATGTCTTTTCATTTTTAGTACCCCAATATGATGGAGCAATCATGATCTCAAATTCTGCAAGTTATCATGGCAGATTAAAAGAGTACTGTGGGGGTTTTTCAAGATGGCGGACTAGAGGGTGGCTGCATTTCATGTTGCTCCAGGACTCAGGATTCAAGAAGAGGAGATTTTTTTTTTTTTTTTTTTAATTGTAAACAAATGGGATACATGTTGCCTCTCTGTTTGTACATGGCGCAAAGGCATACCATTTGTGTAATCATAAATCCACATACAGTAATGTTGTTTGATTCATTCTCTTATTTTTTCCCCTTCCCCCCACCCCCCCACCCTTCTTTACCCTCTATACAGTACTTTCTTCCTCCATACTTGCCCCCCTCCCTAACCCTAACTCTAACCCTAACACTAACCCTTCCCTCCCCCCCATTATGTGTCATCCTCCACTTATTAGCGATATCATTCGTCCCTTGTCTTTTTGGGATTGGCTTATCTCACTTAGCATGATATTCTCCAATTTCATCCTTTTGCCTGCAAATGCCATAATTTTGTCATTCTTTATGGCTGAGTAATATTCCATTGTGTATATATACCACAGTTTCTTTATCCACTCGTCAATTGAAGGGCATCTAGGTTGGTTCCATAGTCTGGCTATTGTGAATTGAGTAGCTATGAACATTGATGTGGCTGTATCTCTGTAGTATGCTGATTTTAGATCCTTTGGGTATAGGCCAAGGAGTGGGATAGCTGGGTCAAATGGAGGGTCCATTCCAAGTTTTCTAAGGAATCTCCACACTGCTTTCCAGAGTGGCTGCACTAATTTGCAGCCCCACCAGCAATGAATGAGTGTACCTTTCTCCCCACATCCTCGCCAACACCTGTTGCTTGTATTTTTGATAATCGCCATTCTAATTGGGGTGAGATGGAATCTTAGGGTGGTTTTGATTTGCATTTCTCTTATTACTAGAGATGTTGAACATTTTTTCATAAGTTTATTGATTGCTTGTACATCTTCTTCTGTGAAGTGTCTGTTCTTTTCCTTAGCCCATTTGTCGATTGGATTATTTGTATTCTTGGTGTAGAGTTTTTTGAGTTCTTTATAGATTCTGGATATTAGTGCTCTATCTGAAGTATGATTGGCAAAGATATTCTCCCACTCTGTAGGCTCTTTAAGAAGAGGAGATATTGAGAGACTTGGGACCAACTCAAAGCCACTGGGTGAGTCTATCCCGTTGGAGAGGCGTCCTGGATGGAGTGGTAGTCCTGGAATACAGGGAACTTTGTGAAGTAGAGTTGCCGAACGAGACACCCCTCACACGCTAGAGGAGTGAACTCAGACAACTGGGAGCATTATAGAGGAGGCCACTCAGCACAGCGCTTGGATTTGGAGCAACCCACCAGTGCTCCGGGCGGCCGCCCAGAGGAGGAGCTGTGCGGCAAGCTGTTTGGACTCACAGCGACTACTCCTGAACACGGGGGGGCTGCTCGGAGGAGGAGGAGGAGGAGGAGGAACGGACTGCGGGCAGATTCTCTGAGGAGAGGTAGCCTAAGGAGACTCGTCTGCGAAGGGTGAGGCTCCCAGGCCCAGGAGGTAGGTCCGGGCCCCGGGGAATGTTGCAGAGGAAGGGAGCCCAGCCCAGGCAGTAGATGTGGATTGAGCGGAACCTCTAGGAGGGGAACTGATAGGCGAGACCTCCCAACCGGGTGAGTCTTCCCTGCTGGGTGAGGTTTTCCCACAGGACGGTAAAAGAAGACGCAGGCCCAAACAGGCCTTGCCTCAGCCCGCAGCCTAGTTCCCCCTTGGATGACCACTTGTCAACAAGTGGAGGCGCCTCTGCCCACTAGCAGTGAATATACCCCACCTGAAGGCCACCACCCCTAAAGAGGCAGCTTCCTTGTGGAGCACCGCACTATCAACTTCCTCCAAGACTTCAGGCTACTGAAGGCTAAGAGGGAATATACTAGAAATCTTCAGGAACATTATAAGCCAATAGAGGAAATCTGCAATATCTCAGTGGTCCACTGATACCTGAACAATATGAGAAAACAAGGGAAGAAAATGCCCCAAACAAATCTAGATGTTACATCAATAAAACCCAATGACAGCATGGCAGAAGAAATGACAGAAAGGGAGTTCAGAATGTACATAATTAAAATGATCAGGGAAGCAAACGATGAGATGAAAGAGCAAATGCAGGCACTGAATGATGAGATGAAAGAGCAAATGCAGGCACTGAATGATCGCACCAATTGACAGTTAAAAGAGCAAATACAGGAAGCAAAAGATCATTTCAATAAACAGTTAGAGATATTGGGAAAAAAAAAACAAACAGAAATCCTTGAAATGAAGGAAACAATAAACCAAATTAAGAACTCCATAGAAAGCATATCCAATAGGATAGAACACCTGGAAGACAGAACCTCAGACACTGAAGACAAAATATTTAACCTTGAAAACAAAGTTGAACAAACAGAGAAGATGGTAAGAAATCATAACAGAATCTACAAGAACTGTGGGATATCATGAAAAGGCCAAATTTAAGAATTATTGGGATTGAGGAAGGCTTAGAGAAACAAACCAAAGGAATGAACCATCTATTCAATAAAATAATAACAGAAAATTTCCCAAATCTGAAGAATGAAATGGAAAATCAACTTCAAGAGGCATACAGGACTCCAAATACACAAAATTACAACAGACCCACACCAAGGCACATTATTATGAAAATACATAACATACAAAATAAAGACAGAATTTTAAAGGCTGTGAGAGAAAAGAACCAAATTACATTCAGGAGGAAACCAATACGGATATCAGCAGATTTTTCAATCCAGACCCTAAAAGCTAGAAGGGCCTGGAACAACATTTTTCAAGCCCTGAAAGAAAATGGATGCCAACCAAGAATCTTATATCTAGCAAAACTTACCTTCAAATTTGACGATGAAATAAAATCTTTCCATGATAAACAAAAGCTAAAAAAATTTTCAAAAAGAAAGCCAGCATTAAAGAACATTCTCAGCAAAATATTCCATGAGGAAGAGATGAAAAACAAAGAAGCGAATCAGCAAAGGGAGAAATTATCCTAAAGGAATTGTCAAATAAAGGAGGAACCAAGTCGTGTCAAATAAATAAATAAATAAATAAAATTTAAAGAATGAACCAAATGACCAGGAATACAAATCATATCTCAATAATAACCCTGAATGTTAATAGCCTGAATTCATCAATCAAGACATAGACTGGCAGATTGGATTAAAAAGAAAGATCCAACAATATGTTGCCTGCAAGAGACTCACCTCACTGACTAAAGGTGAAAGAATGTGGAAAAACATACCATGCACATGGACTCAGCAAAAAAGCTGGGGTATCCATCCTCATTTCAGATAATGTGGACTTCAAGCCAAAGTTAGTCAGAAGGGATAAAGAAGGACATTTCATACTGCTTAAGGGAAGCATAAATCAGCAAGACAGAACAATCATAAACATCTATGCCCCAAACAGTGGCTCATCCATGTATGTCAAACAAATCCTTCTCAATTTCAGAAACCAAATAGACCATAACACAATAATACTAGGTGATTTTAACACGCCTCTCTCACCACTGGACAGATCTTCCAGACAAAAATTGAACAAAGAAACCATGGATCTCAATAACACAATCAATAATTTAGACTTAACGGACATTTATAGAATATACCATCCAACCAAGAGCGAATACACTTTCTTCTCAGCAGCACATGGATCCTTCTCTAAAATAGACCATATATTATGCCACAAAGCTAATGTTAGCAAATACAAGTAGAGACACCACCTTGTATTCTATCAGATCATAATGGATTGAAATTAGAAATAAATGAAAGAGTAAAAAACAGAAACTACTCCAACACCTGGAGATTAAACAATATGCTATTATATGATGAATGGATAACAGAAGATATTAGGAAGGAAATTTAAAATTTCTTAGAGGTAAATGAGAACAAAGAACACCATATCAAAATCTCTGGGACACTATGAAAGCAGTACGTAGAGGAAAATTTATTTCATGGAGCGCATTCAATAAAAGAAGTAAAACTCAACAAATAAACGACCTAACACTACAGCTCAAAGCCCTAGAAAAAGAACAGACCAACACCAAAAGTAGTAGAAGACAGGAAAGAGTTAAACTCAGAGCTGAAATCAAAGAAATTGAAACAAAAGAAACAATACAAAATACTGACAAAATAAATAGTTGGTTCTTCGAAAAAATAAACAAAATTGATAAACATTTAGCCACACTAACAAAGAGAAGATGAGAGAAAACCCAAATCACTATATTTTGGAATGATCAAGGAAGTATCACAACAGACACGACTGAAATACAAAACATAATTAGAAGCTATTTTGAAAATCTATACGCCAACAAAATAGAAAATTTCGAAGACATCAACAGGTTTCTAGAGACATATGAATTGCCTAAACTGAACGAGGAGGACATACACAATTTAAATAGACCAATTTCAAGTAATGAAATAGAAGAAGTCATCAAAAGCCTACCAACAAAGAAAAGTCCGGGAAAAGATGGGTTCTCCGCCGAGTTCTACAAAACCTTTAAAGAAGAGCTCATTCCAATACTTCTCAAAGTATTCCATGAAATAGAAGAGGAGGGAACCCTCCCAAACTCATTCTATGAAGCCAATATCACACTGATACCTAAACCAGACAGAGACACATCAAGGAAAGAAAATTTCAGACCAATATCCTTAATGAACATCAATGCAAAAATTCTCAACAAAATTTTAGCAAATTGCATACAAAAACATATTTTAAAAAGATAGTGCACCATGATCAAGTGGGTTTCATCCCAGGGATGCAAGGTTGGTTCAACATCAGGAAATCAATAAATGGAATTCACCATATCAATAGACTTAAAGTCAAGAATCACATGATTATTTCAATAGATGCAGAAAAAGCATTTGATAAAATACAGCACCCCTTCATGCTCAAAACACTAGAAAAAATAGTGGGAACATTCCTTAACATTGTAAAGGCCATCTACGCTAAGCCCATGGCTAATATCATTCTAAATGGTGAAAAACTGAAAGCATTCCCCCTAAAAATTGGAACAAGGCAGGGATGCCCTCTTTCACCACTTGTATTCAATATTGTCCTTGAAACTCTAGCCAGAGCAATTAGACAGACCAAAGAAATTAAAGGGATACGAAGAGGAAAAGAAGAACTCAAACTATCTCTATTTGCTGATGATACAATTATATACTTAGAGGAACCAGGAAATTCCACCAGAAAACTTTTAGAACTCATAAGTGAATTCAGTAAAGTAGCGGGATATAAGATCAATGCACATAAATCTAATGCATTTTTATACATAAGTGATGAATCTTTGGAAAGAATAATTAGGAAAACTACCCCATTCACAATAGCCTCGAAAAAAATAAAATACTTGGGAATCAATCTCACAAAAGAGGTGAAAGACCTCTACAATGAGAACTACAGAACACTAAAGAAAGAAATTAAAGAAAACCTTAGAAGATGGAAAGATCTCCCATGTTCTTGGATAGGCAGAATTAATAC
Organism: Sciurus vulgaris; assembly: GCF_902686455.1. Classification (NCBI taxonomy): domain Eukaryota; kingdom Metazoa; phylum Chordata; class Mammalia; order Rodentia; family Sciuridae; genus Sciurus; species Sciurus vulgaris. The sequence goes on from NC_136464.1 coordinate 53,353,022, forward strand.
TGTCAAAATGGCCATACTACCAAAAGTGCTACACAGATTCAATGCAATTCCAATTAAAATCCCAATGACGTACCTTACAGAAATAGAGCAAGCAATTATTAAATTCATCTGGAAGAATAAGAAACCCAGAATAGCTAAAGCAATCTTTAGCAGAAAGCAAAGCAGGGGGTATTGCAATATCAGATCTTCAACTCTACTACAAAGCAATAGTAACAAAAATGGCATGGTACCAAAATAGAAAGGTAGATCAATGGTACAGAATAGAGGACATGGACAAACTCAAATAAATTCAATTTTCTCATACTAGACAAAGGGGCCAAAAATATGCAATGGAGAAAAGATAGCCTCTTCAACAAATGGTGCTGGGAGAATTGGAAATCCATATGCAACAGAAGGAAACTAAACCCGCATCTCTCAGCCTTCACGAAACTAAATTCAAAATGGATTAAGGACCTCGGAATCAGACCAGAGACCCTGCATCTTATGGAAGAAAAAGTATGTTCAGATCTTCAACATGTCGGCTTAGGACCAGACTTCCTCAACAGGACTCCCATAGCACAAGAAATAAAAGCAAGAATCAATAACTGGGATAGATTCAAACTAAAAAGCTTTCTCTCAGCAAAGGAAACTATCAGCAATGCGAAGAAAAAGCCTACAGAGTGGGAGAAAATTCTTTGCCAATCATACTTCAGATAGAGCACTAATCTCCAGAATCTATAAAGAACTCAAAAAACTCTACACCAAGAATGCAAATAACCCAATCGACAAATGAGCTAAGGAAATGAACAGACACTTCACAGAAGAAGATCTACAAGCAATCAACAATCATATGGAAAAATGTTCAACATCTCTAGTAATAAGAGAAATGCAAATCAAAACCACCCTAAGATTCCATCTCACCCCAATTAGAATGGCGATTATCAAGAATACGAGCAACAACAGGTGTTGGCGAGGATGTGGGGAGAAAGGTACACTCATACATTGCTGGTAGGGTTGCAAATTAGTGCAGCCACTCTGGAAAGCAGTGTGGAGATTCCTTAGAAAACTTGGAATGGAACCACCATTTGACCCAGCTATCCCACTCCTTGGCCTATACCCAAAGGACTTAAAATCAGCATAGAGATACAGCCACATCAATGTTCACAGCTGCCTAATTCACAATAGCCAGAGTGTGGAACCAACCTAGATGCCCTTCAATTGATGAATGGATAAAGAAACTGTGAGATACACACACACACACACACACACACACACACACACAATGGAATATTACTCAGCCATAAAGAATGATAAAATTATGGCATTTGCAGGCAAATGGATGAAATTGGAGAATATCATGCTAAGTGAGATAAGCCAATCTCAAAAAACCAAAGGACGAATGATCTCGCTGATAAGTGGATGATGACACATAATGGGGGGTGGGAGGGGTTAGTGTTAGGGTTAGGGAGGGGGGCAAGAATGGAGGAAGGAAGGACTGAATAGAGGGAAAAGAGGGGTGGGAGGGGTGGGGGAAGGGAAAAAATAACAGAATGAATCAACGACATTGCCCTATGTAGATTTATGATTACACAAATGGTACGCCTTTACTCCATGTACAGAGAAACATGTATCCCATTTGTTTACAATAAAAAAAAAAGAATAAAAAAAGAGTACTGTGGACAGACTTGCATTGGTAATTTAAAAACTATGGTTCAGAAAAACATATTTTGCTTCTGCTCATAACTGAGAACAATTGTATGAAAAGTTAAAGCTTTGAAAAAGTTTAAATTTTTAAAATTACAGAAGAAAAATTTTTCTCAACAAGACATCTACCCCACTAAGTAGCCTATGAATACAGGCTAGATAATGTTCATGAAGGCCTTAGAAAATAACAGTCTTCCAAATTCCCTTTTGTATTAAACAACTATCACATCACAACAGCCAGTTCCAAGAAAAATTTCTAAGTATACTATCAGAAAAACATTAGGATTTCAAAACTCCAAATTTGAACACATTACCTGCTTAAAATCCTCTCATTCCAAGAAGGACCATCCATGTAATGATTCCTAGACACCTTTCTAAGGACAGCTAAATACTCAACACAATCAACAAAATACTCCAGCGTGACAAAACTAAAAAATTTGCTATACTCAGGCATTCCTACCTGTTCACATTCTACCCATGGCAGAATGCTTTCTCTGCCACCTTTATCTGAGTGAAAGGTTTTACACTGCCTCAAAACTGATTCCACATCTCCACTGTAATTGACTCTTCACTAGTTTATGAATTTCTCAAAAATAAACACTATTCCTTACCTTTGAATCCTTAGCATATGACATTTAGTGGCAATAAATAAACATCTAAAAAAATGACTAATGCTCCCTATTGCCAAATGAATGCTCTTATAGGAAAGTAGTATGTTTGATAAATGAAGACCAGCTGTCCTGATTGCCCTTGAAGATATAACTGAAAAAATAAGTTTGCTCAATGAGTTCTATTCAATATCTAAATATTAGAGTCAATATGTTGGTGTCAATTCTTATAAATTAAAGTTATGACAGTTAATTTATCTTCTCATTCATCCCCCCGATTTTTATTTATAATTCAGATTTGCTCAATGTCAAGAACTATGAGAGAATCTAGGCATGGCATTAAGTAAATATGAGTGCAGGTGCTGTCATATTAGATAAAAACAAGCTGTTTGATATTTTGTCCAACTAATTTTTTTTTTCCTTGAGATGGGGGTCTCACCATGTTGTCCAGACTTGCCTCAAATTCTAGGGTTCAAATGATCCTCCTTCCTTGGCCTTGAAAGAAGATGGCACTGCAGGCACACATCACTGTGCCCAGCTTACTCATCTCACTTTTTGATGTCTGATGTTCACTTTACATTATGAGATTTAATACTCAATTTTATATTAAAATATTCACTATAGTTATGAAAAAGTTTGAAGTAATTATTATGCATTGACTATAAACTTGTCAACTACATTTTAGATACAAAGGTTTTTATAAAGCATGTTACAGAATAGTATTTTTCAAGCTCACAATTTTAAAATGAAATACTCTAGTTAAAGAAAAGCAAACTGACATTAAAATAGAAGACTTTGTTTTAAGCAGAAATAAATGAGAAAATAAAAAAAAAAGATATCAGACTCAATTATTGCATCTGGAAGGGAAATTATCAACAACATTGAGAAAATATGGAAAAAACTAATGAAAATGACAAACCCCCTTTGTAATGACATTTTATAAATCAGAGATTAAAACATGCAAAATAAGAGACACTGGGAAAAACAGCATCTCTACATTCCTGAAATATTTTCAGAAAAGAAAAAATGCAAAGTTATCAGTATAATTCTTAGTCATTCTTTTGTCATCATCCTTCAGTTGCCTAAACCAGAGCAAAACAAAGTGACTCACATAGCTACTGAGCTGGGTTTTTTTACCTTTAACATGTGTAGAAAGGAATTAAATGTATTTTTGACAATGTATTTTTTACTTATTTAAATTTTTTTTATTAATCAAATAGATGATAAGTACAAAGATGTATATTTTGATGGTGAAACCTTATTGCATAATATCTATACTATTAGCCAGGGGCTGTAGCACAGGTCTGTAATCCCAGAAATTCAGGAGACTGAGACAGGAGGACCAAAAGTTTGAAGGCAGCCTCAGCAACTTAGCAGGGCCCAAAGCAACTTAGCAGGACATTATCTCAAAACAAAAATTAAAAAGGGATGGGGATGTAGCTCAGCGGCAAAGTGTCCCTGGGTTCAATCCCCAATACCAAAAAAATAAAGGAAAAGAAAAAGAAAACTGTACTATTATAGACTATCAAAACAACAAGTTTATTTCTCAGTTTTATTGGGGCATAAATAAAATGACCCATCTTAATAGGACCCAGCTTTTCATGACTCCACTTCAGCTTGTGTCAGATACCTGTGGGAAAACCATTTAATATAAGAGTTTTATAACTGTAGAAATTTTAACCATCCATATAACTGGTTTAAATATATTTACACAATTACAAAGTAAATTGCTGATGAATATAAATTAAGTTAAAATATGTACAGTAATTGCAAATGGTGGAGTAGCAAATATGAATGGAAAACAAGAGCAGAATTTTTCTTAAAAATTAGGAGGCTGCCTCTAGGTGCAGTGGTAAACACCTATGATCCCAGTTACTTGGAAGGGTAAGGCAAGAAGATCACAAGTTCAAGGCCAGTCTTGGCAAACTGGAGGTCAGCCTCAGCAACTTAGCAACACCCTTTCTCAAAATAAAAAATAAAAAATACTAGGGAGTAGCTTCTTGGTAAAGTGCCCCTGGCTTCAGTCTCCAATACTGGGGGGAAAGGAAATTAGCCTGCCACTTAAAAAAAAAAAAAAAAAAAAAAAAAAATGGTTGAAATCCTACTCTATGTATTAAAACTTTAGCACAAAAATTCTACAAAAGCTCATGGATAAACTATAATAAAATAGTATTCTAATGAAAGAAAACTCACTAAAATAGCTAAATTTCTAAAATATTTTGATCAGATTAGAATTAACCATATTTATCCATTGTTCAAATCTCTATTATAAGTATTGTATGGTTTCCTCCACACAGGTTTTAAAAACCTAAGCATTTTATTGTTTTTACTTATTTTGTAATAAAATTTCCAATTATTGCTATATAAATGCTACTGATTGTTTTGCATGTTAACTTTACATCCTGCTACTTTGCTAAATTTTTGTATTGAGCTATTTTTATTTTGATTCTCTTAAGTTTTCAGGTATGCTATCATGTCATCTGAAGTTCCAAGTACTTATGCCTGATTTTTCTAGTCAAACTGCATTGCTTTTAACCTCCAACATAATGTTAAATTACAATGGTAAAATAATAGTAGAGATAAGCATATATTTTTAACTTATTCCTGGCATCAGTAAGAATGTATCAAGGAAGACTGCATCAATGTATCAGCTGGTTTTAGAATTCAGGTAAATCTATGTAAACATGTTAAGGAAGTATCTAACCATTACTATTTTCTCAAAAAATTGTTTTTAGTAGAAATGGGTGTTGAATTTTCTAAGAAGCACTTTCTATAGCTGTGGAGATATTCATCTAAGTTTTCTCCTTGGGTCTACTAATATGGTAAATTAAGAGATTTTCAAATACTGAGTCATTCTTGAATTCCTGGTATAACCCTCTCTGTAGCTCAAGGTATTGTTTACTTAATGTGGCATCAGTCCTTTGCCAATATTTTGTTAAAGATTTAATTTAGTATTCATAAATGATGTTGGTCTAAATGTTCATTTTGTGCTATTTTTATCAGTTAGGTATCGATGATATATTTAATACACTAAAAAAATATGAAAGTCCCCTCCACCATGCTTTTTTTCCTTGGCAGTGTGAAGGATAGAACGCAGGGTCACACATATGCTAGGCAAGCAATCACTGAAATATATCCCCAGCCCATTTTCTCAAATTTCACATAAGACCTGGTCTTGAGGCAGAATAGTTTTAGGCCTGAGTAAGTTAACAGCTCCACAGACATTGAGCATTCAAGTTCTCACCATCTTTTCATTTTCACTCCATCATCTAACGTTTTGGTTCTATCCTGAACTATTCCCCGTAAGATTCCAAGATAGCTCCAACAATTCTAAGAACCCATTTTGATGGAAATGCCAGGAACCCATCATGAAATCTCTCATGTTTCATTGGGCACATATGAATTATAGGCCAGATATCAGTCGTATGTCCAAGTCTATACAAATACCATTCAAAAAAAATTAGGTTATCATCACTGCTCTAGACTAAGCAGGATTTATTCAAGTCACATGATAGTGGGAGAAATCCACCAAAAACAAACAAAAAAGGATCTGATACAACAACAGTAGTAATGAAAGTTTACCTTTTTAGTAAGAGAAATGCATAGCTAGTAATTTACATTAACTGCAGATTTTAGCTATGACATATATTTTACTATAGGGCAAGGCTAGATGAGGTATTTAGAGTCATTACAGTTCTTATGTTCTACAAGACAGGCAAATAGCACAGTGCTTAAAAGATTGGGTTTTGAAGTCAGACTGGCCTGGATTTAAATATCCTCCCACTACTTATTTGTTGTACAGTTTTGGCCAATATACCTTCTCTCTTCTGGAAATCCCGATAGTATTATTACTTAATTCATGCTGCTATGAGAATTGAATGAAATGATGAATGCAAAATGCTTAGCAGTTTACCTAAACTTCATAGAAAATACTCAATAAATATTGTTATTGGCCTGTACTATAATTTTTCATCATTAATTCAGAATTTGTGATAACTACATCAGATTATTTCCAAACTCAGAAAAATTATTAATCATTTCATCCCCAATAGTTTATAAATAGCAAATTGAGGATGAGAGATATAACAACATTCTAACTGCTATCTCTCTCTGAATTCTCCCTTCTCCCTCATGGGCATTTCCTCTACTTACAACTTAATGCCTCTAACATACCATTAGGTTTACTCCTGTAAACTAAGTATTACAAAACCAAGTTCATTACTTTCCTCAAATGTTGCTTCTGAAGTTATAGCATCAGTACTTATCTATACAGATGGCAAGAAAAAAACCTCAAAATCTCCCTGGATGCCCTCACCTTATAAATCAGTCACTAGATCTTATCAACTCTACCTGTGACTCCTTCCCTTCTGGTCTTAAGTCAGTAAGACACTGTATAAAGACCCCCATTATTTCACTGACACCTATTATGAAAAATTTTCAGACTAGTATATATTTCTCTAGCCTCAACTTCTCTCCATTTCATCCTGTATTTTATTGAGTATCTTTGTAAAACCCAACCTAAATGTTTACCTGCTTAAAAATCTTCCACAGGTCCCAACTACCTCTCATAAAATAAATAAACCAACAACAATTTTAGCCTATATATAAAATCTCTCACAATCTGACCCTACTTCTACATGTATACTTCATCTCTTACCCCTTTTCCATGACAGAGTCAATATTTTAACCAACTATACAATATCTCACTGTTCTCTAAAACACCTTATCCGTTCATGCTCCTGTATGTTCATGCACTTCTATTTGAGGTATAGGAGTATCTCCTCCTTTGTTCATGTTGAGTCCCTTGTACTCAACTATTTCTACTCATTCTTCAAGAACTACCTCACATATCAAATCATTTTGGAAGCTGGGGGGAATACTAGGGATTGAACCCAGGGCACCTTACCACTGAACTATGCCAAGTCTTTTTTTTTTTTTTTTTTTTTTTTTTGAGACTGGGTCTGGCTAAGTTGCTGAAGCTGGCCTCAACCTTATAATCCTTCTGCCTCAGCCTCCCAAATCACTGAAATTATAGACATGACATCAGGCCCACCTAAAATATCAGCTCTTTGAGAAAGCTTCTTGCATCCCTCATAAATACAAGAAAATTTAACTTCTCTTTATAGATTATACATAATTCTAACACAGCAGTTATCATGCTATTTGGTGGCTAGTTATCACCTGTCTACAATCCAAGATAGACTGAATTTTTTCAGGGTATCACTGCATTTGACACACCTTTGAATTTCTGGTAAATATAATAAACATTTTTTAAGTGGGTTGAATAAGTAGACATTGGCACAATAAGAACTAAGTCATCAAACTCCAAATCCAAAACTTTTTAACTTTACATTTCAGAAATACTTACTGAATAGAAATTTCAAAGTTCAAGGCTACCTTGTCCATTAACTATAAGTATTGAGTGAAGGAAAATTATTGTCTGTCACTCTGTATCCGGCATGTATGTAGTACAGTTTTACTCAAAGTAAAAGATTAATAAATATTAAATGAAAAAATATACAAATTATTTAAACTGAAAATGAAGTGATATACTAATTTTTATAATAACAGCATAACCAGGAAGCTCATTCATTCAGTTTTGGTTAAATTACTCAATTATTTAAATATTGCATACAGTAATCTCATCTATACTGTGTATTTGAGAGCAAGACTCTACAATGCCAAGGATTTTGCTTTGAATCTATCAATCAGTCAATATGTAGTGCTTTGATCTGGCTCATTTCACTCATATTTTCTACTTTAACCCTGTAGTAATTTAACTTTATAACTCTTATGCCAGGCCTTCAATAAGTGTCTGATGAACAAATAAAAGTATGTGTGTGTGTGTGTGTGTGCATGTACACATGGACAGGCAAGTAGTCTATGTACAATAAGTTATTATAAAATCTCAAGCTCTTTTTGGAAGTATTAAAGATATAAACAACATAGAGATAAATACAAGCATAAACAGTGACACATGAAAGCCCACTCATAAATTAATATAAAGCAAAATATTTTTCTATAATCCCATTTATTTCTAGTATGTTAGGCTTTCTATTCAATATTCACTTAAAAATTTATAAAGCTAATAGTTAGAACATGTACTTTTTTCTAGTATGCAAAAAATAAATTAAAAAAAGTCAAATTCTTCCCTGACCCCATAAAATACTGTGTTGAATTACAAAGTAATAAACTATGTTTTAATGCAGTTATCATTTAAATCAAGGGACCCTACTACTTATAAAAGCAGCATCAATTGAGAATTTCAAACAAATATTGGCTATGTCCTAGTTTATTGTGTTGAAAGACATGAAAAATTAAGAGGTAAGAAAAGAATGGTAATAAGCAGCAGAAAGTATTTGTGATTGTAAGTGTGGTGGTGCACATGATAGTTGCAGCGACTCAGGAGGCTGAGGCAGGAGAATCCAGTCTGGACAAGAACCCTGTCTCAAAATTTAAAAATTTTAGGGGCTGGTGATATAGCTCAGTTGACAGAGTGCTTGCCTAGCATGTCCAAGACCCTGGCTTCAATTCCCAGCACTACAAGAAAAAAAATTTTAAAAAGGGCTGATGGTATAGCTTAGTGATAGAGCACCCTTGGATTCAAACACATTAAAAAATATATGTAAATTAAAAATCTAGAAGAGGAGATCCACGATGGCAGACTAGAGGGAGGCTGCATTCCTTGTTGTTCTGTAACTCTGGATTCAAGCAAAGGAAATACTATTTCTCTGTGAGGCATTTGTTGCTGTCCGCCCATCCCCTGCTGTTTATCCCATTTGTCCACCAAGATCATCATCCATGGCGATCATTCTGCTACCCATATATGTGTCTTCAAATGATATGCAATAAAATGAACAAATGAAACACTCCTTCCAGGAGAAGAGAAAACACTGATCATGGCAAGATGGCAGAACCATAAAATCTTCAGATTTATTGAAAATAGCTGATAAAATATAGAAGACATCTAATAGATTAAACTGTATTTTAAACTTGTAGTTAAGAAAAAGTAATTTCAATGAGTTTCCCCAAGCACATAATAACAAAGAATCTTAGTATGAAAGATGGTGGAATGAGACAGACATTATTACTCCATGTACATGTATGAATGCGTGAATGGTGTGAATCTATATCATGTACAACCATAGAAACAAAAAAATTGTACCCCATTTGTGTACAATGAATCAAAAGACAGTCTGTAAAAATTTAAAAAATTAAAATGAATAAAAAGAATCTTAAATTCATCTAATTAGTCATAGATCCTTGATTCATTTACCAACATTTCTACCATTTTAAAAATATTTTTTGTTGTAGATGGACATAATACCTTCTGTTTTATTTATTTATTTTTTTTGTGGTGCTGAGGATAGAACTTAGTGCCTCACACGTGCTAGGCAAGTGCTCTACACTGAGCCACAACCCCAGGCCAAGAGTCAATAATCTTGAACTATACTTTACTATCCTCTGTGAAAGGAAATTCACTACCTCTAAATCAAGCTGAATCTATTTTTGTATTTCTTTATTACTAGAAAGTTATCCTTTATGAGCTAAAATTCATTCAGCCCATGTCTTCCACTCATTGGTTCTTTCATCCTTGAGATTTCACAAATAAGCCAATTAATCTCACTTCCACATGAAGAAAGTTCCTTGAATGAAAACAGTTATCACGTATATCCTAATTCCCTTCAAGTTAAAATTATCCAATTTCTTCAAGATATGGTTTTAAATTTCTTCATTAAAAATGGATGATTTAAAATCTGTCATCCCACCACAAGTTTCAACATGAGAAATATTGCATAACCTACAAAAAGTAATACATAATTATTATCCTTCTGACTTAGCTCTTGAAACTAGAAGAGAATACTTGTTATTCTATGGGTGGAGTGCCACAAATGTCCATGGAAGCTTGAAACTAATGTTTTATTGCTGAGGGAGGGGGAGGTAAAAACAAAAACAGTAAAAAAGTCTCTAAAAGAAGCTACTCTTGCTTCACCTTTATTTATTAATTTATTGACACTAAGGCTGCACTATTTCATCTGTCAATTCCCTTTTCCTGCTAGAAAGTTCATGCTTTATAGTAAAGTTAAACTAGACATTTTATGAGTTTAAAAAAAAAAAAAATCTGTTTTCCTAGCATGCACAAGACCATGGGTTCAATCCTTGATACTAGCAATATGACATAAAAAATTTTTTTGTTGCTGAAAACCAGATCAATATTCCCAATTTACTCTTGTACTTAAAAAGTTAGTTAAAATAGCAAACCAAAAACCTGTATGAGAAACTCAGGGTTGGTATTAGGTTGAAGAATAAACTAAATAGCAAAACAGTTACCAGAGAAAAAAACAGCTAATCAAATAAATCATTGTCAGAAATCTAAGTATCAGCTAAGCCAAAAACTGGTTGTAGGGTGCTTGACTAAATTATTTAACTTCTCTGAGCCTCAGAATACCCTCAGCTGTGAAATGAGAACAAAGAATTAGGATAAGTTCTCATATGCTTGGAGCTCAAGACCCCCTTAAACTTTAAAAAAGCAGTAATTTGTAAAAAGAGTTTTAGTATCTATCCACAGTTACCATATTATAAATAAAACAGCCAGGAGCAATGGCATATGCCTGTAATATCAGCCACTTGGGAGGCTGAGACAGGAGAAATGTCAAGTTCGAGGCCAGCCTGAACAAGCAGGAAAAGCTATCTAAATAATTTCCTTTGTACTATAATATTAGTAACAATACTTGACAAAATTGTTCATTTATAATATATGTCATCCATTTTATGTACAACATGGTGCTAAGTGTAATAAGAAAAATAAAACATGAGAAGATTTACATTATCATAGAAAGGATCTATATGTGTACTCTGACACTATGATAAAAAGTGAAAAAAAAATGACAATGCAATGAAACAAGTTCAAATAAAGCATTATGATAATTCCTCATCTTAAAGATATTTATGAGGATTATGTTCATATAATTAAGATAAGTATTTATTGCAAAACGAAGTCAAGGAATATCCAAAAATTTACTGGCTTAAAGAGACATGTTTCATTCTGTTATGAACACTAACACAGAAGGCTAAGGCAGGAGGATCGCAAGTTCAAGGCTGGCCCAGCCAACAGAGTAAGACCCTGTTTCGAAAGGGCTGGGGATATAGCTCAGTGGTACGATGCCCCTGGGTTCAATCTCTAATATTGCAAAAATAAAAAATAAAAGTAAAAAAAGCAAACAATTGAATACTTCAGAGTTATACATACAATTTTCCAGAGGAAAAATTCAAATGCAAGACTTAAAAGAAAGTTTAATCTTTTTTTTGGGGGGGGGGGGGTGGTACCAGGGATTGGATCCATGGACACTTAACCACTGAGCCTTTTTTTTTTTTTTTTTTTAATTTTTTTTTTATTTTGAGACTGGATCTCACTAAGTTGCTGAGGGCCTCAATAAGTTGCTGAAGCTGACTTTGAACTTGTGACCCTCCTGCCTCAGTCTCCCAAGCCGCTGGGATTACAGGCGTGCACCACCTCACCAGGCAAAATAATCTTCACACATGCCATTGAAATCACAATGACTTTGTAACAAACAATGACTTTGGCAAATATCTATAATAGCACCTATCTTCCTTTAATGCTTCAATCTCAACAGTAAAACATAAGAACAAAGTGATAATAATATCATGGGGGAAAATACTACATTAGAATCCTAGAAACATTCTTAAAGCCTGGCTAAATTTTTCAAACTTCACTGAAAACTATTACTTTATTAGCTAGCCATTGTGACTATAATGGATGGTTAGTCATTTAATTGCTGCATCTCAATAAATATTTTATCACACAGCTGCTTTCTTCCTAACATATATATTTAAAGAATCATATTTTTTCTTTATGAAAGTGAAGAATTGAAGCTCAATTTTCTCTTCCTTATTTGGGAAATAATCAAGAACACAAAACTAATCAAAATGCTCCTCTTAATTTGCAAATAACTGTAACTCAGATGAGACAGTAACAGTGTCTTACTGTTACTTAAAAATATAAAGAGTGGAAATACAAATTTGGATAGCATACCTACTTTAATAAATAAGTTCATTTTTTAAGCATACAGTTATGTACTTATTAGGATCCATAATATACATCGACCTTAAAAATACCTATTTAAGCCTGTAATCCCAAAGACTCAGGAGGCTGAGGCAGTGGGACCATAAGTTCAAAGCCAGTCTTGTCAACTTAGCAAGGCCCTGTCTCAAAAAGTGCTGGGGAAGGCTCAGTGGTTAAGCACCTCTGGGTTCCATTCCTGGTACCAAAATAAATGAATAAATAAAAAATACCTAGTTAATAATTTTAGATTAAGAAGGTTCTCTGCTATATTAACTTCGGTAATTAGTCCTTACAAATAGTACTGAATACAAATTTACATTTGACTACTTCCTTCCACTGAGCTCATCTACCCCCAAATTACTACACCCAAGTCATTCTAAGACATCTTACATTTTTTTTAAAGTTCTATATTCATTTATTCCTTTACCCTACTTGGTGTCACAGATAAAATAGGTGAAACAGCACCATCTGGTGGGTATCATCTTAGTTTTAAATAATTTTTCACATTTACGTTATTAATACTTCCTTGGAAAAAATACTGCACAATAGTAAAAACTCATTTATAAAGAACTACAAACAAGGTCTGGGTTTGTAGCTCAGTGATAGAGCACTTGCCTTGCACGCATGACAACAAGGGTTCCATTTCCAGCCTGGCAGAAAAACAATATACAAATGAATAATTAAAGGAATCTTGATTAATAAGGAAAAATGTACTTGAATATGGAAACAAGTTTACAGCATTGTTTTGTTTTTTAATCACTGAGAAGTTAACTATTATTGTAATATCATTAGGTTAAAATCTCCTCAAAACTTAACTGTGGTCTTAGTTTTAAAATAAAAAGTACTAATTAATACAAAAAAATTATATTTAACATAATCTACACAATTCAATGAAGAGAATGAGATGTGAAGATAATAATCTTTACAAATAATCTAAAAAGACAGTGCTCTCTGTTATTTATTTTGGGGTTGATTTTAATCTAAATAAGCAACCAAAATTATTAAGGTTGATCTCAAGTCTATTAATAATAAAAGCTTTCTAAGCACCAACAGTGCATTAGATAATGCTCAAAACATAAATTAGGTCATTTTATAAACTAAAATAAACATGTAATGGAAACAAACTGAAAACAAAATCAGAAACAAGGCAGTGTTACTTAGTTGGGTAAGTTTTATATCAAGCTTTTAAAGGTGAAAAGAAATAGAGCAGAATCAAAGTACAAAGAAAAAGATAGCATGTTTCCCAGATGTACTTTTAATTTATCTAAAAATAGTAACTATATTTTCCAAATAACCATGGGTTTAAACACACATTATATCAGCATGTGCTAGGCACACAATGGAAAGAAAACATAAAAACATAAACCCATGTAGCAATTGTTTTTTCCCACTGAGTACCTTCCAAAGAAAACAATTTTCCCTTTTAGTTACACTACTTTCTCCTAATAGGAAGGCATTAAACGTCTCAATTTATGTAACAAATATGTATTTTTATAATTTTTTAAAACACTAACCATAAGATTTTACCTTAACACAAAAGACTTCTTTTTAGTCACTTCAGTTTTTAATTTATAAGATTAATGAATCAATAATAAAAAGAACAAAGAGAAACAAAGAGAACATCTTGCTTTTCTTCTGTTTTTGCATGGATTGAAATTTTGGCATATTCTTTATATTGTAAGAAAGATTTTTAGTTGCTAAATGACAATTTTTTTTTTTAATTGTAAACAAATGGGATACATGTTGTTTCTCTGTACATGGAGTAAAGGCATACCATTTGTGTAATCATAAATTTACATAGGGTAATGTTGTTTGATTCATTCTATTATTTTTCCCCTCCTCCCACCCCTCCCACCCCTCTTTTCCCTCTATACAGTCCTTCCTTCCTCCATTCTTGCCCCCCTCCCTAACCCTAACTCTAACCCTAACACTAACCCTTCCCACCCCACATTATGTAACACAAAAGATTTAAAGCAAAATTCATCTCCTTGCACTAAAAGGACAATAAATTCACAAAAATGATACTTCTCACAAAAAGATGTCCGTAATATGTTGAAGATTTCAAAGCAACAGAAAACAATTATAACAGAACCAGTATATCAGAGAAAAATCTAAAATCATCTGATGAGAAAGGAAAGCACAAATAGGAAGCAAATAGATTTATTTGCAGAATCACCTAAAAAACTCAGAAATGAGATAGGCATTCTACATCTATATTTAAAAAAACAAATTAAATAAAACTCTGAATAAATGGTAAACTCCAATAAGCGTACACATTCTCTCACGTGCTCACTCACTCATCCAACTCAGCACTCAGTAGGCTTGGAACCAAGAATTAGCCACTATAGGGGACGGGAGAATATTAGAGAATTCTAAGTCAAGAAAAACAAGACCTGTAGATACTGACAAAGGGGCAAGGAAAAGACCAATCTGAACTAAATCACTCTACAGTGAGGCCCTTGCCCATACCAGAGCCTCTTGTTGCCTCACTCCAGAATCGGAAGGAAATGCCTAGAACCATTTGACATTTGAGGTAATACTGTGATGTGTAAGGTAGAGACTGAAACAAACAAATAATAATAAAGGAACCCAGATGAAACAGCACCAAGACAAGGAATACAAGTTTTTTTTAATACTATTAAAAGTAACAATAACGAAATAATGTTAGAAATAAGTTATCAATAAGAGAATGAACACTGTGATATAATCATATAACAAAATTTCATACGGAAGTATATACAAATGAACTAGGACTATATATATCAATATGCATAAATGTCAAAAATTATGTTGACTAAAAAAGGAAAGTTGAAAGTCATTTAAAGAATACCATTTGAATCATTTTTAATGAAAAACAATATTCCATAGTATTTGGAGATTTAAACATGCAATTAATGAACAGACAGAAATGGAAATGAAAATATTAATTTAGGTAGTTGTTTCTTGTGGTCAGTACAGAATGAAATAGGAACAGGGCTTTAATTATATTTCTCTGTTTTGTTTCTTAAGATTGGTGGTAAGAATTGCTTTTTCTATGCTTTTAAAGTCTGAAATAATTCACAATTTAAAAAAGAAAAAAGCCTTTGAGAGACAACGTTTTATTGTCCATTTTGGATGTTCTCTTCTATGTTCTGGAGAGGGGAGGCGTTCAGAGAAGTAACAGATAAATAAGGTATATTTAGATCAAACATACGCCATGGCAGAAATAACATTCCAGTCTATGAAAGAGGAGACCTATACTCTTATAGTCCATATACTGCCACTATCTAGCAGTGTGACTGAGCATTTTAGTAATACACCAGGTTCAGTTTCTTCAACCATTAAATAAGGAATTAGGTTCTACAATCTAAACTGTGGTTTCTGCCAGATATGGTGGCACACACCTGTAATCCCAGCAACTCAGAGGCTGAGGCAGAGGGATCAAAAGTTTGAGGCCAGCCTCAGCAACTTAGTGAAGCTCTAAACAACTTAGTAAGACTGTGTCTCAAAAGAAAAACTTAAAAGAACTGGGTATGTGGCTCAGTCGTTAAGTGCCCTGGGTTCAATACCTGGTACACACACACACAAAAAAATTTGCTTTCCACCTTTAATATCTGATACTTTGTGAACTTGCAAAGTTTATGTAAAATACACAGCTTTGAAGTGCTACTCCTAAAGAGCTCACATTGCTAACTAAAGTATGCAAAGTCTTCTTTACAAGGTAGATGCTACCTTGTTGAGAAGGGCTTCCAAAATGAACATTATGTACGTGATAGTTCCAATTTTTTACATTTGGCTTTGTAATATGATACATGATCATTACATTAATGTTCTCATTTTGCCATCTATGAGTTCTCACATTTTAGCATGCATCAGAATCATCGCAGAAAAATAGATCACTGGGTCCCTACACTCATAGAGTTTCACATGAGGTACTGGACTAAACAATCTGCATACATTTCTAACAAGTTCCAGTTAATGTTGATGCTGTTAGTCCAAGGACCATACTTGAGAACCTCTGTTCTGTGCTTTATTTAGAACTACTCAGAACTCTAGATAGGATCCTCTGGGCCCTTTTTCAACTAGAACTCATCCAAGGGCCTGTTTTCAAAAGCCTACTTGTAGCAAGAATCCTAAAAAGTCATTTTGTTGAGAATCTCCTACCTCATCATCTGATCCCATTTCCTCAAACCCAACCCTCCCGAGGTAGTACTGACCATACTAGCCTACTTTCTGTAGGAAGTCTAAGTTCATTTGGCCCAAATCCCAATGTACTCCTAATGTTTTCTCTTAGTAATTTTCCACTGCCATCCCACTCCTTGGCTGTAAGTTCCCACTTGTCCTTGCTAGATTCGGACCTGAACCCAGTTCTATACCAGTTATCTCTTCCCTTATTGCAGTCGTTCCTAGAAAAATCTGCTTTTACCACCTTAATCAATGTCCAGCTCTGGTTTCTTCCACATAACATAAAAATAATAAAATAAGGAAAAGAAATGAGGTTAACCTTAAGAATAAAGGGAAGGTCATAACTTCCCTATGTTCATATATGAATACATCACCAGTGAAACTCCACAGCATGTTCAACCACAAGAATGGAGCCAAATTAGAGTAAGTTATACTCCAGATAGGTATAATAAGTCAAAATACACTCTGCTGTATATCTAAAAAGAACAAAAAATAATAATTAGAAAGCAAAGTCACAAGAAAAAAAAAAAAAAAAGAATAAAGGGAGGGGAGGGCTAGGTATGTGGTTCAGTAGTAGACAGAACACTTGCCCTGGGTTCCATCCCCAGCACTGGAACCCACCCAACACAAAAACAAAGTAAAAAAAAAAAAAAAAAAAAAAAAGAAAGAAAAGAAAAAGACTTAGTAGAAGAAGAAAGGGACTAAAATTATGTTTTAGAAATGTTCTGATAATTTACTTTTAAAGTATTAAATTATCATAATAAATGCTGGAGCAGATGTGGAACAAAAGGAACACTTTTTTTACACTGTTGGCAAGACTGCAAATTAATATACCGCTAAGGAAATCAATATGGAGATTCCTCAAAAAAGTAGGGATGGAAAATGGAACCATCATATGACCCAGCTATACCATGCCTCAGTATTTATCCTGAAAATTAAAGTCATCATACTATCATGATACATGCATACCCATGTTTACAGCAGCACAATTCACGACAAACTATGGAACCAGTCTAGGTATCCAGCAATAAATGAATAGATAAAGAAAATGTGTATATGCACAATGGAGGTTTATTCAGTCATAAAGAAAAATGAAATTATATCATTTGCAGGAAAATGGATAGAACATGAGAATATTACATTAAGCAAAATAAGCCAACTCAGAAGGTCAAAGGTTATATGTTTTCTCTCATTTGTGGAAGCTAGAGAGGAAAAAGGAAAAGAAAGTTGTGAGGGGGATCTCATTAAAATCAAATAGAGATCAGTGGAGTAAAGGAAGGGGATGGATTAAGGCAGAAATACTAGGGAATGATATTGAACAAATTATATTATTATATTGTGTGCATATACAAATACATAACAAAAAATCCTACCATGATGCTACAATGCACCAATAAAAATATGGAAAAAGGATTAAGTTATGCAAACTCTTTATTTTCTAGAACATTCAACACAACTCAAAATCATTTTGAATTGTCTAAAAATCCATCTACACATATATACAGATATATAGGAAATAAAATACTGTTTTTTGGATTATCCTTTGAAAACTTACATCATTTTCCTAAAATTCCATCAAATTATGATAAAACATTATGTACAATTTAATTTGAAATTCAAGTAATACTTATTCTACAACTCACAGACAATGAACACATTTAATACACACTTATGTGGTACACACAGAATTGAACATAAAATAGTCATAAGTCTCAAGAAGTCCAATCTAATATGGGAGACAGACAGATAAGAGTACAGAGAAGCAAACTTACTAGGGTTGAAGAGGAAGCATTCTGAAGGAAGCAGCTGAATTTTGAAGTTATCAAGCAGATGAGATTGGGGAGGGGTAGAACAGCACATGCAACGACACAGAGACAACCACAAGCAATTAGATCGTACTGGCTAAGTAGAAAAAAGCTGGTGGCAGGAACTTGCCCATGCAAAGCACACTCTACTATCCTTGAATCCTTTAATTTCATTGTGCCACTATATATGCACATCTGTGTTTGTATAAGCTATGTTATATTTTAACAGAATAGTAAAGATGTTTAGTATTAACAAAGGGTTCAAAGGTAGGTATCCTACCATAGTATTTAAAAACCTACTTAGGCACAGTGGCACACACCTATGATCCTAGCAACTTGGGAGGCTGAGACAAGAGGATTACAAATTTGAAGCCACCTTCAGCAATTTGGCAAGACCTTGTCTCAAAATAAAAATAGGAGGGCTAGAGATGAAGTTCAGTGGGAGAGCACCCCTGGGTTTAATCCATAGCATTGCAAAAAAAAAAATAAACATAAGTAAAAGCCTACTCAAGGGATAGGGATGTGGCTCAGTGGAGGAGTGCTTGCCTAGCATGCACCAGGCCCTGGGTTTGATTCCCAGCACTGCAAAATAAATAAATAAACAAACATAAATAAATAAATGCCTATTAGTGCATAATCCTAACAACATCCTTCAAACTATTTAGAAGAGAATATATTTAAATTTGTATAAGTCGAAACAGCATATATACTTTAGTTCTTTTCTATTCTGTTATATTTCAATCCCTAGTTCTATGGTTGACATCAGTTTGTTTATTTTTCTAAATTCTATATTGGAAGTCAATCATATTTTCTCTGCCCTCAAAGAGTTACATTATAGTAGGGCGGACATTTTTGAACAACTAATTATACCATTTATTACTTAATATAAAATGATTTAGGTGAGAAAGGAGAAAGAGTGGTGATCAAAGAGATTATCCACACTTGCATTGGGGGAAACTAGAAGTAGAATTTTATAACAAAGCGTTTTCTTGCAAGTGCATAAATTCATGAATATTGTATATGTGAAGCATTTTTCCCTGCATTTCTTTGTTAAATTTGGGTATCCTGGTCTTTCTTTTCCCCTTTGCTCTTTCTACCATGCAAAAAAATTTTGTTCTCTCCTTCACTCCCAGACTAGAGCAAGAAAAAAAATCTCTTACTGAACATTTTCTCATCCAAGTTAACAATGGGAAAAATCCGAAAAGGATCAAAAGAATTATAATTTCAAATTTGATAACACAGGAGCCAATAAAACAACAAAATATTTTTCTTCTCCCAGATCTGCCCTTAAGTGTGTTTTTCTACCTCCCCTAGCCTAACCCCAAATAGACCTATAGATCTAGAAATCTGAAACACACTCAGGATTTCTCAAAAAAAAAAAAAAAAAAAAAAAAAAAAGCATTAAAATAGTGGAAATGCTTGAGGAAGATTTCATTTTGTACATGTTATTAAAACAGTATATATAAAATGAGACTTTCTTATAAAGGTAACACTTTTCAGAATAACTAAAAAGAGCAATTGGAAATGATCAGGACATAAAGTAAAATTTTACAAGGAAATTTTATAATCTATTCTTGATAATATTTCAGTCACACTGCTAAATTACTGAAAAATCAAGTTGCAATCTTAATTAAATTCTACAGAGGGAGCTAGCATAACAAAGAAAAAAGTCATAATACTTAAAGAAAAAAAACTGAACTTAAAGAAAAGACCTAGTCTTTTAAAAATATCAAATTACCATTCATCAACATGAGTTCAGAATATCCTCTAAGGATTTACCTTAATGATTAGCCAACTTAAAACACAAAATGGTATGTGGCATTCCAGTTTCAACACAGTACATCATATAAATTCATTTATTGCTTTGATAAGTTGTAGGGTTTTTCTTAAATTTCTTACTAAGATGTCCTTTCAGATGAAATAATCTCTTGATCCTTTTAAGAATAAGACTAGCCCATAGAACTCAGCTTCAGTGTCAAAAATACAGAGCTCAAAATCTTTTAATTTCTTGTGAGAGAAATGTGAGCAAAGTTCCTATCAGGAGATGAGCAATTTGAGCTTCTTTAGCTATTTTAGTATGAAACAGATAGGTTTCAATGGGGCTTCACTGGAATATTTATAGTACTTGTCCATTTTGAGTATCATAAGAAGCTGAATTTTTTTTTTTTTTTTAAATGTCTGAAAAACGATCATTTCTTTTTTGGGAGGAGAGGGTGAAGAAAGACTATTTCACCAATTTCTCAATGATATTTTTGATAATGATCATACTGATGAGTACTATATTTCATCTCTCAGGAAAAGTTCCTCTTTCCAGCTAGCATGCTATTCAAAGAAAAATATATTACAAATAATAGCAAAAGGCTCATGCAAAATTAAGTATACACTACAGGTACTGGCAGGTACCTTTTACTTGGGGCAGTATGGAAAATATCTTATGGATTGAATATGTTTCTCCATTGAGACAATTTTACCACAGGCTAAAAGCTTGGTGAATCAGGATTATGAGTATTGAGAAATAAAGAATTTATTATAGGAATTAAACCTTATTCAATTCTGGGGAAAAATAGGGAAGTTAAAGGTCCAAAAACAAATAGAAAAGTCACTAAGTAATCCTGATATAGGTTAATGAGTTGGACCTTTCCAGAAGCCAATAGGTATGTACAACTACTATAGTAAAACTATGATAACTATGTTATCAGCAATGGACAGCTATAACCTCTGAGTTTTCAATGGTGACAGCCTTTGTTCTAGTAGTCAGAATGGTGAGGTAGAGTGGGGATAAGTAAGGACAAGCTGGAATTCTGCCCATACCTCTGTATCTGTCTTTCACTACCTCTTTTCCAAAAAAAAAAAAAAAAAACACTTAACTGAAGTTAATCACTCAATCTTCTGAACTTAATGTCCTCATTTATAGAATGGTAATAATTCCATTTTATCTTAAAGGGTATAATGTGAGTTTTTAACTATGAAGAACCATAGAGTGGCGCATGCCTGTAATCCCAGCAGCTTGGGAGGCTGAGGCAAGAAGACCTCGAGTTCAAAGCTAGCTTCAGCAAAAGTGAGGTGCTAAGAAACTCAGTGAGACCCTGTCTATAAACGAAATACAAAATAGGACTGGGAATTTGGCTCAGTGGTCAAGTGTCCCAAAGTTCAATTCCTGGTACCAGCCACCACCCAAAAAAGAACCATGTAAAGGTATAGGTGTGGGTTTTGTATGATCATGTTATAACACTTTTTTGTGATTTTTTTGAGATACTGGGGATTGAACCCAAGGGTTCTTTACCACTGAACTACATCTTTAGCCCTCCATTCCTTTTTTTCACCTTGGCATTCTTCTGGATTACAGGTGCACCAGTTGTAACACTCCCTTAAACTGGCTTGTACTCTTGAAGAAGCTGTCTCTCAGGTATCATTTTGGGTTTAGATTAGTGCCTTGCTATTAATGACCATTAAGCAAATGATTTCTTTAGTTAAATACTTCAAGTTTATTCAGTAATCCTCTGGGAATAGCTTCACAGTTTCTAGTACAGAATTCTTTTTGGTCTCAACTGGTTTTAAGAATCACTGGTAGAAATATGTATAAGCCTGAAATAACCTCATTCAATGTTAGTTTGATACTTGCAGAAGTCAACTGATGGTAGCAGTGGGGAAAAAAGGGTGGAGGGAGGAGAAACCTAAAACAGATTTGGTACTTATTCCTGGAGGAGCAGCCTCCTAAGCATAAACAGTGAATTTTACCATAAGAAGTTTTTAAAGTTTAATTTAAAAAGCAATAGAGTAAACAGTTATCTTACAAAGCGGACTGGAGGATGTATAGCTCAGTGGTAGAGTATGTGAGTCTCAAGCACAATAAACAAATAAATGCTTCTTACATAAGCCAAAGTGTCATACACAGAATAAAAAACTAAGATGAAAGAAGACTTATTGCTTCAGTACTGACAAAGATGCCAATAACGAGGATTCTAAACATGATTATTCTAAGAAATGAGAACTACAAAAGAAAAAAGGTCAAGATTCTTTCAAATATGTGGTCAGAAAATATGTAACTTTTACAAATCAAGTAGTAAGTATAAATTTGACTTATTTCATAAGAAATAAATTTTTTTTGTATCAAGATGGACAAAAAGCTCTGTTTCATTTCCTCTCCTAAGAACTATTTTAAGTCCTTTATACTTGGAAGTCAGGCATATATAACACTTGTTTGATTTTTCTGAACTCACTCAAAATTGGCTTCAGCTCTAATAAAATCACAATACAATACTATGAAATTAATTTAACCAGCTATTGGGTTCACTGTAATCAGTTACTGAAAATTTCAGTGAATATTAATCCTTTTTATTTATTTGCTTTTTTGGTACCTGCGACTGAACTCAGAGGCATTTTATTTTACCACTGAGCTACATCCCTAGTCCTTTCTTAAAAATTTGTATAAAGAATCAGGGTCTCAGCTGGGGTTGTGGTTCAGTGGTAGAGCACTTGCCTAGCACGGGTGAGGCACTGGGTTCGATCCTCAGCACCACATTAAAAAAAAGAATAAAAAAAATTGTCAAGGCTCAACTCAAACTGGCAAAGCTGCCAAATCACTGGGATTACAAACCTGCACAACCATTATTAACCCCTTTTAAAAATTACTGTATACTGAGGGAGCTTCTTCTTGTTATTAAAAGAAGCACTTTTAGGGAATGAGAAGCAGGAGACTTGGTTTCTAGTCCAGCACTGTCACTAAATAGCACTGTAACAAGTCACTTTATTCATGTGAATCTCTCACCCTATTCTTAATAAAATAGGATGTTAGTTCTAAGGTTTATTTTCAGGTTAAAGTTATAATTAAAAAGATATGAAAGAAAAGGTCCCTGAGAATGGGATCATTAAAATGCTGTGACAACTTAAAAACTGTACCTTATTTATAAGCACTGAAAAGAGAATAGGTTATCTTTAATATTTTTTCTTATAGTGCTAGGGATCAAATCCAGAGCCTCCCACATGCAAGGCAGATACTCTCCCACTGAGTTACACCCTACAACCCCATAATGAATATCTTTTTAAAGCAATATCTTTATATTTAAAAAACAAGTTAATTTCATTGGTCTTAACTATATTTCAACTTTGACTTCTTGCATACTAGGATTTTTTCTCATTTGCCTTAAGCAAATATATTTTGCATCAACAAACTCTATTAGCTTTACAAGCAGTTCTTAGATCATTCTGACCAAAATAATCTTGATGTTTTCAAAGAAATGCTACAGCACAATATTAGTAACAATGGATTTCAGAGCCTACCACCAGATGTTAGTGATCATCTTTAATTGCACTGAACATGTCTTAAACATGCCACATAAATACTTACAAATCTCCTCTACTGGTTTAGAAATTGGGCGCTATTCTCTAAGAAATTATAGTATTTTTACACCGTACCAAAGATCAAAGTCTAACAGTATCTTTTCCAACAACCTTGTTTCATGTGTCTTGTATAATTTATTTTCTTCCATTTTATCATAATTCAAATTTGACAAAACCTATTTTTAAAAGATAACTAATTTTTGAAAATTTAAGGGGTGGTTCTGACAAAATTTATGGATAGTTGTGAATTCATTTATGTTTATATTTGAAATTAACCCTAACTCCAACCAATATTTTCGAGGGGAAGGGGTGGTGTAAATTGAATCCAGGGATGCTTTAGCACCCTTTTTTATTTTGAGAGAGGTTTTCACTAAGTTGCTTAAGGCCTTGAAAAGTAGCTGAGGTTGGCCTTGAACTTGTGATCCTCCTGCCTCAGCCTCCTGAGTCTCTAGGATTACAGGCATGTGCCACCACACCCAGCCCCAATCAACTTTTAACTTGACTTACCTAAATCCTCATGATTAGAGCTCAATATTTTATTCAAGGTAATATAGACATATACAGACATTCATGAGAAAAAATGGTTCTATCTTCAATAACTACATATGTTCAACAATAAGAAAATCCACTATTGATAGTCTTCATTTAAAATAAAGTATCTTTTTTAAGAAGTTTTAATTTTTAATACCTTTATTTATTTATTTTTATGTGGTGCTGAGGATCAAACCCAGCATTGTACAAGTGTGAGGCAAGAGCTCTATCACTGAGCTACAACCTCATCCCTAAAGTATCTTTTTTTAAGTCGTTTTACTGAAGAATGATCGACATACAAAAAGCTATACAGTACCTTTTCTTTAAATAGTATGTAACACACTGGCTTATAAATAAGGGAAAAATATTTATTGAATAAAACAGTGATTTTCTCGAATTTACTTTAAACTACTCCATTTATAAAACTAAAATTCTGATAGTCTTTAAAAAACTATAGAAGACTAATTAACCAATTCATTATAAGATCACGCATACAGCAAAGTACAAATCCTATAGTTTTAACTTAGTCACATCACCATTTCAATTGTTCCATTTTTCCTTCTTAAAATCATCCACAAGAGTCCTCCATGTGTAGAATGAAAAATAAAAATGTGAGAAAAAAACATTTTTCTTAGAGAAACAAATGCCACTGATGACCAATTTTTTCCTCTTTGATGCTAGTTTTCCCCAGAGGAAGCATGAGTGACTAAGCATGTATGAAATCTGAATCACCAGATTTCAGGAACTAAGGATGTTTTTAATGAAATCATAGTTACTGCATGTAAAGCAATATCAAGACAATTAAATTATGACTTTATTGTAGTTTCCTGGTCAGAGGTGATGGTGGGTTTTTTAAATTTTATTTAATTTTATTTTATTGTAGTACTAGAGATTAAATCCAGGGGTGCTCTACCACTGAGCAACATACCCAGTCCTTTTTATTTTCAATTTGAGACAGGATTACAGACTTAGACCACTATGCCCTGTTGGTAGCTCTTTATTGGTAAATTTTTCAGGAAATGAGTCAATGTAATAAAATATGATTATGATGAGTTTAGACTGTTTTGAACAGATTAGAAGAAGCAATGTTTTATGAAAATAGTGCATGAACTTACTGATTTTATAATTAAATTTTGTTTTATATCTACATCCCTTGTATTTTAAAAGACTGTCTTGCGTGCAGAGATTTTGGCTATTTGTTAACTGACATAACATTTGTATACATTTACAAGGTATGATTTGATAATTTGATACAGGTATACAATGTATAATGACTGAATCAGGGTTATTAGCATTTTCATCTTCTCAAACATTTCTCTGTGAGATTTTGGTTACTTTAATTACAAAATCACAAATGAGCTTATTTCTAAACAGCTTTATGAAGAGCTGATGGTAAATGTTTTTAAATTAATATTCTATTCTTACAATAGCATATTGAATTCCTGAGTATTTTTAGTGCAGCGGTCATAAACTATAAGACAGAGAACAGGCAGCCAAAAGACTGAAGATTATCAACTAATGCCAAATCAAGTGACAACAGTAGTCAATAAAAGAATAAAAAATTAAACATTAATCATCAATAAAAAAAGAATTAATTGATATATTGCAATAACACTGACGAATCTCAAAATTACAATGAAAGAGGACTTATACAAAACAGGACATATGTGATTCCATTTACAAGAAATTCTAGGGCCTGGAGTTGTGGCTCAGTGGTAGAGCACTTGCCTAGCACATGTGAGGCACTGGGTTTGATCCTCAGCACCACATAAAAATAAAGTAAAGAAAGTCTAGAACAGGCAAAACTTAAAAAGACCAGAAAGGTGGCACATGCCTATAATCCCAGTGACTCAGGAGACTGAGGCAGGAGGATGGCAAGTTTGAAGTCGGCCTCAGAAACTAGGTAAGACCCATTTCAAAATAAAAAAGGCTGAGGATGTAGCTTAGTAATGAATGTTCCTAGATTCAATCCCAGCACCACCAAAAAATATATTAAACTCTAGCTGATGATACTTATATGTTGAAAGATTTCAGGGGTGGAGGGAGGCAAAAAATATTTAGGGGAAAGGAAACTAGTATCTGTAATTTATAATGAAATGCATCCCAAAACTGGATAAATTAATGAATAGTTAGGAGAATAATAATACAAGCAATAAAGTACAATAAAATGTTAATGATAAAACCTAGGTGGTTTAAGAAACGTTATTTTCAGGTTAATGTTGCAAGTGACTATTATGTAAAACAAATCATTCCTGGGGGCTAGTGTTGTGGCTCAGTGGTAGAGTGCTCCCCTACCATGTGTGGGGCCCTGGGTTCAATCCTCAGCACCACATTAAAAAAAAATAAAAATAAAGGTATTGTGTCCACGGACAACTAAAAAACAAAATATTTTTTTAAAAAATCATTTCTGTGTATAAAGCAGCAAAAAAAAATTAGGTGGTGAGTATATGGGTGAATACTATATCTTTAAATTTTCAAAATGTTTTATGTATAAGTTAAAAAATAAATTTAAATTTAAAAACTCTTTTTCATAATTAAATGCAAGAAAAAAATTAGTTGGCCAACTTCTAACAATGGAGATGAATTGTATCTTACACTAGTATAAAACATTAAATAAATTAATAATTAATGAAATATAAATTAAGTAATGCATATTCTTGAAAATCAGATTTCTGGCCTTTTAATATTGGTTATCATTTACAAGAACCAAAGAAACCTCTAGGTTGACGAACAGCTAAATTTCCAAGCTTAAAAAAAAAAAAAAAACCTATAAATATAAAAAATAAATATATTTTATTTATAAAAATTTATTTATAAAATTTATTTATAAAAATATAAATATAAAACATAATCAACTGGCTGGGCATGTATGCCTGTAATCCCAGTTACTCAGGAGGCTGAGGCAGGAGGGTACCAAGTTCAAGGCCAGCTTCATCAACCTAAAGAGACCCTGTCTCTAAATAAAAGATAAAAAGGGCTGAGGATATAGCTCAGTGGGAAGCACCCCTGGATTCAATCCCCAGTACACTATAAAAAAAAAAAAAAAAAAAAAAAAAAAACATTGCTTAGGGTCTTGCAAAATTGCTGAGGCTGGCCTCAAATCTGCAATCCTCCTGCCTCAGCCTTCCTGTCACTGAGGTTTAAAAGCATTCATCTCCATGCTCAGCCCAAACCGGTTATATCTTTAACTAAAATCCTCACAGTTTCTGACAGATGTTAATATTTTAAATATTAATTTAGGTCAAAAAATGACAAAGAAAATATTCCAGAATCCTATACACAGGTATTTTTCAAAAGTAAAAGAGCCAGTCATGGTGATTCCAGCTATTCAGGAAGGTGAGACAGGAATGTGGCAAGTCAGAAGCCAGTCTAAACAACTTAGAAACTATCTTAAAATAAAATATAAAAAGGGCTGGGGTATCTCAGTGGTAGAGCTTTGCACCTGGTTTCAATCCCCAATACAGCAAAGAAATTAAAAAAAAAAAAAATCAATCAGACCATTTACATATATCTGTTTCATAGAAAGAAGTATATATAACCTAGGGTTTAATAAACTTACAGTTCCTTGTGCTTTTCTTCGGCCAAGATTTGGTCATTTGCTTTCAGAGAATACCTGTAGCACAGAAACACAATTATACGGGTCATATAAACAGAGAAGTATATTTGACTCAGTAGACATCTGATTATAGTATCGACATAACCATTAGTCGGATTCCCTACTCCAAACAAGCACTACTGTATGTTATAGTTCTCTGAATCAATGGATAAAACACCAAGAATGACCAAGCAGGTGGCTCTTTACTGTTCTATTAGTCACTTCTTATGGCACCATCTCAGGAATTAGAGATTAACATGACCATGCTTTGAAACACAAAATATCTTCAGTATTCCTCTACAATTGATCATATGAAATATTACTCTCATGCAGCAGTTCAAAATTTACTACAGTGTTAAGTATTTAAGAGTTCACAAAACAATATATACAGCTATCCATTCATTATATACATAGTCGGCTTCTACTGTGTACCATGCTATATAGGAAATAATATGCCATAGGAATAAAAAAATTCTGGGTAGTTTTTGACTGCACCATTTACTAGCTTTCTGACCACTGTAAAGTACTTCACCTCTCAGTCTCAGTTTCCCGGTCCTTAGAGTATAGGTTGCCATAAATAGTAGATTAGGGGCTGGGGTTGTGGCTTAGTGATAGAGCGCTTACCTGGCATGGGTGAGACACTAGGTTCAATTCTCAGCACCACATATACATAAGTAAATAAAATAAAGGTCCATCAACAACTAATACAAACATTTTTTTTAAAAAAGAGCTTATTTGGGCTGGATATAGCTCAGTTGGTAGAGTGCCTGCCTTGCAAGCACAAGGCCCTGGGTTTAATCCCCAGTATGGCAAAAAATTAAAAAAAATTAAAAAAAGAGCTTATTTAAAAAAAATTAGATTAGGATCTTCCACCATACCATAATATCTGTACTGCTATAGGTACACAGACTTTCTAGGAGGTTACCCAGAAATAAACTACAATGAACAATAACTCCCAGGCCTTTTTTTTTTAAAGGCTAATCTTCATGACAGTATATCTGGACTCCAAGTAGAAAGGTCATGCTGATTTTCCTTTCCTGCCTCCTCTTTCATAAATACCTTTATCCACATTATTAAAGAATGGCATAACCTAGGCCATCAAACTCCTGAATCAAACTGTACTGCACTGCCTGGGGCATAAAAACCTCTGAGGTGTTAAAAAAGACATGATCCATAGTATTTTGTCTGCAAAGTATTCTTTAATTAAGAGTGCAGCTCAGTGGTACAGCACCTGCCTAGCATGTGCAAGGTTCTCAGTTCAAACCTCACACCAAACAACAACAACAACAACAAAACTGTAATCCCCAGTTACAGGTTCTAGTATGCAGGAGGCCCTGGATTAAATCCCCAGTACTGGAAAAAAAATTAAAGTACCACAAACTAACTATGGAGCTTTCTGTTTTACACATTATTAAAGAATGAAGCTATAAATTAGTAATAAGGAATTGTGACAGTATGTTCTGTTTTCAGACACATCACAGAGTAGAGCACAAGTTGATCACAATTTTCACTTCAGAAATAAATCTGTTACTTTAGAAAAATGTTTTCTTTCTCACTTTTTTTTTAAACCAGGGATTGAACCCAGAGGCACTTAACCACTGAGTCACATCCCCAGTCCTTTTTATTTCTTAATGAGACTGTGACAGGGTCTTGCTAAGTTTCTTAGAGCCTCACTAAACTGCCTAGGCTGAATCTCAGAAAACCAAAGGACAAATGTTTTCTCTGATAAGTGGATGATGATCTATAATGGGGGGAAGGCAGGAATGGAAGAACTCTGGATAGAGCAGAGAGGAGGAAAGGGGAGGGGGCATGGGGATCGGAAAGATGGTGGAATGAGATGGACATTATTACCCCATGTACATGTATGATTGCCAGAATGATGTGACTCTGAATCATGTACAACCAGAGAAATGAAAAGTTGTACTCCATTTGTGTACAATTAGTCGAATGCATTCTGCTATCACATATAACTTATAAGAACAAATTAATTAAATAAATAAATAAATAGCCCAGTCTGGCTTTGAACTTGCAATCCTCCTGCCTCAGCTTCCCAAGCTGCTGGGATTACAGGTGTGCACTAGCACACCCGGCTACCTGGCTCCTCTTTTTTTTTGTAAACAGTACTAGGATGAACCTAGGGGTGCTCTACCACTGAACTATCTTTAGTCCTTTTTATTTTGAGACAGGGTCTCGCTAAATTGCCCAGATTGGCCTTAAATTTATAACCCTCCTGCATCAGCCTCCTAAATCACTGGGATTATAAGTATGTACCATCACCCATCACTATCAAAGTTTCTCTCTTCTATTCCATGTTCATAATCAAAGAATGGTATTATTTTCCAAGAAAAGTTCTGTGAAATAAAGCTAAGAGAGTTCCGGGGAGGTGGGGGGGACACACCAAGAACAATGTCAACTTAATTTCTTCAGGCCAATAAACTTACAAAACTCCTTGCCCTTCTGGCTATCTACCCGGGATTAAATATCAGAAGGTAGGGCTGAGGGTGTGGTTCAGCAAAATAGAGTGCTTGCCTAAAATGCACAAGGACCTGGATATTATTCCTAGTACTTCAATAGGAAAAAAAAAAAAAAAAAAAAACTGGGCATGGTTTCAGCCATGTAGGAAGCTGAGGTGAGAAGATCTCTTAAACCCAAAACTTTAAACCAGCATGAGGAATACAACATGAACCCTTTAAAAAAAAAAAAAAAAAAAAAGGCCAGGTGTAGTGGTACATGCCTGTAAGCCCAGTGACTAAGACAGGAAGATCTTAAATTTGAGGCCAGCCTGGGCAACTTAATGAGACCCTGTCTCAAAAGTACTTTTAAAAAGTGAATGAGACTGGGGGTGTAGCTTGGTGGTAAAGCACTCCAGGGTTCAATTCTTGGTGCTACAAAAATAAAAATCAATTAATTGTAACAGGAACTCATATCAACCACATAATTGAAATGAAAAGTGAAATCAGATATTTTCTACCCTGAAAATAAATCTGATAGTTTGACAATGAAGTTTTTGCCAAATAGGTTACAAGGAAGACAATGGCGAAAAGTTGAATGAATAGTTTTGACATGTTTAAGGTACTGGATTAAAAACAATTTATTCAGTCAGGCACAATGGCACATGCCTGTAATCTCAGCAACTCAGGAGGCTGAGGCAGGAGGATTCCAAATTCAAAGCCAGCCTGGGCAACTTAGCCAGACCCTGTCTCAAACAAAAGATGAAAAAGGACAAGGGATATAATCCAGTGGTAGAGGGTCCCTGGGTTCAATCCCCATTAGTGCAAAAACTAATATTATCAAACAACATTACTGTATGTAAATTTATGATTACACAAATGGTATGCCTTTACTCCATGTATAAACAGAGAAACAACATGTATCCCATTTGTTTACAATAAAAAAAAAAACTAATATTATTTTTTAGGTTACTTAAGACACCTTAAGTCTTTTTTGGTACATTTCCCAGAATTGCATGTCTCTAATGATTCTAATAACCAACACAGCAGGAAGTTTCTGATTTATTTCTTCCAATAAGACAGAAGCAGAACCTAGTCAAATAATCATCTGAGAGATAATTTTTGATGACAGATCATTTGATGATAAATAACTGAGTGACAATACTGAAAGCTATATTACAATTCAATTAGTTACGTGAACAGATTTCTCAACACTTACACCTGTAAAATAGAAATGAAACTGACACTGAAGACTATCTTATTGTACAATGAGTATTATTTATCCACAAAGATAGAACTGAAGAAAAGTTTAAGCCAGGAGTGGTGGTATAAGTCTGTGATCCCAAGGAATGGGAGCAGGGGACAGAAAGGAGCCTAAGGCAGGATTCCAAGTTTTGAGGCCAGCCTCAGTAATTTAGGGAGACTTTCATCAACTTACTGAGAACCCATCTCAAAATAAAAAACAAAAAGGTTTGGAGATGTGGTTCAGTGACAGAGCAAACTGCAGTCCAAACTACAGCACCAAAAACACATATACAAATACACACACAATTAGGTAGAAAGTACAGTTGAGTCTTAATTTTAAACAACTTATGTGGTCAAGTTAGTTTTCTCAACTAAAAAGTAAAACTTGATTAAAATTCAGTAGAAAGGCCAGGCGTGCTGGTACACGCCTGTCATCCTAGTGACTTGGGAAGCTGAGGCAGGAGAATCACTAAGTTCAAGTCCTGTCCCAGCAATTTAGCAAAGGGATTGTTTTGCTAAGTCTAAAAAAAGGACTGGGAATGTAGCTCAGAGGTTAAGCACCCTGGGTTTAATCTCCAGTACCAAAAAATAAAAAATAAATAATTTTTAAAAATGTTACAAAGGAAGAAACTAGGAACCAAAAGTGTTAATCATTACAACAATGTTCAGACCAAAGCTGAAATGAAATTTAAGAGGCTTATAAAGAAACAGATTAAGAGTAAATCAAAGGGTTAGGGTGAACATAACAGCAAAAAGTTACAAGGTTTATGAAAATAATATTTTAAATTCTGATTAGCACAGCAGATGAGGATTAAAATTCAATGAAAGCTAAAGGAAAAGGAGTTAAACTAGATTTAAGCCTAAATATATACAGTGAACTACACAGTATCCTTACATTTTTATGATTTTTATTTTTTTAAAAAATATTGATAATTATTCAAAAAGACTAGCCACATATTTTCATTACAGGAAAAACTTAAATGTGGTACTAAGCATGTCATGGTGATGAACACCTGCAGTCACAGCTACTCAAGAGGCTGAGGAGGGAGGATCACTTGAGTCTAAGAGTTTAAGACCAGCTTATACTTCTTATTCTGGCTTCTCTCCTATCATTTCACTGTGATTTACACAACTGAGGTCACCCCTTGCATTCCATTTTCAAATATAATGAACCATTTTAGGCTTTATTATACTAGATATCTCTTGCATTTGATATCTAAATATATATCATATGATATATAAATTTTTATGATATGTAAATGACCACTCATCATATAAACTCACTATATACTTCATCAGGGATATGAGACATTTCAAGCTCATCAGTTATAATATTAACATATGCCAAATACACAAATTTTGTGTTTTTGCATATAAAAAATTTTTGTCTCTAATATTCCTATTTTATTCACAGAGAAATTATAAATTCCCAGTATTTGGCTAAATGCTGACCACAAAGCATAGGCTCCAAAAGGTTTGTATTAAGCTGAAATGAACTGTTAAAAATGAATCCATGTTTAGATATGCTTTTTCAATACCCAAAGTTCTATCTGAACATTTAAAAATTCACAAGGAATGCCATCTTAGAATATCTGAGCAAAATGAAGGCTTCATATTCTGTTTATTTAATACACATAATACACATCTTTAAGGAAGCCCCAGAACAACTCAGGACTAATTGTTTACTATGAGAAATAACAGAAAGATTCAAAGTCATTGACATTGAAGTCAAAGACATTGGAGCTTTAAATTCAGAGTTACTCTGGATTCCAGGATTTACACTAGTGCCAATAGCACCTTCCCAGGTGTGTTGTTGTGCCCACCCCCAACTTTGTGCTCAGACTTTCATTTTGAACTGAGGGTTACATTATTGGCATCCCTCCTTCTGAGGCCATTGAACTTGAACTTAGTCACACCTTTGCTGTCCCAGACTCTCCAGCTTGCAGATGACCTGTCCTGGGACTTCTCTGATACCACATTCATGTTACTCAATTCCCCTAGTAAATTCCTTCACTTGTGCACGTGCTGGCTTTGTGGGTCTGCTCTACAACAGTCACAATTAGTTTAAAAGTAAAACAATTATATTTAACCTTATATGTGGAGTCTCATTTGACATTCAAAGTACTTTTTTTCACCTTCAAACCTAACATACACCCATTTATAGCAATAATTCATTTTAGTTGAATTACCTCAAAACTGTTTCATATGTGCTTATACTAATTAAGATTTATCTAAGATTTGTATGCTACAGTGATTTAGATTTAAGAAAAAGAATACATTTCCTCAATTACTTAGTATTTTCACTCCTAACTATGTTTTTGCTTTCTCAATCACCATTTCATTAATTCTCTCATTCCTCTTACTTGTGATATTTACTAGAGTCAAAAAAAGAAAAGGCAAGCCTGTCTTATACATTCCCTCCCTTTTCTATTTCTATTAATACATGTCTTCCCTTACTCTTCATAATTAGACCAACGCTCATCATCAACGTTCCACATTTCCTACTTTCCTCATAGCCACTGTGTCTCTTCAATATGTTAGAAAAGATTCTTTCCAATAGCTTACTTCCTGCCACAAATGTTTCTAATTTTCAGATCTTATATTTTGCCAAATTGGACACATCACTATTCACTTTTTTCTGCTTTTCTTTTAGTTAAGATGCTTAATTTTTCTTATTCCAGGGAAAAACTAGCTTTGCAATCTTCAAATATACAATAACAGAATACCTCAGAAGGCGGCTGGGGTTGTAGCTCAATGGTAAGAGCACTTGTCTAACACGTGTGAGGCACTGGGTTTGATCCTCAGCACCAGATAAAAATAAATAAAATGAAGGTATTGTGTACAGTTACAATTAAAAATATTTTTTAAAAAATGAATCTCAGAAAAAAATTAATTTCTGTATATTAAACATGTAAATGTCTCATTGAACTACACAATGCTTGCTCTATTCCACAAACAGGTAAATTGTAGGCAACCTATCAACCTCCCAAGACGTAAGTGCAATGTTTTGAATACACAGCCAAAGAGAACTGTGTCTTCCATTTCTCACCAAGAACTGATCTACTCTAAAATGCTAATTTTTTTAAAAAAATTAACAATTTTTGGAGCAAATTATACTTATTTTTCTCACACTGTCACTTGAGGGGTTCCAGGAGAGGGGGACAAGTGGGGTCCTTGGAGTAGGTGATGGAAAAGAACTTCAGCATGCGCCAGAAACATAGAATGTAAATTAGGAGAAGAAGAAACAAATACAGGAAAGCGGATATACACTCAAGGGAGAATGGGGGCTACCTGAAGAGGGAGAATGTGCAGGTACGCATTCAAGGAAGGAAGTCAGTCATCTTGAGAGTGAGAAGCTTTGAGGATAAAGCAAGCAACATATATTCAAGGGAGAATGTGGCCCATCTCAGGAGAGAGATGGCACTTCTTGGTCCGGGATGTTAATATTTATAGAGAGACAGCAGCCAGGGGCTGAACTAGAGTGGAGTCAGGGTGGAATTAGAAAATTTCACACCAGTTTTCTCCGTGCTTGCATAGTGCCCTTGCATCTTGTGTCATGTTAATTCCAGCAGGCAAGAATGCAGGCTACAGGCAGCTAACGATATAGGGGCTCCACTGCTCCTGTTGCTAGTTTTGCATTTCAAAAGTGCCTGGGTTTTTCCTGCATTCCAAGGGTTCATGGGCACTTCTTTTTTGATACTTATTTTATCTTTCTGTATTCCCATTTTCTTGTCTCAACTATACCTATAACTGAATGAAAATACAATTTCATTAAATTTATAAACCTTTACATGTCTACTATAATTTATGTGAAAAATCTAAACATATAATTGAGTTTCTCAATTTCAAACTAATACTTCCATAATATAACAGGAAATAAAGAATACAGGTTTTACAATTGTTATTGTGTTTATGTGTGTGTGGTGCTGGGGAATGAACACAGGGCTTCATGCATGCTAAGCATGTGCTCTGTCTCTGAGTTGCCCAGTTTTTATAATTAAAACCTATAGTTTAAAGTTCTGTACTATTAATGATGCATTCTGTACCCATGCACAAATTTCTATAGCTCAAGTTATTCTGCGGCTTATTCAAATTATTCTTATTAAATCGTAATGAGATCTAAACTGATACCATATACAAGTACATCTAAAACATGCTCAAACAAGCATGGTGGTGCATTCTTGTAATCCCAGCACCTTTTGGGAATTTGAGGCAGGAGGATCACAAGTTCAAGGCCAGTCTCAGAAATTTGGTAAGACTGTCTCAAAAATATAATAGGGATAGGGATGTATCTTGGAAGAGCTCCCGAGTACTGCCAAAAACAAACATACATTAAAAAATCATACTCAATAAATGGTAGGTATTATCTGAAAATTATTATATTTTTATATTTTACTTTAGTCTTAAAAGGTTCGCAGATTGCTGGGCGCAGTGGTGCACACCTGTAATTCCAGCAGCTCAGAAGGCTAAGGCAGGAGGATCCGGAGTTCAAAGCCAGCCTTAGCAAAGCAAGGCACTAAGCAACTCAGTGAGACCCTGTCTCTAAATAAAATACAAAATAGAGTTGGGGATGTGGCTCAGTGGCCAAATGTCCCCGAGTTCAATCCCCAGTACCTCCCACCCGAAAAGAAAAAAGGAAAAAAAAAAAGGTTCTCAGATGGATCCTCTACGGTCTTTCTTTACATGCAACCCTCTGTGGCTCACCAGTTCAATTTACAAAGGTCATTTCTATGTGATGGCTACTATTTTTAAAAATTGTTCTTTAAAACTTTTAACATTAACTTTAAAACATTTTACAGTTAAGATCATCGCATAAATCATATAAATTATTAAAGACTACTTAAAAGATGAAGCCAGCAATCTTCAGAAGATTTAAACTAAAGAAAGGTATGGTAACCATTTATTTATCCAGAAATTGCTCTATCAGGCAGATACTTCCTCATTTTGAATTCCCAAATCTAGTATGTAGTTATATGTACAATATGGTTTAAGAAGCAGTGATTTACTAATGTAATTAAAAAGAAAGGCAGTGTGGCATGGTAAAAGAGTATACAAATAAGAATCAAGAGATAGATCCCGGGCTGGGGCTGGGGCTCAGGGGCAGAGTGTTCACTTAGCACATGGGGGACCCTGAGTTCAATCCTCAGTATTGCATAAAAATAAATAAAATAAAGGTATTGGGTCCGTCTACAACTAAAAAAAATTAAAAATAAAAAAAAAAAGAGAGAGAGAGATCCAATCTGAGGCTTGCAATGCTAACTAATCACAGGGAAAACATTTTAACTTCTCTGAGCCTGTTTCCTCTGTGGTAAAATGAGTACAAATGATTAAATTAATTCTAGGATCCAAATTGCCTCAAGTTCTAAGTCTGTAGTTACATATTTAATAATAATAAAATACACACACACACCCTAGACTTCTTAAATATGGCAGAAAGCCCATCTACTCTCCTTTGCATTTAACATTGTTAAAAATGATAATAAAAGTACCAAAAATTAGATGAACATCTACAGGATCAAAAGATTAGTAATATAAGCATTAGCCCATTAAATATTAAATATTCAATTTTGTGAACATTGCAAAGACATTGACACAGGTGCATTAATAAGTTGAAAACCATAACCTAGAGTTTATATATATTTTCATTTAAATAATTTTTTTCAAATGATCTAATCATTCACCTGTTCCTTTTCTCAAAAGAATAGAACTCTAAAAACCTAGTATTTATTTCATTGTGACCATAAGTGATATAGTTGTTACTCAATTTAAGATTCTTAAACATCACTGATATATAGGATGATAAGACACAAAGATAGGTGAGCATAGTGGGGTGCACCTATAATCCCATCTACACAGGTGATTGGGGCAAGCCGATCACTTGAGCCCAGGAGTTGGTGGCCACACTGGGAAATACAGCAAGACCATGTCTCAGAAAGTAAGTCAACAGGGGCGCTGCGGCTGTAGCTCAGCAGTACAGTACTTTGATCCTCAGCACCACATAGAAATAGATAAATAAAAGTATTGCATCCATCTACAATTTTTTAAAAATTAAAAAAAAAAAATAAGTCAACAGTTTTCCACAAATTGGGGGGAAAAAGAAAACCATATAGGAAACAGTAACTTAGAAAAGCTGAAGAAACTAAAATCTCAAGGGCAATACAAAGAGGCTTCAAGATGATAATCAATGTTAGTCCACCTGCATAAATAAGCCCTAAGTCTCAGCTCATAAAGGTACCAAGTACATCAGAGGACACAGGTAAGGCACAGAGCTAAAACTCAGGGAACTGAATACCATCTCACCTTCACAATGTAAAATTCCGACAGTAATTAGAGGTTTACTCTCAGAAAAAAATCAAAGAGAATCAGTCCTGAAGTAAGAGATAACAGGGAAGTAGGGAGTTACAGTTGGAACTCCCTACTTAATTATGATACCTCCAGCCTTTTTCTCTGGTCAGCTTTAAGTATAAAGCAACCATGCTAGGCAGGTTGGCACATACCTATAATCCAGCTACTTAAGAGGCTGAGGGAAGAGGATGGAAAGGTTGAGGCCAGCCTAGAGAACTAAGCAAGACCCTTTCGACCCTTTCTTTTGGTACCGGGGATTGAACTCAGGGGCACTGGACAACTGAGTCATATCCCCAGCCCTATTTTGCATTTTATTTAGAGACAGGGTCTCAATGAGTTGCTTAGTACCTCGCTTTTGCTGAGGCTGGTCTTGAATTCTCGATCCTCCTGCCTTAGCCTCCCCAGCCACTGAGATTACAGGTGTGCACACAGTGCCTGGCTTCAAAATAAAATTTTAAAAAAGGGCTGGAGATGTATGTACAAAGCCCTGGATTCAATCCTCAGTACCAACAAAAAAAAAAAAAAAAAAAGAAAGAAAAAGAAAACAAAGAAAAGAAAAACAAAGAAAAAAGGATAAAGCAACCAGACTTAGATCTGAATGCTTTTCCATGAAGAAATTGAACAGACTCAGGGAGAAGTCTTTGGGGTAAAGCAAGGAATACAAATTCAAGGAAGAAAGCAGGTCATCTCAGGCAGAAACAATAACCCCTTGGTCTAGGGTGATATCCTCCAGCCTGAATTTTTTTCTTAAAAGCTTTCAGTGAAAGTTCACATTTTTAATAAGCATCAGTTTCAAATTCAGAAATATTTTTATTTGAAAAAGCCAAATACTAGCTGGGCATGGTGGTGCAGGCCTGTAATCCCTGCGGCTCAAGAGGCTAAGGCAGGAGGATCACAAGTTCATAGCCAGCCTTAGCAACTTACCCACACCTTGTCTCAAAATAAAAAAAAAAATAAAAAATAAACAAACAGACTGGGGAGTTAAACAGCTCAGTAGTTAAACATCCCTGGGTTTAGATATTCTAGATATCAGAAAAAGGCCAAATACTCTTCATAAAAATTCAGAAATCAGGCTAGGCTCAAGAAACTAAGGAGGCTGAGGCAAGAAAATCCCATTTTAGAAAAAAAAAAAAAAAGTGGAGGGAAAGGAGGGGGTTGAGGATCTGGTTCAGTAGTAAAGTCTACTTATAGGGGGCAGGTTCAGAATCAGGAAAAAAAAACTTTATCAAAAGATTTCTGATATTTAATTCACCTTCATAGTATAAGGTACTAATAAAAATACACCTAATTCATATGGTATAGTATTTATCTGTGCTCATACAATAAAATACTATAGACTGGGTAATTTATAAACAATAGAAATTTACTTCTCACATTTCTGGATAATGGGAAGTCTAAGATAATGCAATGTCAGGATTTGTGTGTAACAGAGGCTGCTCTTTGCCTCTAAGATGGTTCTCTGTTGGTACATCCTTAGGAGGAATTCTGTGTCCTCACCTAACTTAAAGAATGGAATTTGCAGATAAATGGATGAAATTGGAGAATATCATGCTACGTGAAATAAGCCAATCCCAAAAAACCAAAGGCCAAATGTTTTCCCTGATAAGTGGATTGATGATATATAATGGGGGTGGGGGATAGGGGGTGAGAGAAGAATAGAGGAACTTTAGATTATGTAGAGGGAAATGGAGGGAGTAATGAAAAATGGTGGAATGAGACAGACATCATTACCAATGGTATGAATCTACATCGTGTACAACCACAGAAACAAAATTATGTACCCCATTTGTGTACAATGAATCAAAATGCAATCTGTAAAAAATAAAAAAATTAAAAAATGGAAGTGCAGGGCTGGGGTTGTAGCTCAGTGGTAAAGCACTTGCCCAGCATGTGTGAGGCAATGTGTTTGATTCTCAGTACCACATATAAATAAACGAATAAAATAAAGGTCTATCAACATCTAAAAAACCATTTAAAAAAAAAAAAAAAAAAGAAAGTGCAAGCTCAACATTTTTTTCAGGGGGTGGGTACTTGGAATTAACTCAGGGGCATTTTACCACTGAGCTACAAAACCAGTCCTTATATTTTAAATTTTCAGGCAGGGTCTTGCTAAGTTGCTGAGGCTGGCCTTGAACTTGTGATTCTCCTGTCTCAGACTCCCAAGTCACTGGGCTTACAGGCATGCACCATCACACCTGGAACCAACCTTGATTCCTGTTGGGGTAAACACAAAGTGAGTGCCTAGAAGATTTGATGTTTCTGAAGGTAAACAAAGGACTCCTAAAAATGTATTAAGGTGGTAAGGACAAGGGAAACTGACCACTTCCCTTATCTCCAATCCTTAGGTGTAGATTAAAACAGAAGGACCTTGATTATGAAGTCAAGTCATATACTCATAAAACATTTGAAGAGACCCACAGGAGCAGTTGGCATAAAATCTATCCTATGTATGTTCTCCCCTGCTTATAGGTGTGTTGCGACAGCCTGGCACTGTCAAGGAGCAAGTTGAGTAATAAAATGTCTAAACCCTCTCACTGAATCCTCCTGCTTCTTTCTTTTGGGTTTGAGTTGAACAAGCCCTTTCATAAGGGACTCTACCCTCATGACTTAATCACTTCCCAAAGGCCACACCTCTTAATAGCATTGCACTGGGGATTAAAATTCAATATGAATTGTGTAGTGGAACACCATGATTCAAACCATAGCAATACAGTACATAGTAAACTACCCCTGGATAATGTACTTGCATAGTTAAAATGTAAAATACTTACTAAACATAATTTGAAATGTCATTTAAACATAGTCTTATTGAAAGCATAAGGCACATTTTCACATGTACTTTGCAAGAAATGGGTGTGGAATATAAGTACATTTCTCCCTTTAATAGCTAGGATTCAAAAACTTGTTTTTTATCTCTGAGTACTGATTTCAAACTCAGTGCTGAAGAAAATTCCCGAAGTAGGGCTAGGGATGTAGCTCACTGGTAGAGTGCTTGCCTGGTATAGATGAGACTCACAGTTCCAATACCCAGTACCACAGAAAGCAAACAAACAAAAACTTCCTGAAATAAAACAAAATTTCAGCTGGTCATTTAGACTCAGCTGCTAATAATACAAAGAAGTTATTTGGGCTTCAAGTAA
Source organism: Sciurus vulgaris (assembly GCF_902686455.1). Classification (NCBI taxonomy): domain Eukaryota; kingdom Metazoa; phylum Chordata; class Mammalia; order Rodentia; family Sciuridae; genus Sciurus; species Sciurus vulgaris. Next base: position 53,394,012 of record NC_136464.1, read on the forward strand.
TGAATATAACCAAGATAATGAATATAACCCTAAAACCTTCCTCCTGTCCTTTTGAGCTCCTAATAACATAAATATGTATCTCTAGGTTATATATGACTAACAGGTATCTGGAGGCATATTCACCAGAATAGTAACAAAAATTTTAAATTTAAACTTTCTTTGTATCCTACCTTCAAACCCCTCCCCATTACTAGGGACTGAATCCAAGAGCACTCTAACAGAGCTACATCTCCAGTGCTTTTAATTTTTTGAGACAGGGTCCCACTAATTTGCCCAGGCTTGCCTCAAACTTGAAATCCTCCTGCCTCAGCCTCCCAAGTCACTGGGATCATAGGAATGTGCCACCATACTCAGCCTTTCTTTGTATTTTTATACATCATTTGATCTGCGTGTATGTGTGTTATTCTGGAATTGAACCTAGGGCCTTGTACATGCTAGGCAAGTACTTCTGACCTATGACCCAGCCCTGAATCTTTTTAAATAGTGATCATGAATTAGTTGACTTTCTAGACAAAACACCCCCTACTATGCAAACAAAGGAGATCTAATTGCAAATTCATGAATTCATGTTCAACTGATTTTATTTTGTTTTATATATTATAGCTTTCCTGATGTGTAATTGGCATAAAAGCTATATATATTTAAGGTGTACAATTTGATGTATGTATATACTCATGAAATCAACAAAGGATGAAGATAATGAATATAATCCTAAAACCTCCTTCCTGCCCCTTTTAAAATTCCTCTCTCCGCCCTCCATTGCACCGTGAACCCATCCAAATGTAACCACTGATCTGTTTTCTGCAATCTAAGATTCAGTTGGTCTGGGCGTGGTAGCTCATGCTGTAATCCCAATAAGTCAGGAGGCTGAGGCAGGAGGATCGTAAGTTTGAAGCTGGCAAGGGCAACTTAGCAGGGCCCTAAGCAATTCAGTGAGACCCTATCTCAAAGTGAAAAATAAAAAAGGGGCTAGGGATGTGGCTCAGTGGTTAAGCACCTTTCGGTTCAATTCCTGGTTTCAAAAAAATAAAAAAATAAAAAAGATGAAATTGAATTATCTGTTGTATAAATGGAATTACACAACATATATTCTTTCTTTTTGTCTACTTCTTTCAGTTAATATAATTATTCTGAATTTCATCCAAGCAATACTGTATCTCTTTTTTTTTTGCGCAGTAGTATTTCAGTGTATGGGTAAATATTCTGTTCAAGGATTCACCAGCTGGTAGATAATTAGGTCACTTCCTTAGATTTTAGTTATTAAAAACAAAGTTATGAACACTAGTGAGCAACTACGAACATGTACTTTCATTCTCTTGGGCAAAATACCTAAAGAATGGAATGGTTAGGGTCAACAGAAAATGTATTTAACTTCTTAAGAAACTGTCAAATCAGGCGTACCATTTTACATTCCTAGGAACAGGAATACATCCTGGCCAATATTTGGTATCCTCAGTTTTTAAATTTTGGTCATTCTAACAGATACATAGTGATATTTCATTATGCCTTTTATGTATATTTACCCAATGACTAAGGATATTGAGTACCTTTTCATATGCTTATTTACTATCTAAACATCTTTGGTAAACATTTGAAACTTTTTTTCTTTTTTTTTTTTTTTTTGGTACCAGAAATTGAACCCAGGGGTGCTTAACCTCTGAGCCATATCCTCAGCCCTTTTTGTGTTTTATTTTTGAGACAGGATCTCGCTAAGTTGCTTAGGGACTAAGTTGGTAAGGCTGGCTTTGAACCTGTAATCCTCCTGCTTCAGTCTCTGAAGCAGCTAGGATTATAGGCATGTGCCACCACACCAGCAAACATTTGAATCTTTTGCCCATTTTCAAAATCGGTTTGTTGCCAGGCAGTGATGCAGGTCTCCCAGAGACTCGGGAGGCTGGGGCAGGAGGATAAAGTTCAAAGCCAGTCTCAGCAAATTAGTGAGGTCCTACGCAACTTAGTTAGACCCTGTCTTAAAATAAAAAATAAAAAGGACTGGGGATATGGCTCAGAGGTTAATCAACCCTGGGTTCAATCCCTAGTACCAATAAACAAATGAATAAATAAGTAAAATCGTTTGCTTCTTTTCTGATTATATGAAATATAAAGAAGAAAGTACTTCATATATTCTCAGTACAAATGATCAGATATATACTTTGCAACAACTTTATCCCAACCCATGGTTTATCCTTGTTTTCTTAATAATGTTTTTCTAAATAGCAGAAATTCTTCATTCTGATGAAGTCCAATTCATCAATTTTTCCTTTTATGAAACATGTCTCTGATGTCATATATGTAAGAAATCTTGCCTTAAATCAAAGACACAAAGAATTTCTTCTACGTTATTATCTAGAAATGTTATCATTTTAGATTTCACATTTAGTTCTACCAGCTAATTCTAGTATAAAATATACATAATTTGTTTTGTGCATGGCTATCCAATTGTTGCAACACAACTTGTTGAAAAGACAATCCTTGGGCTGGGATTGTAGTTCAGTGGTAGAGTGCTTACCTAGCACATATGAGGCACTGAGTTCGATCGTCAGTACAATATAAAAATAAATAAAATAATAAAAGGTATTGTATTCATCTGTACCTAAGAATATTAAAACAGAAAGAAAAGACAATCCTTTCTCCAATGAACTGCCCTGCCCTTCTGTCAAAAATCAGTTGTCTGTTTATGTGTCGGCCCATTTCTGGACTTTTCTATACAATCTATACAATCTACCTGTCAACCTTTACACTGATACCACTATTTTGACTATGTGAGTTTTATAATAGTTCTTAAAATCAAACAATAGTTTTTTTTATAGATTCTTTAGATAATCTACAGGGATGATCACATCTTCTGGAAATACCAAGTTTATTCCTTCCTTTACAATCTGGATTATCTTATTGCTTCTTACCTGATTACACTGACTAGAATCTCAAATGCCACTGTAAACAATTTGAATATAAGTAGCAAGGGGTGATATCTTTGAATTGTTCCTCAATTGATCTTAAAGGAAAGTGTTCAATTTTATCATAAAGAATGATTTTCAGGGCTGGAGTTGTGGCTCAGTGGTGGAGTGCTCACCTAGCATGTGTGTAGCACTGGATTTAATCCTTAGAATCACATGAAAATAAATAAATAAAATAAAGTTATTGTTTTCATCTACAACTAAAAAAAAAACAAAATTAAAATTTAAAAAAAAATTTTTTTAAAAGGAATGATTTCTAAGTTGGGCAGGTAGTGCACACACGTAATCCCAGATGCTCAGGAAATTAAGGCAGGAGGACAAATCCAAGGATAGCCTCAGCAACTTAGCGAAACCCTGTCTCAAAATAAAATATACAAAGGACTGGGGATGTAGCTCAGTGGTAAAGCACCCCTGGGTTCAATCTCCAGAATTAAAAAAAAAAAAAAAAGATTTTAGTAGGCTTTTCCCTAATCTAACCTTTATGAGATTAAGGAAGTTCCCGTCTATTCCTAAGACTGCTATATATTATTTTTTATCAGACCTAGATACTAGATTTTGTCAAATGGCTTTTGTGTATCTATTAAGATGATTATAGGGCTGCTGACATTTTGAGACAACAGCCAGGCCTCATAGGACCCCTGGCCAGATTGACTGAGCCCCGTCTCCAGGATCCCTCAGCTTGACCAATCACTCCCTGCCTCTGGGGCCCTCACATCAACTGACTGCTCTCTGCCACCAGGACCCCCAGACCAACTGACTGCACCCTATCACCGGGATCCCAGACTGACGATTACACCTGGCCTCCAGGATCCCACAACCACACCAAACACACCCGACCTCCAGGACCCCTGCCTGACCAACTGCATCCCGCCTCCAGGACCTCCAGCTGACCACGCCCACATCTTGAGCTTCAGCTCCCCATTTGCCAACACATTTTGAAGCCAGAGTGGTCATCTTGGATAATCCTGGAAGCCGGAGCTCCAATCTTTAGGTGGGGCAAATCCTATCCTGAGACGCCTGCTGGAGGCTTGAAGCTCATTGTCAGGTACCTCTCATGCATCAGGCTACTGAACACTGGGAGGTTTGATTACTATATGACTGTTATACTGTAGATTTTCTTTCTTCTCCTTATTGAAAAATTATAAGTTTTTATTTCTTTACTTTTCTTGCTCTCTTTTCCTTTTGTTTACCTGTTCCCTCAGAGTCTCCTTCTCCCTTTTTGCATGCTAACATCCAATTTCTTTTGATTACACTCTCACCCTTTCTATTATCTAGAACTTCTGTATATTCTTTTCTTATCCCATTAACAGCTACATTCTACATCCCTCTGCATCCTCTTTGTCCTCCATTAGAAACTTCAGACCTCATTGCAAATCCGTTTGTTTTACTGAAGATACTATTTGAACTCATTCTGTTTATTATGACAATATTTTTTTAAATTATCTTTTTTTAAATTTTTTTTTATTTTATTGTAAACAAATGGGATACATGTTGCTATTATGACAATATTGTTATTGTCCTCATAGGGGCTATTTGGTCTAGGATTGCATAGTGTCTGAGTTGGGCACTGCTTATATTGATCTCCCCTTAAAGAAAGGGTTTTGGAAACCTAAAGGGCCACTATAAGCCTATAGGGGGAAATCTGCAATACCCCAGATCTGCACTGCTAGAGGGGAAGATACATGAACAACATGAAAAAACAAGGGAAGAAAATGATCCAAACAAATCTAGATTCTATATTAATAGAATCCAATGACAGTATGTTAGAAGAAATGTCAGAAAAGGACTTCAGATTATACATGATTAAGATGATTCACGAAGCAAAAGATGAGATAAGAGAGAAAATGCAGGCAATGAATGATAATACCAATAAGCTGAAAGAGCAACTGCAGGAAGCAAAACATCATTTTCAACAAAGAGATAGAGATTCTCAAAAAAAAAAAACCAAACAGAAATCCTGGGCCTGGAACAACATTATTTCAAGCTCTGAAAGAACATGGTTGCCAACCAAGAATCCTATACCCAGCAAAACTAACCTACAGATTTGACGATGAAATAAAATCTTTCCACAATAAACAAAAGTTAAAAGAATTTACAATAGAAAGTCTGCGTTACAGAATGTTCTCAACAAAATATTCCATGAGGAGGAAAGATGATTATAGGGGCTGGGGTGTGGCTCAGTGGCAGAGTGCTTGCCTAGCATGTGTGAGGCACTGGGTTAGATTCTCAGCATCACATATAAATAAATAAATAAAATAAAGGTCTACTGACATCTAAAAAAATTTTTAAAAAGATGATTATATATACACACACACACACACACACACACACACACACACACACACAGTTTGTTAGTCTGTCAATATAGTGAACTATTCCAATTACACTCTAAATGTTAAATCTGTCCTACATTCCTGGTATACTATTTGATTCTATAATAAATGACACATGAAGTGATAGTAGTAAAAACATAGTTAAGTCACTTACAACTTTCACTATCAGTCTGCATTCAAAGTTGGGAAGACTTTATTGAGTCTACAGTTTTCATCAGATTTTCTTCAAATATAAGGTTCACATTGTATATACTTATTTTTAAAACCTTTATTACTTACTTATCAAGGAAATCTTTGTCCACTACAGCAGAGATGTCAAGAAGAGGATTTCCCATTCCAAAGAGAATATTTTCCCTACAAACCATAAACAAAATATGTTATAAAAATGTAAAATACACCAAATATAAAAATAAATCTTCACACTGGAAATAAACCTAACATAATAGTTTATTAAACTTTTTGCTTGCCTATTACATGTAGAACATTTTAGAGGTAGTACAAAAGTCATTTAGAAAAAAGGATTTTTTTTTTTAAATTTTAAGACAGAATCTTGCTAACTAGCCCAGGCTGGCCTTAAAGTCACAATCCTCTTGTTCTCAGCCTCCCAAATCAAGTTATTGGAATTACAAGTATGTACCACCACACTTAGCACAAAAAAAGATGTTTTTTAAACTGGATGAAATAAAATATAACAGTAGAAGAAAGCAAATCATGTGATTTTTTAAATAATATTCAACAGTCAATGACTGAAGCTAATTAATTTCAATATTTTTTTAAAGATCTATTATAACCAAGTTCTATATTCAATAAACATGACTCACAATTAACACTCTCTCACTAATAAGGTCCTCTACTAATGATAGTTATTAGGGAGTAAGCAGCAAGTCCTATGACAGACCAAGCATGAGCCCCACCCTTAACAAACTGTGAATGAGATTGTGATGGGGCTTCCACAATGGACATCAAAGATGATATAATTCTCAATTACCTTTAACAGACTTTGAAGAAATCTAATTTTTCATAAGCAAGTGCAGTATAACTCAATGCCAAGGAAAGGAGGACTCCACCACAGATGATGCCTTAAACAGAAGCACACAAGCAGCAAGAAAGGGACCAGTGTCCACGTGTGAGTCAATCTCAATGGGAAGCTCTCATCTACTTTACTAAGATTTGCCTTATATAATTTTTCAGGGGTCTCCAGTTGGCTGAAAATCCTTTGCAGTTGCCTCCAAACATCAACCTTACCATTTGGTGACAATCACTAATATCAAGAGGCAATATTAAAAGGAACAGTGCCTCAGTGTTGCCTTAATAGAATGAGGTATACCCTATAATTATTAGTCTATAATGAGTTGAAAAGATTGAATTAGTATTTCATTAACACTAGATTAGGGAACTATGACTTAATATGCAAGAAGATGACATTTGTCCCTTTTCTATTTAAAGAAGGCAATGGAGAACTGGGGGTATAGCTCAGTAATAGAGTGCTTGCCTAGCACATATGAAGCACTGGGTTCAATCCTCAGCACCACATAAAAATAAATAAATAAATATATTGTGTTCATCTACAACTAAAAAAAATATTAAGAACAAAAGGAAGCAGTGGAGGGGGGATTAAAAGATAATATATTTATTCATTCACACATCAAGTTGCATTTGTAATCAAAATAAGTCTAATACCAGAAGAAGAAAATAAGTGCTTAGAAGATAAAAGATCAACAGACAAATACAGTAAAGTTACCCATCACTTCAAGGACTACTAAGATTTGTGCAATTTTACAAACAATAAAAACTCCTAGAACATGTTAATTTAAAAAATATATTATAATAATAATGGGAAAGTGTTTTCTTTCCATTTACCCTTTTAAAGTGTCTGGTTAAATGTACAGTCAGGTAACCACCAGAATCAAACTTGGCACATCCCCATCATGATAAAATAGTATTCTGCTGCCTATACGTCAATCTCTCTACCTCTAACTGGTAGCCTTGGTTCTAAGGAACATAATCATGATACCTCTTTTTAGAAAGTCCATCCTGTAGCAGGTGTCGGATTTTCATTCCTTTTTATAGCATAGCATTCCATTTATGTATACCACGTTTTGTTTAAACATTTGTTGGTTGATGAACATTTGGATTGTTTTCATTTTTGTCTAGTGTTATAAATAAGGCTTATGAACATTCATGTACATGCTTTTCTGTAGAAATGTTTTCATTTCTCTTTGGTATACATGGAGGAGTAAGATTGTTGGGTCATATGGTAATTTTGTTTTTAACTTTTTGAGGAACCACCGAAACTATTTTCCACAGTAGCTATACCACTTTATCTTCCTATCAAGAACATATGAGTGTTCTAATTTCTCTACATCCTTGCCAAAACTTGTTATATTTCATTTTCTTAAATTATACACATTCTGGTAGATACGAAGTAATGTTGTGGTTTTGATTTGCATTTTTCTAATGAAGAATAATGTTATTATTTTTCATGTATTTATAGGCCATTTGTACCTTTGTGGAAATGTCTGTTTTTCTTTGCTCATATTTTAACTGGGTTATTTATCTTTTCATCATTTAGTTATAAACATTCTTTTTTATAATCTAGATGTTAGATATACCAGATATATGAATTGCAAACATTTCTCCTATTCTGTGGGTTGGTTTTGAACTTCTTGATAGTTTGTATTTCTGGATTCTCAATTCTATTATATTGACCTAAGAGTCTATCTGTATGCCAATACCACAGTTTTGATTATTGTAGTTCTGTAACACGCCATTAAGTCACAAGCATGAGCCCTCCAACTTTTTGGTTCTGAGAACTAAACCCACAGGCACTTTACCATATTCTTAGTTCATTTTATTTTCATTTTGAGAAAGGATCTTGCTAAATAGCTCAGGCTTCCCTCAAACTTGTGATTCTCCTGCCTCAGCCTCCCAAGTTACTGACTGGGATTACAGGTGTGGAATACCATGCCCAGCTATGATGTTAGATTCTTAGATACTCATCTTACATATCTTAAATACAACAGTAAAAGCACATGTAAGGAAAGAAAATATAAACTGAACTTCATCAAAATGTAAGACTTTTCTGTATCAAAGGACATTATCCAACGTTGCTGGTTTTCTAAATTGTTTTTTCTATTTTCTGTTTTAGGTCTGTTGCAATTCCATACAAATTTTAAGATCAGCTTGTCTATTCCTGCAAAAAAGGCAGTTGGGATCTTAATTGGAATTGCACTGAATCTATAGGTTCATTTTTTAAGTACTATCATTTTAACAACATTAAATTTTCTAATTCATGAACATGGAATGTTTTCTGAGCAAATTTGTCTTCCTAGCATATGTAAGCCCTGAATTCAATCCCCAGTACCACAAATTAAACAAATAAATACAGACACTGAGTCTAGCTCAAAACTATTTCTCTTTTCTTTTTCTTTCTTTCTTTCTTTTTTTTTTTTTAAACTGGGGATTGAACTCAGAGCATTTTACCACTAAGTTACATTCCCAGACCTTTTTTATTTTGAGACAAGGTTTTACTAAGCTGCTTAGAGCCTTGCAAAGTTGCTGAGGCTGGCCTCAAATTTTCAGCATTCCTGCCTCAGCCTTCCTAGTCACTGGAATAACAGGCATGTGCACCTGTCCCAGGCTTCAAACCTATCATATTTCATCACATTTACCAAGAATCCCAAATAATTCCAATTTCTGATGATAATGCAAGACTCTATCAGTTGTAAGATATATGCCAATTACAGAGATGTTAAAATGGGAAGAAGTATACATGCTAATTAAGATCACTGAAACACAGTATCTATTTTGCCTTATATTGCTATGATTCTAACACATACAACCTCTTATGTTCCCTGAATGTGACCACCTGCAAAGTACTTCCAATTAGAAAATCTGGAAAATTTCCAATCATTTGTTTGTTTTTCTTCTCTGAGCTACTAGAGATTGAATATGGGTACTCTACCACTGAGCTATGTCCCCAACCCTTTTTATATTTTATCTGAGGCAAGGTCTCCCTAAAGTTGTCCAGGCTGGCCTTGAACTTGTGATCCTCTTGCCTCAGTCTACCAAGAAGCTAGGATTATCAGCGTGTCCCATAATGCCCGGACCAATCATCTTTTTCAAATTTCTCAGAAACCACCTCACTTCATAAATAATTTCTGACCAACTCCTACCCAAGAGCTACCACATAAAGCTATACAATCTGCCCCTGCAAAACTCCAGAGGGTGCCATTCCCAATGAGGATAATGGCTCCTGATATTCTACATCAAGCCACTGCTTCCCTCCCTCCAAAGATTTATTCATCACCTCCTCTCCTCAGTTCAAAAGTTCTGATTTTGTGTTGTTTTGAACTTTATTTTGATCAACTAATCTCAATCAGTTAGATATCAAAAGATAAAAGTTTTTTAAAAACTTAATTACATTTATATTCCCAAGGGCTGACATTCCCAAAACAAAAGGGCTTTGAGTGATTTTGTGCTATAGGTTCTGACCTTTTTTATCAACAGACTACTACTTCCCTCAGGCTCTCATAGGTCAGGGTTAGGTGTAGAGTAAAATTACATTTTAAAGGTTCCTATATGGAAGACGAAGTGACATAACACTAATCCGAGATAGGCTGTGATAAGTTAAAGATGAACGCTGCACTCCCTGGAGCAAACTCTAAATGTTAACACAAAGAGATATAGCTAAAAATCCAACAGAAGATATAAAATAAAATAATTAAAATGTATTCAATTAATTTTTGAAAAGGCAGGAAAGATTAAACAAAGGATGGGACAAACAATACAAAAAGATGGTATAATTAAACCCAATCAAAATCATAATTACGTTAATTATAAATGGATTAGTCACTCCAATTAAAAGACAAAGCTATACGGTATAGGTGGGAAAGACTTAAATGCCATTTAGTAAAGATACACTTTAAATATAAGATCAGTAGATGCCAGGATTCAAGGTTTGGGGGAAAACATAACCATCAAGGGAAAACACAGGAGTTTCCTTGTGGACTGAACATAAGGCACCCTGACTGTGATAATAATTGGAGAAATCTAGGCATGATAAAATTTTATGGAGCAATACACAACCACCACCACCTAAATAAAAAAGTTTCCAAAAATTGGTGAAATTCTAATAAGGTATACATTCAAATTATTAGTATTATATCTCCTGATTTTGGTAACATATTATAGTTATGTAAGATATATCCTTGGGAAGTTGTGTAAATAGTGCACAGGAACTTTCTGTACTATTTTTGCAACTGCTAGTAAGTCAAGGTATTTCAAAAGAAAAGGGGAAAGAAAGGATATGAAAACAGATATAAAAAATGTTCAGGGCCTGAGGACATAGCTCAGAGGAAGAGCATTTGCTTAGCATGCATGAGGCCTTGTTTGATCTCCAGAACAACATTTAAAAAAAAAAGAAAGGTTTAAAAAGCAATTAGGGTGGCCTGGGTATGCAGCCTAGTGGTAAAGTGCTTGCCTAGCATGCATAAGGCCCTGGGTTCAATCCCCAGCACCAACACCAAAATAAAATAAAATAAAAGGCAAATAGGGTGGCAGGCACAGTGGTACATGTCTGTAATCCCAGAGATTTGAGAAGCTGAAGCAAGAGAATCTCAAATTGGAACCTACTAAGATGCTGTCCCAAAATAAAAATTAAAAGGGGTTGAGGGATGGTAGATACAACTCAGTAGTAGAGTGCCCCTGAATTCAATCCCCAAAAATTGAAAAAAATTAGGATGACATCATTGATAATGGTCCTGTGAGGACTCCCAAGTATCCTTGCTTTAAAAGCAATAAAAACAATAGCCAAAAAAAAAGGTTATTTTTCAGAAGTTTATTAATCAAAGACTTCAAACAGACAATCTGAGAAACGCTAATTCAAAAAAGAGAACTGAGCCAGGCATGGTGGCAACCCAAGAGGCCGAGGCAGAAGGACTGCAAGTTCAAATTCAAAGCCAGTCTCAACAACTTACCTGTCTTAAAATAAAAAAAAAATAAATAAAAAGGGCTGTGGGTGTAGCTCAGCCCTTCAGTGTAGCAGAGCACCCTTCGGTTCAATACACGTTATACACACACACACACAAGATGGCTGAGAGAGCTGCCCAGAAGAGGCCAACAGGAGGTAAGATGGTTTTCATCTTAAATGGACATGTGCTAGACAGCTGCAGTCAGTCTCCAAGGAGATTATCTATGATAACAGATTTCTTTTGAGGAAGACAATTTTGTTTTGTTTTTTCAAACTTTGCTTCAGTCATAAATGGGGAGATAAGAGATTATGGAAACTCATTTGATCCCAGATATGAGATAATGGAAGGAAACAACCAAGATGTGGAGTGCTGACCACGCCTGACAAGTAGATTAATATGTACATGTGAAGGACTACTCTGTCTTCTCACAAATAAATCAGGTCACACTGGGAATTCCCTCTGCAGGGATCTAGCCTTACATGCAGTCCTATGAATACACATGTTTGTCTCTCTTTTTGTACAGTTAATTAGAGTATTAATATAGTTTTAATAAGCAAATGACTCATCTTTATAGAATTAAATCACAAAAACTTTAAATCTGAAGAAAACAAAAGCCTATGTAAAGACAGCTGAATCTTAGTAAGAACAGCAAACTTTGTAGCATTCTTTTTTTTGGGGGGTGGGGATGGGGGTTTCCAAGGATTGAACACAGAGGTGATTAACCACTGAACCACATACCCAGTCCTTTTTAGTTTAGTTTTGTTTTGTTTTGTTTTGTTTTGTTTAGAGAAAGGGTCTCACTAAATTGCTCAGGGTCTCACTAAGTTGCTGAGGCTGGCTTTGAACCTGCAATCCTCCTGCCTCAGCCTCCATAGATGCTGGAATTATAGGCCTGGACCACTGTGACCAGCCAAACTTTGTAGTGTTCTAACTACTATCCAACCCTCCCTCTCCCCAGCTCCATAGCAGACCTCAAAAGCAAGAGCCCTCAAACAGTGGAATGGAGAAGCCTAACCACAACCCAAGGGATGAGAACAGGGTTGGAGTTCTTTCAAAGCCCCACTTTCAGGGTTGGGGATGTAGCTCAGTTGGTAGAGTGCTTGCCTCACAAGCACAAGGCCCTGGGTTCAATCCCTTGTACCGAAAAAAAAAAAAAAAAAAGCCCCACTTTCAGGGAATTTCCACTATTTCAGCTGCTGCAGTTCCCTGAAAAACTCCACTCCCAAGGTTTCCCATTATCTGACCTGATTCAGACCTTGCCCCAGTGCAAACAGTCTTTTCCCCAAGGTATTTGTCAAAATAACCAGCTGCCTGAAATTTTTGAAACAAACAACAAACTAAAAACATAAAAGAAAAAGTAGGGAATAAAATATACACCAGAGGTTTTTAAAAGTTCTGAATATTCCTGAGAATCTCAAAGGCTGCATGCATGTGCTCAGGGCTGCAGGCATGCTTAGGAATAACCTTGGAAGGCCTAAAGTAATCACCTCTGACTGACAACCAGGCCCTGCACAAGCAGAAGAGAAATTTATGGGAAGAGTTATAAGCCCGGCTGAGTGTTTAAGATGTGCCCCAACAAACACATACAGCCTCTCAGGAAAGACCGGGAGACAATAACAAGTATTAACACGAGAAAGTGAAGAAACTGGAATCCTCATATATTGCTGTGGGGAATGTAAATGATGTAGCCATTTTGGGAAACAATTTCTCAAAAAAGTAAACATAAAAGTACCATATGACCCAGCAATTCCACTCTTAGGAAAAATAAAAACATGACAATACAAAAATTTTTATGAGTGTTTATAGTACCTTTATTCATAACAGCCAAAAAGTGACAATAACCTAATTATCTACTAGCTGATAAATTGATGAAAAATGGTATATGTGTACAACAAAATACTATTTAATCATTAAGAAGGAATGCAATACTAATGAACATTGAAAACATCACACTCAGTGAAAAATGCCAAGCACAATGATCAAATATTACCTAATTTTACTTTTTTTTTTTTTTTTTTTTTTGGCAGCACAAGGTATAGAACCCAGGGAAGCTTTCCCACTAAGCTACATACATCCCCAGCCCTTTATTTTTCATTTTGAGACAGGGTCTTGCTAAGTTACTGAGGCTGGCCTTGAATTTGCCATCTTTCTGCCTCCTCGAGTTGCTAGAATTACAGGTGTGCACCACCATAACCAGCTACATGATTCTATTCATGAAATGTCCAGAACTGGCAAAATGATAGAGGCAAAAAGTAGAATAGTGGTTGCCAGAGAATTGGGGGTGACCAGATAAAGAATGACTCCTAACAAGTATGGGGTTTTGTTTTGGTGTGATGAAAATGTTCTGAAATTAAAGGTATTGGTTATCCTACAACACTGTAAGTATAACACAAACTACCGAACTCTCCAGTTTAAAACGGTAGATACTATACGTTCCCTGAATACCATGAAATTAAATTGAACATCAATTTTCAAAACTAACTAGAAAAACCCCAAATAATACAAAATTAAACAGTGAACATAAAAAGGACCTGTGGATCAGAAAAATCACAATGGAAATTATAACATAATTTGAACTGAATACATTTAAAATGTTTTGTTTGTTGGTTGCAGTACTGGGGATTGAACTTAAGGTGCTTTACCACTGAATTACATACCCAACCCTTTGTATTTTTTATTATTTAAAGACAAGGTCTAAGTTGCCAAGGCTGGCCTCAAACTTGTGATCCTCCTGCCTCAGCCTCCTAAATTGCTGGAATTATAGGCATATACCACATGTCTTCGTTAGAGGGGAACATTTTTATCTGAAACACACATATTAGAAAATAACAAAGGTTTAAAATCAGTAAACTTCTAACTCAAGAAAACTAACAAGAGCAAATTAAGTTAAATTCAAATGCTAATACTCAAATCCACACAAAGACTTATATAAGAATGTTCATAGTAGTTTTATTAAAGTAGACAAAAACTGGAAATAACCCAATGTCTATCAACAAAATTGATGCTATACACATATAATGGAATATTACTCAGCAATGAAAAAGACAAACAACAACACACATCAAAATGGCTAAACCTCAGAATTACCATGCTGAACAAAAGTAATGAAACACAAATAGTCCTTATTATATGATTCCATTTATATGAAGTACTAGAACAGGCAAAACTAATCAATGATAAGAGAAGTCAGAAAGTGATTGCTTAGGTGGGAGGAAACATGATTAACTAAAAAGAGACAGGAGGGAACTCTGTGGGGAGACAGACATTCTATGTCCAGAGCTGACTGCAGTTCAGAGAAGTAAATTTATTACCATAATTCAGTAAGCTTGGCTGGGGATGTAGCTTGGCGGTAGAGTACCTGCTTAACATATGAGGCCCTAGGTTAAATCCCCAGCACCACAAAACAAAAAAAATTCAGTGAGATCAGGATCCATGATTTTATTATATATAAATTCTATTTCTGGCATGAAAAAAAGTGAATAGATAAGGGTAATGTGTATGTTCCTTACCTGGATAAAGCCAATCGGTCTTCCATCTGTATTCTAACTCTATCACTTCTTGCATATTCAAAGATACTTTATCTCTTCCTTATGTTCAGTATCATCTATTTTTTTCACATTTTATTGGGTCATTCATTTTAGCATACAACTATGTTGACATTTAGCCATATGCAGTGGCTCATGCCTATAATGACAGCTACTCAGGAGGCTGAGGCAGGAAGATCACAGTTTGAGGCCAGCCTGGGCAACTTAGACCTTTCCCAAAATAAAAAATAAAATTAAAAAATAAAAAGGACTAGGGATGTAGCTCAGTGGTAAAGTGCCCCTGGGTTTACTCCCTAGTACTGAAAAATAAAATGTTTAAATTTCAGCCCCTCCACCCCCAAATTCAACTCAATATATACCTCCAACTACCATTATTTCCCTGCTCTTCTTTATAGCAATACTTCCAAAAAGTTGTAAATTCCTGTTAAATAGCAGTTTCCCCTAAACTTATTCATTTAAAATTCAATATTCTGGAGCACATGCATGACATGAAGACTAACACAGCAATTTTCAGCATTTTTATATGTGTTCTCTTTTATATCCTCCCAATAACTAAGTAGGGTAAGTATTGTTGTTATCTCTGTTTAATAGACAAGAAAACAAGAGTATCAGCAAGGTTATATAACCTTCTAAAAGCATGATGACAAATAATTTCAAATTTCAAATCATGTGCCTTCTTGTTCAACATACTAGACACTTAAATCTCCCTCTTCATAGAAAAATGTCTGACCAATGGAAAAAATGCAAATCTAGCTAAAATAGACCTTTTTCAAAGGTCTCTATTCTGAGTAACAGGTCAAAAACTAAAACCTGTTGTAATAATATGATTATACTGTTAAAGTAGGTGACCAAATAATTTATTATCTGAATGGGACATTTTTGAGGATAAATGAAAAGCTGTTAATAATTATGTCTGGATAACAGGCATGACCAGGACTGTCTGTGGCAAACTGGGACATATGGTCACCCCATTTGTAAACTGGCTTTTCTATTTAAAAAATAAAAAGCCATACTTATATTTTAGTACAGTATTTTTTAAAATAACAATTTAAAATCAAGACACCATGAAGAGGTAAAGAGGCATGACTATTAACAAATGTTGCAAGAAAGGGTTAACAATTAAACAGTTATTTTGGTTCCAGTTTTATCTTTCATAGTTCAGCTTAATGTAGCAATACTGTGGATGGAAAGATTTGGAGTTAGAAAACCTTGTATGTGTTTTCAAACAAAGATGACCTATTTATAAATATGAACATTAACAGCTGACAACACTGCACATAAGGATTCCTGTTTTAGTTCTTCAAAATATTTCATAAATGAAATTATTTCATTTATTTAGAAACTCAATTGACTAAGAATTTCAAAACATAAAAAGCTTGTGCAATAATCTGAAATTTGCAATTCTCAAAAAAAAAAAAAAAAAAAAAAAAAAACCACAGGTCCTGAAATGAGTTTTAAAATTCTGTTTAAATGCTCTAAAGGAAACAACAAAGAAAGACAGTTTCAAACAGTCTGATTTTAGTCTCCATATGAATGTTCTCCATCTGAGTGGTTTGGCAGATTCTATTGGACACACCTCAAAGTCTTGAATGTTAGAAGAAAAATACCCCAAGATCCCACCCATGGCCCACATCAATTTTCCAGTGTAGGCCTAACCCACAGAAATGGTTCCAGAATCATCATGTAGGGCACAGTTATATGCAGAGTCCCAGAATAGTCTTAGACCAAACCCAACCAGTCTGGGCAGGCCAAAGAATAGGGCTCTTTAGCTCTAGAGCAAACACACTGTTTCCCAAAAGCATTTGTCCAGTCTTCCCTGGCACAACCTAAGCTGTAAGCAATGTCCAAAACCAGACCAGACATTGATGTTTAAAAAGCAAGGCAATATTCAGATGACTATTTTAAAATAGTGTTGCTTAGTCAAAACTGCACAAAGTAGGACCTGAGATCAAATTTTTTGATAGTGCGGACTAAACTCAGGGGTGCTTTACCACTAAGATATCCCCATCTCTTTTTATGTTTTTGAGACAGGGACTCACTAATTTGCTCAGGTTGGACTTAGATTCTCCTACCTCAGCCTCCCAAGTTGGTAAGATCTGAACTCTACCTTAGACTATACCACTGTCTAAAAAGGGCCTATCACTTCAATTTGGACATAGGTCCAGTATTAAAAAAAAAATTAAAACACTCTGTAAGATCCTCTTCCAGTCCTGAATTTAACTCAGGTTTCAACTTTGTTACTGGATCAATTAAAAATGACATAAGTGGGTTGGGGCTGTAGCTCAGCGATAGAGGGCTTATCTAGCATTTGGGAGGCACTAGGTTCAACACCCCCCACACACCACATCACCAAAAAAAACCACAAAAACATCAATTTGTCAACCATTCTGTAATCTCCCAAATTAAGACCAGCTGGAATCTGATTTACATAACAAAGGGTAAAAGGTGTTCACCAGGGCTGGGGTTGTGGTTTGGTGGTAGAGCACTGGTTCAATCCTCAGCACCACACAAAAATAAATAAAATAGCCAGGCATGGTAGCACAGGGCCTGTAATCCTACTGGCTCAAGAGGCTGAGGCAGGAGGACTGTGAGTTCAAAGCAAGCCTCACCCAAAACAAGGAACTAAGCAACTAAATGAGAACCTGTCTCTAAATAAAATACAATTAGGGTTTGGGAATATGGCTCAGTAGTCAAGTGCCCCTGAGTTCAATCCCCAGTACCAAATAAATAAATAAATAAAATAAATAAATAAATAAATAGCATTATGTCCATCTACAATTAAAAAATATGTATTAAAAAAGTGGTTCACCAAGAATAACTGGTTTTAGAGGCTGTAAATTTAGACTTTTCCATCAGTAATAATGTTGTAATATAAAACACAAACAATAAAAGTCAGATTATGTCCAGCCAAATCAAAGATCTTCAGCTTTAAAAAAAAAAGGAAGAAAGAAAGAAATGAAAAGAAAAGAAAAAAACTCTTGACTAAAATCATCAAGAAGTCTTAGCTTGGTACAGTGGTGCACACCTGCAATCCCAGCAGCTTGGGAGGCTGAGGCAGGAGGATTCTAAGTTCAAAGCCAGCCTCAGCAATTTAGCTAGGCCCTAAACAACTCAGTGAGACCCTATTTCTAAAAAAAAAAAATAAAACATAAAAAAGGGTTAGGGATGTGGCTCGATGGTTAAGCACCCCTGGGTTCAATTCCCGGTACCCCCCCCCCAAAAAAAAAAGCTACTAAATGAAGTATGTAGAGATCTAAGTTCTAGTTAAGATTTGCATCTATTTATGTGAACTTGAACAAAGCACAATATACCTGGGCTTTAGTATCTTCAACAGTAAAATAAGGGAATTAGGTAAGTGTGTTTCCTGCTTAAAAATTCTAACGTTTTTTCAGTTTTACCCATTTTCAAAGCGGGTTTTTTTTTTTTTTTTTTTTTTTTTGAGGCAAGATTTATTGTGGTTCATAGTTTCAGTCTAAGGTTGGCTAGCCCCATTGCTCTGGGTCTCTGGTGAAGTAGAACATCATGGTGGAAGGGCATAGCAAAGCAAAGCCAATCACCCAATAACACTGTAGGATACATGAGTATCACTCTACTGAGTTATTTCATTAAAATGTGCAGAGAAGAAAAGAAATAGAATCAATAACACTAAAAAAAGGCCCTCAATTAGATCCTAGGTTGTTGACAACTGGTCTGATTTCCCATCCTATATCCTTTCATAGTCACTGCAAAGAATCACACATTACTACATTTAGCTACATTTTAAGCCTGGTGTAAAAGCAAGAACATTGGACATGAAGTCAGATTTTGATAACGTGTGATCACTCTTCTCACTGTTAAAAGGGTTAATACCTAATTTGGGGGTTACTGTTAGACTGAGCACAAAATGGGAACATCCCTAACATTATGATTGATAAAACTAAAGACATAACTGCATTAAGCACAGTACTTACTGGGAACTTTCAAAACTGTCACCATATACTCACTTCACCTTGCAGTCTTCCTTCCTACTCCTAAACCTAAGTTACCAAGTTCCTTGTAGAACCAAAGGTAAGCGAGAGAGTCACTAATGATCTCTCATAACATGTGTTATAATTTTTGACTTTGGTAGAAGCATTTTTTTCAGGAAATTTAAGTAGTATATTGTTTCTATAAAGGTATCATGCAGAGCACTAGATTACGGAGATCTGGGTTTAATTCTTAACCTTGCCACTAATTTTGCACACAGGACTCAACTTCTCTTGGTCTCAATTCCTTGGTGAAAAATGTAGTAGATGGGTTAGGTAAATGCTGAAAAGCTTTTTTCAAGGCATGTCACTATAGCTCAAGACTTCGTAAAATGCAAATTAACATCTGAAAAGGCAAGAATAAACAAACTTTATTATCTATCTTGTCAAAATATGTCCAACTGAGTATGTCAACTTTTAAGTCAGTCTTGAAAAGAACCACTATTCAACCCCTACCTAAAAGATACATACTGCTAGCCAGACATATTGGTACACACATATAATCTCAGCTACTAAGGAAGCTGAGATAGGAAAACTGCTGGTTTTAGGTCAGCCTGGGCAACTTAGTGAGATTCTGTCTCAAAATAAAAAATACTGGGGATGTAGCTCAGTAGTAGAGAGCCCCTGGGTTTAATTCCCAGTACCAAGGAGGAAAAAAAATTGAATCTACGATAAGAACTGACTCTTAATAGAGAAAGCATTTGACCAGCACACCTAATGAGTAGCAGTCTGTGATGATGGAAATACAAGAAGCAGGGAGAAGAGGTTTTAACTCAGTGTAACAGGATTGTCCTAATTCATCCTAAAACACTGGTAGATTTAAAAGCTAGATTTACATACCCCAATGTAACTTACTGTGAAACCTTTCCATACCGGTCTCCAAATTTCAGCACCTGAGTTTCCCCTTCTGCATAAAAAAACAAGCATCCCTTCTCTATGTTGGTACAGAATTATGCAATTTAAGAAAAAGTGCCTAAGTTCAACACCATTAGCTCTTGCTTTATCTTACCTAGGGATTAGGTTCTAAGCCATCTCTTATCCGTGTAGTCAAAATTGCCACTGAGAAGTTGTTGAATCACCACAATTTATGCCCCTGGAAGCCCTAATTAACCTATTTCTCTTCATTTTTATGCTGGGTCTCCCTTTTGTGGGGGCAACGAAAGACCAAGGTCTACTTTAAGAGGCAGATCAAACATTGGATCAATGTTAAAAGCAATTTCTCTTTTTGTGAATAGTTGAATTTGCAAAAGTCAAACATTCAGTCAAGGCTACATGCAGACAATGGACAAGCCCGTTGTAATATCATTAGCCATAAAACAATCCTCAAAAATTTAGAAGCACGATTGAAGGAGAGTCTCCAGTTTTATTGCTTTCGTTATATGCCTATTATCTCACAAAACTCATTTCACTTGTGACTCTCAGATAAAAGTAGGTAAACAGATGGTACCTTCGAGAATCATCCGGTACTAATTCCAGACACAGGCAAACATTTTAGGGGCACCCAATTTCGCAACTTGGAGGCAACCAACCTGCAGAGGGTCAACTCTAAGGGTATGCGCATGGCCAACCATTAAGTTCTGTCAGAAGGCATGACACGGAGGCATGGACACACATTGGGCATGCCACGTTCCCTCGGGCCCTGGGTTACGGGGGAGGAGGGGCAAACTACATTTGTCATGAGAAATCCAGTACACATATAAGCAGGCTTCAAACCCTGGAATCTGAGCGAGGGTCACCTCAACCAAGCGGCGACTTACAGGACACCACCCGTGTGTGTACCAGAGACCCAAAAACTTCTGAGGAAAGCTGAAATGCCCGAATGAAAAGTGCGGAGAAAAGCTCCAACAAGAAGGGGGTGGGCGCAAAGGAAGCTCCAGACCACCCAGGAGAAGGGGCGACAGTTCTCGGGAGGTCGGGAAGCTAACGCCCAGCCAGGACGCAGTTTAAGCAGGCGCCCGCTCATTACCTGACAGACATGACTTCGCCTTCCTGCCCCCACGCCACCGCGCTCGCTCCGATGCTGTGTCCACTGGGGCAGTAGCAGGTACCACAGCAACTGCTCCTCTGCTCAGGCACTCCGCGACCCAGAGCGCGTCCTCACACACCCCGCGCGCGGGCGGCCCCAGGCGAGCTGGCCCCGCGCGCTGATAGGCGGCGACGGGAGGGAGGGCGGATGCTCCGCCCCCGGCCGACGGCTGGAGTTCGTCCCCGGGCGCCGCGGGCCACCGCGGGCAGCCCAAGCGGCTCGTGCCGGCTCGCTGGCGCGCGGGCTCGCTGGCTGGCCAGCGGGCTGGCTAGCGGGCGTGGTGGCCATCTTGAGTCCTGGTAACAGCGTCGGCCGCCCCCTCCCGGCCCACAGGGCACGAGGTTGGGTGCCCGCCTCAAAAATGGCCGCGCCGCTGGCAACTGTTTTCGCAGTCACATGGCCACGGTCTACCTCGGCAAGCTCAGGTCTCTTTAACTGCACTGGGGAAAGGGACGCGGTCAGGGCAAATTGCGGATGGGGCTTAACAGCCTGCAAAATCCGCCTGGGAAACAGCCCTGCGGAAAATCGAATGCGTAGCAATAGCAGCAGGACGTACTGAATTCCAATTTACAGGGTTTAGCGGTCAATTGCTGGTCTGATGGTCCGGTATGTTCTCGAAGTTAAGAAACACTTAGAGCAGCTTAGTTAATATTGAAGTATCCAGGGTTAATTCTAAACTGAATGAGTATCTAGATGCATGAGACCCGAACACCGGGTATTTTCAGCGTGTTCCCAGGTGATCCAGGTACGCATGTAAAGTTTTACACCCTCTGGCCAAAGTAGCACCACTGTACCCGGTTTGCCACGCTTGTCAGATTACCTCACTTTCCTCAAAAGTATGCAGGTTATAAAAACAAGTATCTGTGGTCATGGGGAAAAGATCAGATCACAGGGACCCTAACTCCTGACTGTAACCTTACAATTCAATGCAGCTAAAGGATGAAGAAATTGTGAACCATTAATAAAAATGTTTTTAAAAATTGGAAAATTAATTCTAACTTCAGGGATATTGGGAGAGGGAAAAATTAGTAAATGCTTTATGCCCCAAATAGCTTTTCTTTATTTCTTCTTTGTTCTCTATATATTTATATTATTAGCAGTCTACAACATCAAGTAGCATTCATTAATTGATCATAGAAAATAATGATTTATTTCATATCTCAGAAATGCCTCAAAAATAAACCAAACACCATGATATGGTAAAATGTTGCTGATGGGGCCAGCTGCGGTGATGGCACGCCTGTAATCCCACCAATTTGTGAGGCTAAGGCAGGAGGATCACAAGTTTGAGGCCGGCCTCATCAACTTAGGTAGGCCCTAAGCAACTTAGCAAGACTCTGTCTCAAAATAAAAAGTAAGAAGGGCTGAGTATGTGGTCAGTTAAAGCGCCTCTGGATTCAATCCAGAGTACTCCTGCCCACCCCCCAAAAAATTGTTGCTGATGGAACTGAAAAACTGAATTACAACCTATTTAATGTTAAAACTAGAGCTGTGGGCTGGGATTGTGGCTCAGAGGTGGAGCGCTTGCCTAGCAAGCTTGAGGCAATGGGTTCCATCCCCAGCACCACATAAAAAAACTAAGTAAAAAAAATAAAGGTATTGTGTCCATACACGACTAAAAAAATAAAAAATTAAAAAAAAAAAAACTGAAGCTATGTGCTTTTTCTGTTGGGTTCATAAAACAACACCCAAATGTAAAGGCCTCAGAAGCAAAGTTTCCCTCTGATCATCTCCTATTCTCTCAGTCTTCACCCACCTCCCCAACGCCACTTAAGGCTGGCCGCAGAAACTACAAGTTCTTAGGCAGGTCATAGAATCACTTTCCCCAAAACAAGCTATAAAGCTTAAAAAAAATCTTCCCCTGCCTTTCTTTCTTGAAGCTGGCCACAAGAGAGTAGATCTGATAGTAGATCTAAAGACCACCACTTATGAAAGGATCCTGCCCCATTCCCAGGAGGAAGGAATGCTACCCAGAGAGGACAAAAAAATCTGAAGAGACAGAACTTGCAGGGTTTTCCCACTCTGTCTATTAGCATTAGATCATATCCTTTTTGTCCACTTGTATTTCTACCCAGTAATTAAACATAAGCATTAAAATGGATAGTTCACCCCAGGTCTTTGGGCCTTCATTCTTAAAGTTCCCATGTCACCTAAAACTATGATCAAAAACAAAAAATGAGGGCTGGGGATATAGCTCAGTTGTTAGAGTGCTTGCCTCCATAGCACAAGGCCCTGGGTTCAATCCCCAGCACTGCAAAAAAAAAAAAAAAAAAAAAAAAAAAAAAAAACAAAAACAAAAAAACGTTGTTATGCTTTTCTCTTAACTGTTGTGCAAGAAAAGGATCAACACGTTTTCCTACCCTACATTCCATTAAATACAATTTTATCGCTTTTTAAAATATTTTTAGCTGTAGATGAACACGATATCTTTTTTTTTTTTTTTTAATGTAGTGCTGAGAATGGAACCCAGCCTCACACATGCTAGGCAAGCACTCTACCACTGAGCCACAACCCCCGCTCAATTATATTGTTTTGACTGGACTTTTTTTTTTTTTTTTCACTACTAGGGATTAAAACTAAGAGTGCTCTGCCACTGAACCTCATCCTCAGCCCTTTTTATTTTTTTTATTTTGAGACAGGATCTTGCTAACTTGCCCAGGCTGGTCTCAAACTTATAATTTTCCTGCCCCAGCCTCTGGAGTTAGTGACTGGGAAGGCATGCACTACCTCACCCAGCTACATTTTGCTTTTTAACTATTGGAAATTTAGTGTCCAAACTAGAAGAATGTAAGTGTAAACACATACCAGATTTTTCAAGTCTTAGAACCAAAAAAAGAATATAAAATATCTCTAAGTTTTCTATTGATTATATATTGTAATAATATTTTGATTATTCTGGATTAGAAAAATATATTATTAAGGTTAAACTGTTTCTTTTTTAATGTGACTATTAGAAATTTTAGAATTATATCTTATATTTTTCCATATAGTGCTGTTCTACAGTCTTAAGTTAGCATTTTTTTTTTACCTATCCCATTGTTCCTGTGACAGAATAATTATGTTCACAAAATGAAATTAGTAAAATAGACGGTTTATACAAATCTGCTTTTTCTTGCTAACCATATAAAAACATCAAATATTTCAAAAGATTGCAGGGTACTTTAGATAGCACTGTTTTTAGGCTTAGACTTATTCTCTTTAATTTGGGAAATGTTTATCTAGAATGATGGACTATAAATCTGATGTATTCAGTCCACAAGTAAAGACCATTAAAACACTTACTTGTAGTCATGGGACTTTGACCAAATGTACAGAAGTAGAATTAGTCAATTGTTCCACTGGATTAAACTAAATCCAAAGTAAAGATGCAGGTGTATAGCAATTTTAAGTGGTGGAGACACTAATTCAAGAGTTTCCCTCCTCCTTCTGCAGAAAACGTTAATAGATAATCTACATGGACTAAAATCAAACCAGGAATAATCCTTAGGAGTTCAAAATCTCAAGTTAAATTTTAACATGGGGCACAGTATAATGTAAAGCAGTGCTTCTCAAACTTCAATAGGTACACAAATCATTTGAGGGATCTTGTTAAAATGCAGGATTTGACTCAGGCCTCGGTGACTAATCTTTTGCTTATTTTTTTGTTTAGTTGTTTTTGTTTTTGTTTATTTGTACTGGGGACTTAAGCCAGGGGTACTTTACCACTAAGCCACATCCTAAGCCACATCCACAGTCCTTTTTTATTTATTTTGAGAAAGGGTCCCTCTAAATTACTGAGGGTTTTGCTAAGGTTGCTGAGGCTGGATTTGAACTATGATCTTCCTGCACACAAGTTACTGGGATTACAGGTATGTGGCAGCCCGACTCCTGCACCATCACATCCAGCATTTTGCATTTCTTTATGTTCCATGGTCTGGCCAATTGCTTCTGCTCTGTGGACCAGAATGAGTAAAAAAGTTATAAAGGTACCAAGACAAACCTATTTGGAACTCCTGCTTCACTACCTATCAGCTCTGTGTGACCTTGATCTAGTTCTTAACCTGTCTGACCTTAGGTTTAACCACTATATACTTTTCAGGCCACAATGAAAATCCGAACTTAATTAACTGAATAAACTGTCTGTCTAATGGAATCCATAGAAAATAAAATAATTATTTTGTTACCACGCTAGTTAAAATTACATCTCTGGGAAGCATGATACTAAAGCCACTATGAACTTGGTCATCTGTAAAATCAAATGTGCTTTTGTTCATGCTTAACATATTATGGTAATTCATATTTTTTATTTTCAACATTAAGATTTTAAAAAATTTGGCTGGGGATGTAGCTCAGTGGTAGAGCACTTGCCTAGCATCTCATGCCCTGGGTTTGAGCCAGCATTGCAAAAAACTAAATCAAAAAATATTTAAAACCCTAATTTTGCTACCAAACAGCTGGACAAAACTTTAGTTATTCTTTTAACAAATATACTAAATTCTAGCATATGGGTCTGCAATATTCAAATATTTAATCAAACTGAAGTCATACCAAAGATTTTTTTTACAAATTCATTTTTCATAAGTGACCTTTGCATCTAACTTAAATCAATAATTTTTTAACTTATTATCACAACTTTCAAAAAGCTTATTCTCTTAGAAACGTATTTAGGTACAAGTATTTTCAGCAAATATAAACACAAAAATATTATTTCAACAAATAGGACTCATGTGTGATTGTTCTTTCAGAGTCAATGATACAGGTACCAAAGTAAAGGCACATTTTTCCAGGTAAAGGCAGTTTTTTTTTTTTTTTTTTTTTTTTTTTTTTTTCTTTTTGTGGTACTAGGGATTGAACCCAGGGCTTTGTGCTCGCGAGGCAAGCATTCTACCAGCTGAGCTATATTCCCAGCCCATAAAGGCAGTTCTTTGGATTCACTGTGACTTCTCAGTAATTCATGCTTTTTCCAAGTTTTCTGTATTCCACCTTTCTCTTTTTCTAAGCTTTCTGTATTACACCTTTCTCAGTACACACACACACACATTAGCTACTACTTTTGATCAATTTTCTAAGCAATTTATTTCAACCATATTCTCATAAAGGCCTAGCTTATTCCCCTTTAAGGAAAAGTAGTCAAATGAAATCTTTAACTTCATTAACCTTCTCAATTTGAATAATAGAATAAAAAAAAAAAATGGGTCAAATAGTTTGCTCTGGGTAAGATTAATAAGCAAATATTCTATCCATTATATCTAATCTTGGGTTAGTATGCTACTTAAAAGCAAACCAATAGCTAAGCCCAAATAGCTAAGTGCCTCTATATACCAAGACAAAGATGTGGACCTACCTACTAACCTTTTCAACAGACACTTTAGGCTCCCAAATAATAGAAATGTTCTTTTCAAACACAACCAGTTTGTTGTAAGGGTACAATAAAGAACTCTCATACATTATTGGTGGGAATATAAATTAGTACATTTCTAGAAAGCTTTTTGGCAATGTGTATAGGAAAACCACATTTTTCAGGCAACTATGGTTAAAAAAAAAATAACATGCAGAGTGTGGTGATGCAAGAATGTAATCCCAGTTATTCAGGAAGCTGAGGGAATTTGAGGACAACCTGAGCAACTTAGTAAGACCCATCTCAATATAAAAATTTTTTTAAAAGAACTAGGTTGTAGGAGCTGAAGAAAAGAACTAGGTTGCAGCTCAGAGGTAGAGCACTTAACATGTGCAAGGCCCTGAGTTCAATACCCACTACTGCAAAACAACAATTTTTTAAAAATACTAATATGAAAAAAGATTTGTACATCCAGTTACTTATTTCAGCATTAACAATACCAAATTTTTATTATATCCTATATTAGTTAAATTACAGGGAAATGCTATAGAGCTATTATAAAATGTTTCCACAGATTTTGTTTTTTCAGAACATAGGAAAATGCTCATAATATAATGTTAAATGAAAAAATTCAAAGCAAGCAAAACTAAAAGAATGCAGAATGTGATCTTGACCATATTTAAAATAAAATACATGCCATATATGCATATATGAAAATAAATACACCTACATGCTGTTATTGATTATCTCAGGAAGTAGGATTATGTGAACTATTTACTTTATTTACATGGGATCTACCTTATAAATTTTCTATTATACATTAATTTTACAGTCATAAGCCAATCTCAAAAAAATCAAAGGACGAATGATCTTGCTGATAAGCAGATGATGATACATAATGGGGGGTGGGAGGGAGGCAAGAATGGAGGAAGAAAGGACTGTATATAGGGAAAAGGGGTGGGGGTGGGGGGAGGAAAAAATAACAGAATGAATCAAACACCATTACCCTATGTAAATGTATGATTACACAAATGGTATACCTATACTTCATGTACAGAGAAACAAGATATATCCCATTTGTTTACAATAAAAATAAATTTAAAAAATAAAATATTTGCACTTTTCTAACAAGAAAAAAAAATTTGTAATATTAAATTTTGTGGGGTTTCATTTGTTTGTTTGTACCAGGAATTGAACTCAGGTATGCTTAACTACTGAGCCACATTCCCAACTCTTTTTATTTTTTTATTTTGAGACAGGCTCTACTAAATTGCTGAGACAGGTCTCAAACTTGTGAACCTCCTGCCTCAGCCTCCTAATTCACTGGGATTGCAGGTATGCACAACCATGACATCCCGCAAAATTTTGTGCTTTATAAATGACTTTAAAATGCAAGCATTCCTACCCTTTTTAAAAACTTGGGGTTTTTTTTTTTTTTGTTTTGTTTTGTTTTTTGTTTTTGCAATACTGGGAATTGAACCAGGGTTTTACACATGCTAGGCAAGGGCTCTACCAGTGGAGCTACATCCCCAAACCTAAAACCTTGTATTTTTAAAATAACAACCATCAAAACTACCCTTATCTTTACAAGAATTTGGTTTACTTTACAAATGCCTCCTCTCTTCATGTGTAAAGATTCTTTAAGGCAGAAATAACAAAAATAAAATGTTTCTTTGATTTTCTTGGTTAATTTTAAATTGCAACTGCACAAAAGTTAAAACTGTAAATACCAGTTTAGAACTGTGCTTAAGAACCCAGCTGTCATCACATGAACGTAGAATGTTTCCCTAACATGTGACTTAAAAATACATACCCTCATTTAATAATTGATAAAAATAATATTTTTGAAGCAATCTATATCATACTTCAAAAAGAGACACTTCTTAAAACTTGTCTCCCTGAAATTAGTAGTGTGCCACAGTATAAAGTTCAGAAGCCTGTGAATGTGAAAATGGGATTTTTGTTTTTTTACATTTTTTAACTACTGTTATTTATTTATGTATTCTTATGCAGTGCTAAGGATTGAACCCAGTGCCTCCTACATGCTAGGCAAGTACTCTGCAAATGAGCTACAACCCCAGCCCAAAGGTGGGAATTCTGATCTTGCACCTATCAATAACTATATGACTTTCGACAAATCATTACCTCTTTGACAATAGGTTTCCTTATCTTTAACACAAAGGAGTGTGTTATAGGTGACATCTCAAGACCATGTCAGTTCTTATTAGAGAGTGAAGGAAAAATTGTCCATTTGTGTCTCATTACAAATTGCTCTTTTAAGAACTGCTCAATTTTAGTTAGTTTCAGTATGGACACGCTTATTCAAAGAAATACTGCTAATGAAACATTGCCAAATATATTAGTTCTGTTCCCCAAAAGACGTCATAAAAGTTTATTATTTTCTTTTATTACCTGTATATTCTGTCATATTTCATTTTAACATCACATATTTGAATAGAATACAATCTTTAAATGTAACCTGGCAATTTACTTCCCAGAAGAATTTGAAGACTACAATAACATTTGATTGACTGAACTTTATTTAGTAAGAGTTTTTAGCAAAACTCCCTTCACAGGCACACCCACACAAGTGCTTCTTTATTTTCGGTGAACTATATAAATTTCTGAAACTCAAAGAAAGCCTCCAATCTAAAAGTACTGGACATCAATGCTTTCTAATTATTCCTGCTGCAAAGAACATATTTTTAAACTATACAACTGAATATCACTCTCATTTCATAACGAAAAGGGCATTTTAATATAAAAATATAGAAAGGATTTCACAGAATTAAAGACAATCCTTCCCAAAGGATTGTTGGTAACCTTATGTAATATATTTCTTATATTAAAGATTTTCCTTATTTTATTTTAACACCATAGATCTATTTAATCTATTATACTTCACAAACAGGAATCATTCATTCAGGAATCATTCATTCAGTCACTGACTGATCAAATGTTCATTTAGCATTACTCCATACACTCAAAACTGAGATTCAGCAAAGACCAAGAACACGATCTGGCCAGGTGTACTGGCACACACCTATAATCCCCACAGTTGAGGAGGCTGAGGCAAGAGGATCACAAGTTCAAAGCCAGCCTCAGCAACTTTAGCAAGGCCCTAAGCAACCTAGGGAACCCGTCTCAAAATAAAAAATAAAAAGGGCTAGGGATATGGCTCAATGATTAAGCACTGAGTTCAATCTCCAGTAGGAAAACTAAACAAATAAAAATCCACGTTCTGCCATTATAGAAATGACATTCTAAGGAGATACAGATGAATAATCAAGTAACAAACAAGAACATCAAGAGATCCAAAGTGCTTTGCAGAGAATTAAAACCAGCAGATCAATGTAGAGAAAAATCTCTTTTACATTAGGCAGTGAGGTTCTCTATAAGGAGAGAAGTGAATGACAGAGCCAAGTAGGGGAAGGGCAATCCAGAAGAGCCCAAAAGAGAACTAGACTGCCAGTGCAAAAAAAGCAAGTGAGAGAGGAAGAGCTGTATATGGCCAGTGCAAGCAGCAGATGGGATTAGACTTCATAAACCTAGGAAGTTTTGATTTTGTTATGAGCATGGCAGGAAGCCACTGTAATCAAGTTTTAAACAGAGGAACCACATGATCTCATTATGTGTAAAAGATCACCCTGGCTATAGTATGGAAAATGGAATGGAGAGGCATGAAATTAGAAGCCTATTAGAGCAATTCATGTAACAGATAATGATGTGTGAACCACAAAGATAGTGATGGCCGTGGAGAGCTGTAGATGGTTTCAGGGGACATTTTGGAGGTAGACTGACAGGACTTGCTGGTGGAATAAATATAAGGTATCAAGGGAAGAAAGGAACCGAAAGTGACTTCTAGATTTGAGAACTGAGAAATTGGGTGAATGGTGCTGCAGTTTATTCAGATAAATAGAAACGACAGGGGAGAAGCTTACAAGACCAAGTTCTGGGGAAAGGACAGGGATGAAGAGTTTTGAGAAACAGGTTTTTCTTCTCAGTCTCTCTTACTCCAAAGTGCCTACTGTTTTCTATTGATAGACTTAAAGCAAATGTCTAGAATTTTATATGCAGTTTCATCTGAATAATACCCTAAGAGAAAAACAGTTTTACCTTGGCATCTGCTAGCAGCCATGAGTATATTTAAAAGTAGAATAATGCTGGGAGCATGCCTATAATCCCAGCGAATCAAGAGGCTAAGGCAAGAGGATCCAAGTTCAAACCCAGCCTCAGCAAAGTGAGGCTCTGAGCAAATCAAGCAGACCCTGTCTCTCTAAATATAAAAAAGGGCTGGGGATGTGGCTCAGTGTATTTTTCAAAATTATTTTACCATAAATGTGACAGATTTAAAATAACCACAGTTTCTTGAAGACAAGAGTCTATGTCCTCTCCACTTAAATCTGGACCAGCCTGGGACTCTTCTGATCTATACTATTAGTATGTTAGAAGCGATGCTACACCAGATTCCCGGTAGCCTTTAAGAGACTACAAGCTCCTGCCTTGGTCTCTTCAGGCCTCCCGCTGTCATGTAAGAAGTCCAACAACCTGATAGAAGAAACTGCACAGAAAGGCTCGTACACTACCCAAGAGGAAGAGAAGTCCAGCTGGGCTCAAGCCTTCCAGTCATTCTCACCACGGCACCAGGCAAGTAAGTAAAGACAAGTTGGACCCTCCTGACCAGAACTATTGTCAGCTAAATACTTCCAAGTGATCTCATGAAAGAAAAATAAAGAGGTCAAGCCAATCTGAATTTCTGAAATGATTTTTACAAAATCATAAAATCTGATAAATTATTTTAAACCACTGAATTTTGGGATAGAAAACCAAACTGTGAAATATATATTTTACAGCTCAGTATTCCATTCATATACATAACTAAAACAATGTTTCATAAAATAATTACTCTTAAAATACTCCAATGCACTGATATTTTCTTCTCTTATAGAATACTGATTGCACAACATAAATTGATTCATGGGCTAGTCTGAAAGACATTTTAGTCTATATTACTTGCTTCACAGGTGAATACACAAATCTAGACAGAAACCTTAATAAGACCCAGGTGTCCTGATTACTAATCCAAAGTTCTTTTCCTTATACCATGCTAACAGATAGGTATTACAGTCTATACCAGAAGTTTCTCACAAACTCATATACATATCTCAGAGTTGATCTACATCCTCCCCACACTCACTTTCTCTTTTCATATGCTTATGAAGCACTATGAAATTGAGGTTTTTCAGTATTATCAGTTGAATTTAACGAATCCTATTCTTGAAACAGGCTAACTGAACACTTCATTTTTTTCTTCCTTTTTTTCCCCTAGATTGAACCCAGGAGTGGTCTACCACTGACTAATCCCCAGTCCCTTTTTATTTTTTATTTTGAGACATGGTCTCTCAAAATTGCAGAGGCTGGCCTGGAACTCGCCATCCTTCTGCCTTAACTACCAGTTACTAGGGTTATTATATAGAAGTGCACCACCACTAAGCTCAAGTCTCAACATTTTATTTCTTTACAAAGGTTACTTTTTACAAACTGAATGAGGTCCAAGGCTAATTGTTACCATGAGTCATTTCTAATGGAAAAGACTTTTCACTGCTGCCATCTCAGACCTGGTAAATGTTTTTATAGGATTTTAAATTATGAATAGTATTAAAAGATTAACAGCTTTTTAGAAGATTACTAGTAATTGTTCCATGTATTACATAGGAATACTTGAAGCAAAGAGCCTGTTTTTTATCCTAAAAATTACTGGAATTTTTTTAATTTTTAAAAATTTTTTTCCCAAACTTTTAATTGGTGAAGTAATGTTATACAAAATGGTGGGATTTGCTGTTACATATTTGTACATGCACTACAAATCACTGTTGATTGTTGTTCATACAAGACCAGAAAACTGCAAGTAATTACTAACAATATTAAAATAAGTCAGGTTCAGGTATGAAATCTCCCTTGGCCACTTTAAAGTGTGTAATCACAGGCACATTATTTAAATTGTCTAAACCTTAGTTTCTTCATATGCAAGAGTACTGGTCATCCTGTATTGTTTTAATAATGACAACTTTATTGTTATTAATAAATAAGCGTTAGGAACTAAAACTTATTAAAAATTCTTCTCTTAATGCAATATTTTAATTCTAAAACACAAATAAAATTTGTCTACCCAAGGTGTTAATTAGAAAACACACTCTGCTCAAAATTCAAACTCAAAGAGTTAATCCATTTGCAAAGCATACCATTAAGTATATCCTCACAAAAACACATTTATTCTTGGGGGGAAAAGCTACATTTATGTGAATGAGAAAACCTGAAAGACTAAAGTCTAAACCAGATTATAAAACACAATGCTACAAGATTTCTTTAAATAGCTTGCTTACCTAGCATATACAGAATTCACCTTGACAACATCTCAATCTGTATATGCATAAGGTAACATAACAGCAGGAAGGAGTGAGTCAAGGGTCTGGAGTGTGAAATGAGCTTTCACTACTTAACCTCTCTGCATCTGTTTCCTCATCTAAAGACATGTTATCTGGTGACCATGAGAATCATTAGAAATTTTAAGTGGAAGTACTTGATATTTCTCATCTAAATAGAAAAAAAAAGTAAAGCTCCAAAGAAAAATACTTCATTTCTTATCCCAGAGTTTAGTATAATGACAAGTTATAGTTCTAAAACTTGTGAGATCAAGTCTCACCTCAAATACTCACTAGCTGTAAGTAGCTGTGTCACCCTACTAACCAAACTTAACCTCTATGGGTTTCAATTCTCTCAACTTTATGGGTAAGTACCTCATCAAGCCCTAACAATCTAAAGAGTCTAAAATATGTTAAAGAAGTTTCCAACAATCACATGAAACTGTGAGCCACCATTTCAAAATCATATCTGAATGATCATGAGGTTGCTGCTGCTTTCACACTGAATCCCATGATTTGCAGGAAAGCTCTAGAAAAGAACATTTCCCACCCTGCCTAAGATGCCTCTTAGCCATCTCTCATTCCCTATTCCTTCCCCTATTCCCATCAGCATTCCCAAGCAGCCTTTGGAAACACCAAACTAGCTTTCTCAATGGAAAAGGCTGGAAGAGCCTGCCCTAACCTGTTTTATGAGTTAAAGCAATATCTAGACAAACAAAACATTTAAAGACCTCTACAACTGACTTGATATCTAAGGGATAATAATGAGTCTTCTCAGGAATGTGGTCATGCTTCACAGGGAACTGAGGTCAAAGGTGTCTGATGTAGTGTTTTTTTTTTTTTCCACTAGTAGAAAAATGTACTACTCTTTCCTTATTTGTACTGAATCTAGGGGAAGAATGCTACAGAAATAAGGGGCAAGGAGTGCTAAAGAAGTGATTCCTGCTTTCCAGGAGATAAAGAAAAGATAAGTATCTGTGACTGTAAGTTTAGAAATTCATATATTTTTCTACCTAATACTCTTAGTGGAATAAAACAAGGATGAATACAAAGAAGTCAAACTTACCATATAGAGAACCTACATCCCCCAACAAACACAAAGATCTTTTTGAGTTATTTTACTAAAACATTTTTAATGCTAAACATTTAGTATTACTTATTGAATTTAAAATGTAGCCATATTTTAATATCTCAATTCCAAATAATCTATGCAATTCTATACATTTGGATAAGTACTTTCATAAAACAGACAAGACAAAGTAGAATTTTGTCAGCATACTTTAACATATGCTTCAATGTGCCCTGACATGTTATCCCATGCTAAAAATGTAATATAATCAGTTCATTCTGAGTGTGTGAGAACCACAAGTGTAAATCTGCATCCTTCTACAGTTTAATGGCTTAAATGTTCAATCAAACTAAAGCTTAAGTTCTGTAAAGGAAAAACAAATTTAAAAACTATTTTAGGGGGAACGTAAGACTTCCTAAGTCGTGGCCATAAGACAAGCAAATGTTAAAATCCCTAAAGTGGTTAACTTCAAAGACAGCACATGTGAACAGTTTATTTGCAAGGGAGAAAATTTTATTGTATTTCAATTTGTTTACTCAAAACTTGGATGGTTTTTCAAGAACTCTAGGGCTCAGAGAGTAAAACACAGTTTATTTTGCTGTATCAAGCTTAAAGGAATTTGAAAAAAACCTCAGACATCTGTATCTGATTCCTTTGCTACATTTTGTTTTCAAGTGACCCCTCCTGGATGAGTCAATAGAGACAAACTTCTGAAAAAGACCATTTGTGGTATTATCCACTGGCTACAAAGTATATTACAGTACACAGTTTACTATGAAATTCAGGGAAGTATTCTTAACCTTCATTGGTTTTGGAGTTCTAATTGCACTGCAAACAACCTTACTAATTAAGGACTTGCTAACCCTGGGGAAAGAGATTCATCATTCTGACTGAGATAATCTTTGTAAATTCCCTTTTAGAAAATCCACTCCTCCACCAAATAAGCAATTCTACTACAAGAGAGAGGAGAGAGAGAGAGGAAAGAGGTAAGAGGAATAAAGCAAGCACAGGTTTGGTGGTACAAACCTATAATCCCAGCTACTACTAGAGAGGTTGAGGCAGAAAGAAAGCAAGTTCAAGACCAGACTCAAAATAAAATTTTTAAGGGGCTCAGAATGTA
Source organism: Sciurus vulgaris (assembly GCF_902686455.1). Classification (NCBI taxonomy): domain Eukaryota; kingdom Metazoa; phylum Chordata; class Mammalia; order Rodentia; family Sciuridae; genus Sciurus; species Sciurus vulgaris. The sequence continues at coordinate 53,428,777 of NC_136464.1, forward strand.
TCGCAATGGTATAACACTTGTTTAGCATGTGCAAGACCCTGGGTTGGATCCCCTGTACCCAAAAAAGAAAAGTCAATGCTGACTATAGAACTTTAATAAAACAACTGTTTACAAGAGAAGCAGAGTTGCTCTGAGGAAATTTTCCCCATGGACAAATATGAAAAATGATCGCTATAGTCAAAGCTCATTACAGTCACTAGAAAGAACAGATATGCAGGAGAGAAATCCATTTCTTGCTTCTACTGCCTCTGCTGTCCTCCAGTTCAGATTGATAATGCATACAAGACAACTCCATGCAACAAGTATTTCAAAATATTTCAAAGAACCATGATGATTTTAAAGTAAGGTTCTATCAACTGTAGTAAATATGTGAGAATTTACATACAATTCCATTTTATATCAGAGTATTCAAACATCTTTAAAGGATTAAGAATTCAGGGCTAAGAGTGTCACATAGAAATAGTGTTTGCCTAGTATGCACAAGGCTCTGAGTTTGATCCCCAGCAACACACAAGCACATATACACACACATTGAGTGAAGAAATCATTAATTCAACAAAACTCCAGAGCCAGTTATGTTGCAATAAAGTGGTAAGTCATGAGGCACTACAGATTATTCAGATAGGTTCCTAACTTCAAGTAGCAATGTGTGAGATAAAAAGTGCATGTATACTGTACATTGCAATAATGCAAAATATAAGCAGTCAGAGAACCATTTCCAAACTGGGTGCGTAGAAAAGTTTTATGAAGATGATAGACTTCAACTGCACCTTGAAGAATGAGGTTGGGTTTGTTTTGTTTTTTGTGGGGAAGGGAATTGGGGGAAAGGAGGAAAGTTGTTTAATAAATATTTTCTATATATGTTACAATAGATTTTTCTCTTGCTAGGAGATACTGCCTCCTTTCTCACTGTACAAGGTCCTGGTGGAGGTGTTGATTAGTGGCCCTCTCAACATGGATTCACTTCCCCACATATAGGAACACCGCTTATATTTCCTGGCCCCTACATGTACAACACTTAGTTAGCATGTGCAAGGTCCTGGGTTGGATCCCCTGTACCCAAAAAAGAAAAGTCAACGCTGACTATAGGACACAAAATACCCCAGGCTGGGGGTGGGGAGGAGAATGTATCCAGGGCTAGCCAAAATCTCATATCTGATACAATAATTGGTTTAATGGCAATATGTAACCCAGATAAAACCAATCAGAATGCTCCCAGAACAGATGTAAAAAAAAAAAAAAAAACAACTTTCCCTGGGCTCATCAGAGTTTGGCCTCGAGTTGAGAACTGCCATCTTTCTTCTTACATTGAGATGGCCCTTCTGAGAAATAAATCCAATAACGGGAAAATATAGGCAAGAGATGTACTCTACAGACTGAGTCATACTTGAATGGACTCCAGTTAGGCAAGTCACTGAGTCTCTCAGAAACTTCAAAATTACACTACTAGGGATGCACCAAAGACTAGCCTCACACTCTAGAAGGCAAGTAGCTAAGTGACCACTGCAATATAATTTCTGATGATTTCCCTAATTTGGTGAGTGATTAATCATTACAAAAGCTACCTTCATATGAATAATCCTATGCCTGCAGGAGGTAAAATAGTAGGGTGTATTGGGAACTAAATATGGTTTTCTGTCAACCCCCCATTAATAATGATACCAAAACTAATGTGTATTGAAAAGAATTTCTTACATAGTAAATGCTATATATATATATATATATATCATCTTAATTCTAGAGAAAATATGGAAATCGGCATGCATGCAATGAGAGCCAAAATGCAAAAGGAAACTCACACATTATTATGTTGAAAGCCAATTCACTATTTTTGAGAACTAAAGTTTATGAACCAAATTCTTTTTGGTGGGAGGGGACAGGGGATTAAACCCCAGAGCTTTGCACATGCTAGGCAAGCACTGTTCCACCAAGCTACATCCCCAACCCTTATTTTAAACTTTGAGACAGGATGTTGCTAAGTTACCCAGCCTGGCCTCAAACTTGGCAATTCTCCTGCCTCAGCTCCAAAGAAGGTGGGATTACAGGCATGCAATACCACACCTAACTGAACCAATTTTTTAAATAAACTGGATAACACCACAAGTACAAACATAAACATAAGAAGTAACACACATAAGTGAGAGAAACAACTCCAATACTATTTTTTTAATTTATTTTTGTTGATGGATCTTTATTTTATTTATTTATATATATGTGGTGCTGAGCATCGAACCCAGGCCCTCACACATGCCAGGCAAGTGCTCTACCACTGAGCCACAACCCCAGCCCACCAAATCTACTTTTTTAAAAGTATTCAGAGCCAGGTGCGGTTACGCAAGCCTGTAATCCCTGCGGCTCAGGAGGCTGAGGTAGGAAGATCCCAAGTTCATAGTGAGCCTCAGCAAAAGTGAGGTGCTAAGCAAATCAGTGAGAACTTGACTAAATAAAATACAAAAATAGGGCTGGGGATGTGGCTCAGTGGTTGAGTGCCCCTGAGTTCAATTCCCAGTACCTCCCCCAAAAAAGTATTCAGAGTTACTTCTTCAAGCACCACATAAACTTTGTTTGTAATACCACTACTGTGATAGCTTTCCAAATCTTCAAGTTCAGAAGAGAAATCTTTACTTAGAGATGAAAATTCTCATAACTTAATGACATCAACAGAACCAGCATTATGGTGGAGTGCACCAAAAAAAAAAAGATATTTGAAATCAGCTTTTATTTAGAGCACAGAAATGCACGATGGTGACTGGAAGAAAAATCTAGCAACTCATAAGAAATTATTGTTCCTGTACAATATAAAACTTTTAAAAGCTGACTAAATATTTTAATAAAGGTCCACAATTCCTTTCTTGAATTCTTGAGGCCAAGTGTTTTGGAATTCAGACTGTTAAAGACTTCAGGAAGAGACTTCAGGAAGGTTGATAGATTGTATATACTACAAATTTTTATAAAACACATTTTCCAGGAGAGATTCATACAGTATGCTACTTAACAAACACTGATATTTCCACAGCAAAGCATACATATTTATGTCACACAAATATGACAGAGAGCTTTGTAGCAACTCAAGTTTTGTTGCCAAGTTAATTCATTTTAAACGCTGTTTTGGTTTTTGTTTTTTTTTTTTTTTTTCATGTCCAGTTTCCAGAGCTTTGGGATTTCAGAAATATGGATCAAAAGATTACAATCTATAATAAAGTCATAATAATTATTTTACAAAGTTTCCGATATACTGATATACTTGGCATCCCAGAGGTCCTTTCTATAATGATATTTAGTCACTCAGCACATGGTCAAATATGTATTCAGTGCATACTGCATCTCTGTAGCTTAAAATCAAATCCCAATATACATGTTTAACATAGAAAGTTAGAAAACACAAACACACACACACACACACACACACACACACACACACAAATCCACAAACCTCCAACTAGACATAACCAATATTAATTTTTTAAGAGGTAGGGTCTTATTTTGTTACCAAAATACTTACAGTCATTTTGAAAAGGTTCTAACATTTCCATTATATTTTAAATAAATCTATCTCCTGGTGGTGTATTTATTTTCTAAATAAAGGTCTTCCTCAGTTTTCACAGGCTCAGACTTTCCTGCTCTTTCCCTCATAGTTTGGGGTAGGCCACTCCTATTTATAGAGCCCATGGGCCCAAACTCAGGGATCAAGTGATCCCATCCCATCTTTCCAAGGAGCTGGGGCTACAAGCACACACCAACACATCCAACTATCATTATGAAATTTCTGATATCAAAATTTTCACTCTTTCTATATACAATAATATAATTATGATTAAAATCTCTAAGTTTTAGTAAGAATATCAGCCTATTTTTTGTTTCAATTCATTAACTCCATTTTTTTCTTTTACATAGCCACTTATTTCAGATCTACCTATTTTTGATTCATAATGTTTTTTGATGACTTTTTTTTTTTTTTTTTTTTTTTTTTCAAGACAGGGGCTCACTATGTTGTCCCAGTTAGTCTTGAATTCATCAACCCAAGCAACCCACTGCCTCAGCCTCCTGAGTTGCTGGAACTACAGACATGTGCCACCACACTCAGCTAGCCACTACTTCTTTTATCTTTTTTGAAAGATCTTTAAAATATTTACAATCATTTACAAATGGTTCTAATATTTCCATTACGTTTTGAGTTACTTTATCTTCTGATGGTGCATTTATTTTCTAAGTAAAGATCTTCCTCAAGTTTTCACAGACTCAGACTTTCCCCAGTAGTTTAGAGTAGGCCACTCCTTTTGGAGACCCCATGACCTCCAAGTCCAGTGCTCTTGCATTAGGTGACAGTGGGGAAATTACAATTCCTGACTCCGAGCCACCTGGCAGCTTAGCCACTTCTGTGTCTTCCACAGTTTTTTAAAGCAATAGCTGGAAGCAAATAAGTTCAGCCTTCTTTCAACCCCAGCCTAGTTCCAAGTTTCATCCAGGATATGTGGGTCCAGTTCCCTGCAGAGTTATTTCTACCAGCTCCTGAACCCAGAATCTTAACTGCACATTTCTTTTCTCATGTTAGTTCCTGGATTCATTATTTCTTTCTTTTTAAATTCATTATTTCTACATTGGGAGCAAAGTAGAGAGCTAAGCAAGATAAACAATCCCATAACAATAATAGAGAACATTTATTGAACACTGATTATGTTCCAGTTTCACATTTATTTTCTTCAAATATCCCTCTCAACAATCTTATGAGGTAGATACTCTTACCATACCCATTTTATTGTGAAAAATCAGAGACCTGGTGCAAGAAGACAAACTTCCCAAATAAAGACCAAGAGTCAAACCAGAGGTCTGATTCTAAAGACAATGCTTTTAAACCCTGGTTTCCATCCTGACTAGAAAGCTCTTCATGACTTTTTTTTCTCTCTTTGTTTTTTCCCCTACTTAACTGTGAACATTTTGCACACAAGCAGAATTTTAATTAACAGAAGAAAAGAGGAGCCACATTCCAGGTTGAAAAAAGCATTTCAGCTTCATGTTTTATTTAGTATTATTCAGTTACGCCTATACCTAAAATCAGAAATACAGTCTTCAATGCCCATCTTCTTCCTAGAGCCCTTCCCACCTTTCCTGAGCTTTAAGCACTTCCATGCCAGTCCGTGGGGGCCCAGAGCATCCACACAGGCTTTCCTCTGGCTTTGTCTCTGCCACCCTCACTCTGCCCAAATATATCATTGCCCAGAAAAGGAACTAATTAAGGCATTCATACAAAGTAACTCAGGTGGCTTTTGTTTTTCATTCCTTCATAGCCCAAAGTCTTAATCTAATTTGTGAATATACGTTAAAGGCATTCAATACCATCCAAAACTAGCCATCAATTTCAGTCTGCAGTAATAAAAATATAGGACTTAAAAAAAGTGAACATTATCACTTCCATTCCATGCAACAAATATTAACTGAATAGCTCTTATGGATCAGGTGCTGTATAACACACTAGGGACAAAACAATCATATTTTCTCTTTACTAGTCAGCATATAATTTCCTCTTTTAATCCTCACCACGCGGACCTGGTTAGTACTTGGATGCGAAGAAGGGATTACTGAAGTTGCTACTAGATCACATAATATACTTACAGACTGCCCTTCCTTAGGTTTGCTCCACAATTTTAAAACACAGCATCCAGAGTGAGATAACGGATGGAGGAAATGAATAAAAGAGATACAGAGAAGTAAAATGTGTAGGAAGCAGTATTTAGAAAAAAACCTCGACATCTGCTAATTGAAAATTGTAACCTGCTTCATTTTTAGTATTATCAAGAGATATGACCCTTGAACACCTTTAATTGCTAATGTCAGAGGTAGTGAGGAAGTAGGCTCTTAGGATTCAATTCTTCCTAAAATCAACTTCACAGCTCAAAAATATTTGCTATGAGGGATAAGTACAACTGTGCCTAAAGAAGATAAGGCAGGTTGGGCATGGTGACACACACCTATAATCCCAGCTACTAGGGAGGCTGAGGCAGAAGGATCACAAGTTCAAGGACAGCCTGGGCAAATTAGTGAGGTATATCTCAAAATAATAAATAATAAATAAAAAAGGGCTGGGTGGCAGGGTGCCCCTGAGTTCAATCCTCAGTACCACCAAAAAAATAAAAAGAAGGAAGAGGAGGAGGAGGAGGAGGAAGAAGAAACAGAACTTGAAACTGGAGGTGAAGAGACTAGTTAGAAAGACAATACAAAATCTAAGCCAAAACTAGTCTCAACTGCAGAGAAAAGGTTAATGATGCCACTAACAAACACAGAAATCAGAAGGTGCAGATTTAAGACAATAGATGGATTTAGTTAGTTTTGACTTTGAAGATCGGCAAGTCACTCAGAAGACAGTTAAAATTAGGCTGTTCAAGCCAAGAGATACAGAGATAGAAAGATCATATATCAAAGTGTGCAATATGAAGCTGGGCCCCCTACATTTTCTGCTCCAGTCATTTCTGCTCCAGTCAGGCCAAACCATCTGCAATTCCCCAAAGAGACAATGTTCTACCAGTTCTGTCTCCAAACTAAATTTCCTATAAAGGCAGACACCCTACTTTGCACATAGTTAGCTTCTAGTCATCTTTAATAATGCTCCAGGAATCAATTTCCCAAACCTCACTTATTTCCAAACAGGAGGATGGACCTAGTCTTACCTCCCTCTCTTTAAACCCAGTTTTTAGCACCATGCCTAAAATAGCATGTACTTGAAAGACAGAGTGAAAGAACAGACTTGGCATGTGCTCAATAAGCCTTGGAAGGCGCTGTAACCTTGTAGAGGTGACCGCTGAAGAAATGAACTTAGATAAGATTTCCAAGGGAGAAAAAAAGAAATCTAAGTAGTCCTAAATATAGGTAATCACCAAGGAATATCTTCATTTAGGGAATATTTCCCAAAAATGAATTTTTACTGTTTTCAGCCCTATCTACTTCACCTGTAATATATGAACCACTACTCCTATCTTACAGGTGCTGAGAAGATAAAATGAAATAAACCTAGGTAAAACACCTAATATGTCTGGCACTCTATTACTAGTGTCCAAGTCTGATTCTTTCTTTGCAATTTTAGCAACTGCTATACTCTGAAAAGCAACCGAGCCTTTCTAAAACATAATATATATGAAAAAAAGAGAGGTTACTCTTATTTGATGCTCTCCTTCGGAGTTTTCTAACCTCAACAATCTTAACAATTTTGGTCAGACAATGCTGTGTAGTAGGGGGATGTCTTGTGCATTGTAGATCAATTAGCAGCATCTTTAAAATCTACCCACTAGCCAGGCACAGTGGCACACACCTGTAATCCCAGCAACTCAGGAGGCTGAGGCAGGAAGATCACAAGTTCAAGGCCAGCCTGAGCAATTTAGTGAGACCTTGTCTCAAAATAAAAAATAAAAAGGACTGGGAATGCAGCTCAGTGGTAAAGCACCCCTGGGTTCAATTCCCTGTACCAAACCAAAAAAAAACAAAAACAAAAAACTAATAGCACTAACCACCAAAACTGTCTCCAGGGGCTATATAGCTCAGTTGGTAGAAGGCTTGCCTTCTACCTAGCATGTGTGAGGCACTGGGTTCAATCCTCAGCACCACATAAAATTAAATTAATTTATTTATTTTAAAAAAGTCTTCAGACTTGCCAAATTTCCCCTTGGGGACAAAATTTCCCATGGCAGAGAATTACTGCCCTGGAGCTAACTGAAATTCTCACAATACGTAAATAATTTACCTGACATTTACAAATATATCTCATTGATTTATTAGTTCTGAGATGGTATGGTGGCACACACACTTAATCACAGCTACTTGGGAGGCTGGGGCAGGATAATTACACGTTTGAGTCCAGCCTGGGCAATTTAGCAAGACCTTGCCTCAAAATGAAATTAAAAAGGACTGGGGATTTAACTCAGAGGTACAGCAGTTGCCTAGCACATATAAAGCCTTGGATACATTCCCCAATAACACCTAAAAATAAAAAATAAAGATTCTACACTGATTGACTGATTCTACACATTAAATTACACCTAGAAGATGGTGGCAAATGCCTGTAATCCCAGAGATTTGGGAGGCCGAGGCAGGAAGATCACAATATCTAGGCCTGGCTCAGCAAGTTGGTGAGATTGTGTCTCAAAACAAATAATTTAAAAGCACTGGGGATGAAGCTCAGTAGTAAAGCACCCCTGGGTTCATCCCCAATATCATATATAAATAATGCTTAGAATTTGTAAGTCATTCTTCTTAACATCAAAACTGGTAGCTATCCCTTAACAGTTAAGCAAGTTGTCATAGAGTAATTCAGTTTAACTCAATGCACTATTACACTGCAAACCTGAAAGTCAAATCAATACAGTAAAAAAGAACAGCCAATACCAAATTCAAATTTGTCCTAATACTCAAAATGTCTAAGTCAATATAAAGTGAATAATTTAGTTGTCTGAAGAATTTTACAAGGTTTACATAGACACTAATGACTTTTCTGTGCCTGTTTCTTTTATTGATAAAATGTAGATAATTATAGCATATCGACCTTAAAAGGCTGTCATGAAATTAAGCTAAAATATGTAAAATGCTGAAATAATACCTGGCATATACATATTTAAGTATTAAACACTATTATTTATCATTATTTTACAGGATGCACAAGCAAATAGAATACTATCTTGTATAGTTATAAAAGAGTAGGCACAGTAGTGTCAAATAACAAAGATGCCCTTACTTCATATTTCTGTTCTTCAAATGTTTCATTTGGGCTTCAATATCCTCATCTATAAAACAGATGTCTTAAATCATAGCTCTGCCCAACAATAAACAGCAAAACACCTTGAAGTGGCCCAGCATTACATATAAAGTATTATTTTTATTAAGACAAAATCTAAGAGCTGTATGTTTAGTAGAATAGTAGGGAAAAGTTGCATCTATCTTCCAATTTGGAAGCTTGGAGAAGGAGGCGCCTTTTAAGGACATATTCTAACAAAGGACTGAGTGGAGAAAGTGTTCGCTTAAACTCAGATCTGATTCAAATGCCCTTGCTTTATTCCACCTTAATAGTTTGGAAGCTTAAAATAGGAATAGAACATCCTGAATTATTTAAAAAGTTTTATGGTCTTGGTGTAAGCACATAAAAGCACTGGTGGGGATTTGGTCATTCTCCACTGACTGCATGAACACACAACCAAGCCCCTAAATGACCTTTTCTTTTCAACTGGAAATAATTCATTCTGATGTGTAGAGGGATGTTAGAAGAAATGGAATTTGTCTTGTATAATAAGCAGTGTCCCCACAGTTTTAAATGTTTGATGTCTATTTTTAGACAAGAAAAAATCACATCCTTCCAATGAACATTCCAAAATCATCAAAGATTTGCGTGCTGCGTTTTATTCTTATTAGGAAGAAATGTTTTAACAAAAAGGACTTTTTATAAGTAAAAGTTGCAACATCAATCACGTGAGGGGCAGAACTGTCTCCGATGATGCCAGAATGTGCAAATAAAAAAGAAAAATCAACCTTTCCTATCCATTCAGCCAAACGACGCCCCCGCAAGGCCTCGGAGCTGGGTTCTGGGTCTGTATACCAGGTAGAGGGTCTTCAAAGACGCCGACTTTCAGAGTGTGTAACTGGGGGGAAAAAATCCCGACACTTTCCGAAAAGTCCCCAAGAATACAATCGTTGCCCCAAAGTAGAGTAGGCGCTGGCCTCCTCCCCGCTTTCTCCCAGCAAAGAGAAGGTGGCAGCTGCGGACACTGATCTGGACTGGTACTCCGGGGGCGCACCGGCCCAGCTCGGGCGAACTCGCACGTGGCGCCCGCAAGAGGATCGGCCCCTTGGCCGGTTGCTTTTGATTGGTCAAGGGCTGCCGAAACAGAGCCGCACCTGAGTAGGAGGCGACTGAGCCAAACTGAGAAGGCGCCAGGCGAGAGGTCGTGGCCATGCGGGCAACTCCCCGAGCTGCAGGTCCTGCGTATTGGCCCCATGCTGGCAGCACGACACCGCCAAGCGTGGGGGCTGCACAACCCCACGTGGACCCTGGCCTGCTGCAGCCGCCGTCACCCTCCTCCCCACGTCGAGCAGCGCTCACCTCAGCGCTTGCGGCGCCTCCACCTTCTGCTTCTTGGGCTTTGGCTCTTCCTCAGCTGCTGCCATCTTCGCACTCCCACCCTACTTTGGTTCCACCGCGTGCCCCGCCCTCGGCTACCTAGCTCCGCCCCCTCGTCGCATCACCGCCTCCTCTTCCCTAAACCCCGCCCCTCCCGACTCCGCCTATTTCGTGACTCTTGGGTCCAAAACCATTGGCTCTACCTCCTCAGCCCCTCAGCAAATGCCCCGCCCCTTGTGACCCCATTTAGCCTACTGTAAGGGACCCCAAAGCGACTTAGACTGCAGATGAGCGCCTGCGTCCAGATGTTACGAAACTCCTCATTCGTCTAGATCTTGAGCGATCTAGAATATTTGGATCCTCAACCTCGAGAGACGTGTTTCCGCTCATTTAAGTCTTTCCGCTGATTTAATCTAATTCTGCAGACGGAGTTTGTGTTTTTGGAGCTGTTAATCAGGCAGTCTACTGGGCAGTCTAAGTGCGGGGTCCTCGCAGCCTTCTCTGCCGCCTTAGCTTCGGTCCGGAGAGGACCCGGCGCCGAATCATTGACTTTCCCTGGTGTCGGGGTGAGTGTGAGGGGCGGGAAGTGTGCGGACTGGGGACAGCTCAAAAACTAGGGAGTCCGCTGAAGATCTGGGGCTTGACACTTCAACCTGGACCTCGGGAGTGTCTTTGCTGTTGTGGGCCGGGGCCGCGCCTCCCCTGACGTTCGGCCTTCCGGGCTTGCTTGCCATCTGGGCCCGAAGGGAGCGAGCGGTACATCTGCTTCCCAGTGTTCTCAAACCCCCGACCCCACTAGGTCAAGCTTACTGGGGTCCCTCTCAGTGCCCCGGTGCGGGTAAAAGGTTTTACATCCACAGTGAGCTGAAATTCCGACGATTTTAATTTCAAGCTCAAGGCTTCCGCCTTAGAGGACAAAACCCCTTAGGGGTCTGAGCGGACGTTCCGTTAGAGGAAGAGCTTGGGGTGGGTAATTGGCCGAGGAGGGAGTTGCATTTCTTCTAATGAGAGGTGACGGGGATCTAAACTAAGGAGGTGGGAGTGAGTATGGAAAAGACGGACCTGATTAGATGTGATAGATTTGTTTGAACCTGAAGCTTCCAGACTATATGGTTGAGAAGTTGATGCCGTGATAGGGGGAGAAAGTTTGTGGAGTTTGGGATTCTCGAATTTGAAACAGTGGCTTAGGTGGAAGTAGGTAGAAAGATTAAAAAAAATAAATAAATTCTGAATATTAAGCCGGCAACTTGCAGGATGAGAAACGAAACAGATATTTTGTATAACAGGGTAAGAAGCATCTGTTTTGTTTGGGGGGAAATTATCAGTGAATCAAAGAATATTGAAATCGGAATAGGTAGTTGGGTCTGATGACTAGAAAGTCGTTGATTCGTTGGAAGAGAACTATTTAACATTCAGTGACTGAGGAAAGACAGCAAATGTAGATTAACCCTGCATATTTTGAGGCATGAAGTAATATTACTGACATGGTGGAAAGGTTTGGAATTTATTCGTTGTAAAAATTACAAGACATGTTTAGGAGCAGAGAACAAGTAGTCAATGGGTAAAGAAAAAAATCAGAAAAGAGGAGATAAAAGAGAATGGGGTAAAGATTATGGGAGAATTAACTTTGGAGCAGAGAGAGGAGAAATGGCACTTTCAGTTGAGACCATAGGAAAAGTGCAACTAATGGGGGTGAAGGATGAATTACTTGAAATTCATATTTAGCTATCTGAAACTGGAACGCTTTTTTATAACGATTAGTTTTTCTTACAGAATCTTGATATTTTTTACATTTCTGACCATCCAACTTAATATACTATTGGAGTTCCTTGTAGACTATATATTCATAAGTAGTTCAGTATTTTAATTCATGAGTATCAAATGGTATTTATAGAACTCTCCTGTATAAATGACACTCTGTCCCATTACACAGAGATAGCAGAAGTATTATTTTCTGCAGCCAAACATACTTCTTCCCTTTTTGGGGGGGATCCTAGGGATTGAACCCAAGGGTGCTCAACCACTGAGCCACAACCCCAGCTCTTTTTTGTATTTTATTTAGAGACAGGATCTCACTTAGTTGCTTAGGGCCTCGATAAATTGCTGAAGCTGGCTTTGAACTCGGGATCCTCCTGCCTCAGCCTCCCAAGCTGTCACTGGGATTACAGGCTTGCACTACCATCCCTGGCTTTCATTCTTCCTTTCTAAAGGTATTCGTTATCCTGAAAGAAGGCAGATCCTTTCACATAGTCTCCCAATGCCATCCTGTTACATCTCAGTCCTCTTTCAGTAATTCCCTCAGCTTTTTCTTCACTATTACACTTTCCCTTCATCATTTAAAAATATTCTTCTGATGCGCACAGTGGCACCAGTCTATGCAGTAGACTGAGGCAGTAGGATCTCAGGTTCAATGTTATCCTGGTTAACTTAGATAGTGAGATCCCGTCTGAAAAAAATAAAAAGGGCTGTGGACATAGCTCAGTGGTAGAGCACTTGTTTATCATGCATGACACCCTGGGTTCAATCCCCAGTACCACAAAAGAAAAGAAATATGTTTATGTGTACGTTACTCTATTTATTTTACTGTCTTTTCTTTCCCTTCCCAGCTAAACTTCGGTGTGTGTGTGTGTGTGTGTGTGTGTGTGTGTTTTGCTGGGAATCAAACCCAGGGCCTCACACAACACCCTCAAAAAGCAGTCTACCACAATGTTCTCCAAACCCATTTGCTTTCTTTTCTCAGAACTACTTATCCATATCTTTTCCTACCTGCTATTTATTTCTCAGCCTACTACATTTTACTGAACTACCACTGAAACTACTTTTCCCAAGAAATTCAATGTCCTCTGTGTATTAAATCATGCATTCTCAATGTAGCTAGAAACTGTATCATGTGAGGCAAAGAAAATTGTGCTTTTTTTTTTTTTTTAAGGTATTGGGGATTGAACCCAGGGGTACTTACTACTGAGCTACATCTCCAGTCCTTTTTTAATTTATTATTTTGAGACAGGTTCTCTCTATGTTGCTGTCTCACTAAATTGCTGAAGATGGCCTCAAACTTGCAATCCACCTCAGCCTCCTGTGTCACTGGGATTACAGGCGTGTGCCACCAAACCTGGCTATACTTTTTTTAATGTATACAGCACTGACATATTTAGAGTAGAAAAACAGATATACAATATTCTCCATTAAATTTTTCTGGATATGTTGATTAGCTTGATTTAATAATTCCATCTTTTATTCATAAATCATACTATAACAATATGTGCAACTACAGTTTGTCAATTTACAATTAAAAAATAATAATTATTTTTAAATTTATGGGGTAGGGATTTGAGAGTAGACTCTAAAAAGGCTCTTCAGCAGAAGGTAAGGTTCTTGTACTCTGAACTCTTTGTGCCATTTAACAGTGTTTATCCACTTATCTAGAAACCTATGTACTTAACACTCTCTTGTTACTAAAATTATTGTCTCCCATGCCTTTTTTTTTTTTTTTAGGCAGTATCTTAGTCTTTTTTTAAGCCCATTTCTTTGACCCACCTGCTATTCAATTATTGAAGTTCCATCTATCTCTAGGATCTCTTCTTACTATGCACTTTTTCTCTTTGTTTTCAATTTATTTTATAATTATAGTTCCCATTAACAAAAATATCTGTCTCTGAAATACCAGACCTGTATATGCAATCATTGTTTGAATATATTCATTTGAGTCAAAAATATTCAGAGTTGGGTTAAATTATATAGGACCAGGGCTAAATGCCTCATCTTACATCTCTTCTACACACACTCATGTGCACACCTAAGTATATTTTTATTCAAAGCCTAACTAAATGTTTCTGTTATTTTTTTTATTTTGCTCCACCCCTATGATCAAAACCCTATTTCAGGCCACCACCATGACTCATCTCTCAACCAGTGTCACAGTATCCAGTGCCCTATTATCCACTTGCCATGAAATAATTAGTGTAATCTTTCTAAATATGTAAATTAGATTGCATGACTCCCCTCAAAAAAAAAAAAAAAAAAATCACTTAAAAAAATTACCTTACTGTGCACTGAAAATAAAGTTCAAACTCTGATCAAGGCTAGCATTGCCCCTAAACCAGTCTGTTTGCCTCCTTCACTCTCATCATACCACTCCCCTCCACCTTCCAAAGCTGCTAAATATATACTGAATATCTCTAATATTCTCTCATATCTTCAAGCCTTACAGGTTCCTATAGCACATTGCATTTCTCTATCATAGTAAGAATTACATCTTACTTGTCTTCTCTGCTAAACTCTGAATTCTGTGAGTATAGGAATTTGATTTTGTTCATCCTTGTAGCCCAAGTGCTTGGTATATAAAACATTCAAAACTGTTGAGTGAGTAAATGGTCAAGATTCTGGCTAAGAATCAGAGGAAGTATATTCTTTTCTGGTCTTATTCTCTCATTTTGGATGTATGCCCATCTGTGCCTCCATTCTCTTTTGTATAAAAGGAACACATTTAGCTGGTCATGGTAACACCTGCCTATAGTCCCACCTACTTGAGAGGGTGAGCCCAGGAGTTCAAGACCAGCCTGTCTCAATAAAAAAGAAGGGGAAAAAAAAGGAATCTCATGAAAATAGAAGGGGAAAGAAAGAAGATGGGGGAGGGAGGGAATGATGGTAAAGGGAGGTACTAGGGAATGAAATTGATCTAAGTATGTTATGTATAAGTACAAATGTGCCAAAATTGAGATGCATTTTTCTGTATAATTATTATGTACCAATTTTTTTAAATGTCCTCAAAAAAAGCAGCTATACCAAGAAGATACACCCACAAAATAAAGGTCAGTAAAAGCAATGAGATGGTTGTGATGGTATGTAGCTTTCCCATAAAGTTTATTAATCCAGTTTTTTCCCTTAGACCCAAATGTGGAACACCTACAAAAATTTAAATATTGTTTATAAGATAATTGTATAATAAGAACATAATGATAATTGTGATATAATAATGTTAGTTAATATAATTATATATATAAGCTCCAGATTTCCCACCTATTTTAATGCACTTGTGTCAATTTCATTGAAAATATTCACTGAATTGAACACTTAGGACTTAATGGGTTAAAATAATAAAAGAAGTAACTACAAAAGTAGCTACGCAAGCCTAAGTAGCTAAAGAAACAACTAATTTATACTGCCCTGTGTGGTATTATTTAATTGTTATATGCATTAGGCGATTGGTCATAATATGAATAAAATAAATAAGCTCTCTTTACCTATTATAGAAGGTTAAGATGTGTTTTAAAGCTAAGCACTGTCAAGAGCTATAGATGTTATGCTTTCATCTAAGCACAAAAGGATAACAACAATAAATCCAGTAGGCTGGTTTAACTTACTGTATTCTGAAACCTGAACTACTGCCAATAAAAACAACTGGTGGAAACTTTCCTGGAAAGAATTTTTCAACAGCTTAAGAGACTGAATAGAGATCTGGCCTTAAAAAAAGGAAAGTACAGCTGGGCACGGTGGCACACACCTGTGATACCAGAAGGAAGTTTGGAAGGCTGAGGTAGGAGGATTGCGAGTTCAAAGCCAGCCTCAGCAATGGCAAGGTGCTAAGCAACTCAGTGAGACCCTGTCTCTAAATAAAATGCAAAATAGGGCTGGGCATATGACTCAGTGGTTGAGTGTCCCTGAGTTCAATCTCGCGGTACTCCCTGCCCCCCACACACAAAAAAAGGAAACTACAAAGTCACTTGCTTCAAGAAGCAGCAGCTCTTTTAGAGTATATTGTGATAAGAGAATAACATAGATCCATGTAAACTGTCCTTGCCATAGAATGAATGTGACTACTTTAAGATAATCACTGTCAGCTTTTTAAAATGTAGTTTTCCACTCTAATTCTTTAAACTTTTTCAGCATAAAAACTAGAAAATCATTTGACTTCTAACTAAACAAAAAACATATATTTTAACCCTTGCTCTTAAAATCAGAAGCTGAAACAGTATTCACTACACTGTTCAATGTAATAAACACTAAACACATGGTTATTTAAGTTAATTAAAATTAAAACTTCTGTATATTAGTTGCATTAACCATATTTGATGTGCTTAGTAGCCACATGTTTGTTGGCTACCATATTAGCACAGATAAAGGATATTTCCTTTGCTGCAGAAAACCCTATTGAACATGCTGCATTAGAATATGTTTTTAATAATTAGTTGGTAATGGGGTGCTGGGGTTGTGACTCAATAGTAGAGTGCTCGCGTAGAACATGTGAGGCACTGAGTTCAATCCTTAGCACCACATAAAAATAAATAAAGGTATTGTGTCCTTCTACAACTAAAAAAATTTATAATAATAATTAGTCTGTAATGGGTAGGTAAGAGTAGGAGGTCAGGCTTAAACTGTATCTGGTTTTGAATCTGACTGTGATCTTAAATAATTGACTTTTATGAGATTTTATTGTCTTATCTGTAAAATGGGACTGAAAACAATCTTTATAATACAACTGTGAAGATTAAATAAGATTGTGTGGTTGATATGCCTAGCATAAAGTCTGGACTGAAGTACGTACTCATAATTTAGGTATTACTTAGTGATCCTTAATGAATAAACTACTTCAGAGTTGAAAGGTTAATTTTTGCAAAGGATGCTATATTCTATTGCTGATATACCTGAGGTGCTCAAATCTGAGTCCACATTTTATATCTCAGATTTTGTTACAAGAAAAAGATTTAATAATATAAGTTTGGTTACATGTTTTATCACTGGATATTTCTGTTTCATTTTAAAAATTAAAAGTTTATCAGCCAAACCAGGCATAGTGGTGCACACCTGTAATCCCAGCATCTTGGGAGATTGAGGCAGGAGGTTCGAAAGTTTAAAACCAACCTCAGCAACTTAGCAAGGCTGTAAGCAACCTAGTGAGATCCTGTCTCAAAATAAAAAATTAAAAGGGCTGGGGGTGTGGTTCAGTGCCCTTAGGTTCAAGCCCCAGTATCCCCCAAAAAAGTTTTACCAAGTGAGGTTATAAAGTCACCAGGTTCTGTATAGCAAGTTTATATATTCCAGTAGAACTTATAGTATTAACAATCAAGTAGAAATGTAAGACTGACACAAACCAAATGTGCTAAGCAAAGCAGTTGACTAGATAAAATAGAAAAATTTGGCAGTTCCCAAGCCTGAGGTTAGAATTTATTGCTGCCAGCTCAAGTTGATTGCTTGACTAAATAGAGATGACTTTGAACAAAGGAACATTTTTTGTTGTTTCTAATATACAGGAACACTAAACTGTTAATAGCATTTATACTTTATTAATACAGTAATTGCTGAAATATATCAATTATTCACTTCGTAACTATTGAACATGGCCCATTAAAAAGGAGAAATCATGGGCTGGGGAGATAGCTCATTTGGTAGAGTGCTCGCCTCGCAAGCACTCAAGGCCCTGAGTTCAATCCCCAGCACCGTAAAAAAAAAGAAAAAGGAGAAATCATCACTAGATGGTCTCTAAATGTCACCTGCTTTCATAAAATAAATGATTTCCTCTGAGAAGAATTGGTCAGGTTGATGTCATTGTTTTGTGTATCAAAAGAATTTTAAATGAATCAGTTCTGAAAATTTTTCCTTAACAGTCACTACTTGATTCTCTTTCATAAACCATTTGATCTCTTATGCCATTGATTAGTTTTTCCTGTTCTAGAACAACATATATATGGAATTATGCCATATGTATTCTCTTACATCTGACTTTGTTCAATATTTGTAAGATTCTTCTATATTTCATGTAGCAATAGTTTATTCCATTTCATTGCTATATAATACCTTATAAATATTCTATAGTTTTTTATTATACTAATAAATAAATATTTGAGTAGCAGGTTTGCACTCTTACAAATATATTTTTACACATATTTTAGCTGTGCATTTGTATACACTTCTGTTGAATCCAGCTGGGAATGGATTTGTGCCAGAAGTAATTCAGACTTTTTTTTTTAAAAATCAAGATATAATTAATATACTGTAAAGCCCAATATTTTAAATTATACAATTTTGTAGTTTTTAGCATGTTCACAAAGTTGTTCCAGCATCCTAATTTCAAACATTTTTATCACCCCCCAAAAAATGCCAAATCCATTACCAGTAATTCCCCATACCTTCCCCTCTACCCAGTCCCTGGAAACCATCCTATTTTATGTCTGAATGTATTTATCTATTCTGAACTTTTCATACAAATGGAATCATACAGTATGTGACTTTTTTTTTTTTTTGTAAACAAATGGGATACATGTTGTTTCTCTGTTTGTACATGGAGTCAAGGCATACCATTTGTGTAATCATAAATTTACATAGGATAATGTTTGATTCATTCTGTTATTTTTTTTCTGCCCCCCCAACCCCTCCCATCCCTTTTTCCCTCTATACAGTCCTTCCTTCCTCCATTCTTGCCACCCTCCTTAACCCCAACCCTAAACCTAACCCTAACCCTAATGCTAACCCCTCCCTCCCCCCATTATATGTCATCATCCTCATCTTCTTATCAGCAAGATCATTCATCCTTTAGTTTTTTGAGATTGGCTTATCTCACTTAGCATGATATTCTCCAATTTCATCCATTTGCCTGCAAATGCCATAATTTTATCATTCTTTATGGCAGAGAAATATTCCATTGTATATATATGCCACAGTTTCTTTATCCATTCATCAATGGAAGGGCATCTAGGTTGGTTCCACAATCTGGCTATGGTGAATTGAGCAGCAGTGAACATTGATGTGGCTGTATCTCTGTAGTATGCTGATTTTAAGTCCTTTGGGTATAGGACAAGGAGTGGGATAGCTGGGTCAAATGGTGGTTCCATTCCAAGCTTTCTGAGGAATTTCCATACTGCTTTCCAGAGTGGCTGCACTAATTTGCAACCCCACCAGCAATGTATGAGTGTACCTTTCTCCCCACATCCTCGCCAACACCTGTTGTTGCTTGTATTCTTGATAATCGCCATTCTAATTGGGGTGAGATGGAATCTTAGTGTAGTTTTGATTTGCATTTCTCTTATTACTAGAGATGTTGAACATTTTTTCATATATCTGTTGATTGCTTATACATCTTCTTCTGTGAAGGGTCTGTTCATTTCCTTAGCCCATTTGTTGATTGGGTTATTTGTATTCTTAGTGTAGAGTTTTTTGAGTTCTTTATAGATTCTGGAGATTAGTGCTCTATCTGAAGTATGAGTGGCAAAGATATTCTCCCACTCCGTAGGCTCTCTCTTCACATTACTGATAGTTTCCTTTGCTGAGAGAAAGCTATTTAGTTTGAATCTATCCCAGTTATTGATTCTTGCTTTTATTTTTTGTGCTATGGTAGTCCTGTTAAGGAAATCTGATCCTAAGCCAACAAGTGAAGATTTGGACCTACTTTTTCTTCCATAAGATGCAGGATCTCTGGTCTGATTCTGAGGTCCTTGATCCATTGTGAGTTGAGTTTTGTGCAGGGTGAGAGATAGGGGTTTAATTTCATTCTGTTGCATATGATTTTCCCGTTTTCCCAGCACCATTTGCTGAAGAAGCTATCTTTTCTCCATTGCATATTTTTGTCTAGTATGAGAAAATTGCATTTATTTGGGTTTGTGTTCATGGCCTCTATTCTTTACCATTGATCTACCTGTCTATTTTGGTACCAATACCATGCCGTTTTTGTTACTATTGCTTTGTAGTAGAGTTGAAGATCTGGTATTGCAATACCCCCTGCTTCACTCTGCTGAGGATTGCTTTAGCTATTCTGGGTTTCTTATTCTTCCAGATGAATTTCATAATTGCTTGCTCTATTTCTGTAAGGTACATCATTGAGATTTTAATTGGAATTGCATTAAATCTGTGTAGCACTTTTGGTAGTATGGCCATTTTGACAATATTAATTCTTCCTATCCAAGAACATGGGAGATCTTTCCATCTTTTAAGGTTTTCTTTAATTTCTTTCTTTAGTGTTCTGTAGTTGTCATTGTAGAGGTCTTTCACCTCTTTTGTGAGATTGATTCCCAAGTATTTTATTGTTTTTCGATGCTATTGTGAATGGGGTAGTTTTCCTAACTTCTCTTTCTGAAGATTCATCACTTATGTATAAAAATGCATTGGATTTATGAGCATTGATCTTGTAACCTGCTACTTTACTGAATTCACTTATGAGTTCTAAAAGTTTTCTGGTGGAATTTCCAGGTTCCTCTAAATATATAATCAGGTCATCAGCGAACAGGGATGAGTTCTTCTTTTCCAATTCGTATCCCTTTAATTTCTTTGGTTTGTCTAATTGCTCTGGCTGGAGTTTCAAGGACGATGTTGAATAGAAGTGGTGAAAGAGGGCATCCCTGCCTTGTTCCAATTTTTAGGGGGAATGCTTTCAGTTTTTCACCATTTAGAATGATATTGGCCATGGGCTTAGCGTAGATGGCCTTTACAATGTTAAGGAATGTTCCCACTATCCCAATTTTTTCTAGTGTTTAGTATGTGACTTTTTGTGTCTGGATTCTTTCACAGGTCATTCATGTTGTAGTATGTGTAAGTCCTTAATTCCTTTTTATAGCTGAATAATATTCCATTGTGTGAATATTCTACAATTAGTTTATCCATTCACTAGTTGTTGTACATTTAGATCATTTTCCCCTTTTGGTTATTATGAATAATGCTTCTGTGAACATTCATAATCAAATTTTTGTGTGGACATGTGCTTCCAATTCTCTTAGATATATATCTAGAAGTAGAATTTCTGAGTCATATGGTGAGTATATTTAACTTTTTGAAGAATTCAAACTGCTTTCCACAGCATCTGCACTATTTTACATTCCTACCAGCAATGTATTGAGGGTTCTAGTGTCTCCATCTTGTCAACAGTTATTATTATATCTTTTGGTAATATTATTATTAAAGCTAGCTTAGAAGGTATGAAATATTATCTCATTGTGATTTTGACTTGCATTTCCCTAATGATTTATGGAATTAAGCATCTCTTCATGTGATCAATTGTATGTTTATTTTCTTCGGAGAAATGTCTATCATTTGTCTATTTTTATTCTCTCTTTAGTATTACATTGTAAGAGTTGTTTATATATTCTGCACAGTAGTCACTTATAAGACATATGGTTTCAAATATTCTTTCTCATTCTGAGTTGTCTTTTTACATTCTTGATAATGTTCTTTAGAAGCACAAAGTTTTAATTTTGATGAAGTCCAGATTATCTACTTTTTTCTTCTTCTTATGCTTTAGTGTCATCTTTTCCAAAGAAAGCATATCTAATTCTACATTATAAGGATGGATGCATATGTTTCCTAAGGGTTTTATAGGTTTAACTTTTATATTTAGGGCTTTGATACATTTCGTGTTACTTTTTGTATACATCGTGAGGTAGAAATCCCATTTCATTCTTTTCCTATATGGAAATTCAGTTGTCCCAGCACCATTTATTAAAAATAATGAATAGCCTTGGCACCCTTGTTAAAAAATCAGTGGTCCATGGATGTAAGGACTAATTTTGGAGCTCTCACTTCTATTCCACTGATATAAATCTATCCTTGTGCCAGTAGCATGCAATAATTTTTTTTTTTTTTTTCGGTACTGAGGATCGAACTCAGGGCCTTGTGATTGCGAGGCAAGCACTCTACCAGCTGAGCTATCCCCCCAGCCCAGCAGGCAATAATTTTGTATTAAGTTTTGAAATTGGTAGCATGAGTTCTTCAGCTTTTTATTTTTCAATATTGTTCTGGCTAGGGTATTTTTGTTTGTTTTTGTTTTGTTTACACCACAGATGCTTAACCACTGAGCATCCCCAGCCCTTTTTTTAATTTTCTGTTTTGATACAGGGTCTCACTAAAGTGCATAGGTCCTTGCTAAGTTGCTAAGGATAGCCTCAAACTTACAGTCCTTCTGTCTCTACCTCCAGAACCGCTGGGATTATAGGCATGAGCACCACGCCCAACATTCTGGCTGTTTTTGATCTCTTTCATTTCCATGTAAATTTTTGGATTAGCTTGCCAATTTCCACCCAAAAAAATTTAAAACTTGCAGCTAGAATTTTAATAGGCACTACATTTAACTCATAAGTCAATTTTGGGAATATCACCTTCTTCACAATATTGTCTTCCAATCCATGAACATGGAATGTCTTACCACATTTTAGCTCTCTTTCGATTTCTTTCAGTGATGTGTTGGAGCATTCAGTGTACAAACTTCTATTTCTGTGAAATTTATTTCCTAAGTATTTAAATTTTTTTCAATGCTATTATAAATGAAATTAGATTATTTATTGCAAGTGTATTGATTTTTTATATTAATTTTGTATTCTTGCTAAACTCACTTGTTAACTCTTTTATTTCTGTTTTATTTGTGGGTTCCTTAGGATTTTCTATGTATGATGTTATGTCTCTGCAAATAGAGGTAGTTTTACTTTTTCCTTTCCAGTGAACCCTTAGTCAGATGTGGTGGCACATGCCTGTAATCCCAGTAACTAGGGAAGTCAAAGCAGGAAGATCACAAATTTGAGGTTGACCTCACCAACTTAGTGAGGCCCTCAGCAGTTTAGTTAGACCCTGTCTCAAAATAAAATAAAAAGGGCTGGGGATGTGACTTAGTGGTTAAGCACCCCTGGGTTCAACCCCTGGTACCACCCTGCACCACCACCAAAATATACACTCCAGTGAACCCTTTTGTTCAATTTTCTTTCTTAATTGCCCTGACTAGAACCTCCAGTACCAAACTGAATAAAGGTAGTGAAAATGGGCATCCTTCTTTGTTCTTGTTTTAAAGGGGAAGCTTTTGATCTTTCACCATTAAATATGATAGTAACTCTGAAGTTGTAATTGATGACTTTATTGGATTGAGAAAGTCTCCTTCTATTCCTACCATAAGCATTTTTTTCATAAAAGGGTATTGGATTTTGTCACATACATTTTCTGCATCTTTTGCAGTGATCATGTTTTCAGTCTTTTATTAATATTTAACATTATGCATTTGTTGGTTTTCCTATATTAAGCCAACCTTGTGTTCTTGGAATAAATCCCACTTTATATATGTTGCTAACTTCGATTTACTAATGTTTTGTCGAGGATTTTTACATCTGTATTCTCAAGTGATACTGGTCTGTAGTTTCTTGTATTACTTTTATCTGAATTTTGTGCTGGGGCACTACAAGGATATTTTTTGATATAATAAATGTAAACCCTTTCTTCCCCACAGAAAATGATCCACAGTCTATTTCTCATAAACTGTTCCGGTGACATATTTCTAGAGAAGCACTGGAAGAGTGTTGTGAGCCAGTCTGTCTGTGATTATTTCTTTGAAGCTCAGGAGAAAGCTGCTGATGTTGAAAATGTACCACCTGTCATTTCAACACCTCACCACTACCTCATCAGTATCTACCGGGATAAGCTCTTCTTTGTGTCTGTCATACAGACTGAAGTGCCACCTCTCTTTGTTATTGAGTTCCTGCATCGAGTTGCTGACACTTTTCAGGTTGGCTCTCTATCAAACCTTTCTAACTTAAATTACTCAAGTTAGATGGAAATACATGATTATGTTTTTTAATTACCCAGCTTTTAATATCTGCTGTCTCTGTCTCTCTTCTTTTAAACTAAGCATATGTACATAAATCCTTTTCTGTAGAGTATAAAGTGGCACACACTGCTCCTTTGTTCACTGTTTTTATATATTTTACAAATTATATTATCAGGAAACATTGTCTTCCACATACCATCTCTGGATGGTACCAATATTTTTATTGTTGTGAACTCTTCCATGTTTATATTTTATTGATGTTCTCATCTTGCTGAATATACCATATAATTTAAAACTTAGCTGTATGCTTTGGAGTAGGTTAATCAGGGAAAATGAAGTTCATAGCTGACATTCTAGTTTAATGTTTCAGTATTTTGTGGCATAACATGGAATGGAATTCAATCTAAAAATATTAAGAAAATATTGAGGAATAGTGTTAGGACTGTGGAGAGGGTTTTTTTCGGTTTTCTTTATATCTGACTTCTTAAACAATGAGTTATGCTACTATAAGTTTATTTTTCAAAACAAAGTATTTAGCAAGACTTTCTTCATGCTTTCTGTTGTGCAATATTATGAATATTTTGCTAGGACTACTTTGGTGAGTGTTCGGAGGCTGCAATTAAGGATAATGTGGTCATAGTATATGAGCTCTTAGAAGAAATGTTAGACAATGGATTTCCACTGGCAACTGAGTCTAACATTTTGAAAGAACTGATTAAACCACCAACAATTCTACGTTCTGTTGTCAACTCTATTACAGGTAAGATGAAAACATACTCTATTAGGCTGAGCAATTAAAATTTATAAACAACTCATTGTTGCTTATGATCTGATAGATTAAGGTAGTCCAGCATGGCCAAAATTTAAATTGCTGATGATGTTAAAATAGATATATATTTCTCTTCGTTTAAAGAGTCTAGGTCTTAAATGATAACAAACTTTTGGTTCTTATTCTCTTGTTATATAGGTTTTTCTGTAAAACCACAATAATATTATTTAGCAGTAAATAAGACTGAATAAATTATCCCAGTTAAAAAGCCAGCATATGTGGCCACTGAAAAGAGAATTTAGTCTATTTATTGACTGCCTTTTAATATTTAGAATAGCGTTATAGGGACCAGGAGTATAACTCAGTGTTGGAGGCCTGGGTTCAATCCCAGCACTACCAAAATAAATAAAATTATAAAGTATACCAGGCCATTTTATATTTTGATTATAGGTTCTCTCTGAATTGCCAAGGCTGGCTTTGAACTTGAGATCCTCCTGTGTCAGCCTACCAGATTGCTGATATTACAAGCATGCAACATTATGCCTGGCAATTTGTACTTTTTAACTTTCCAAAATGAATATGCATTTTATAGTCCAAAAACATTATTAAAATACAAAATGTAAAAATACAGATTCATAAGGCAGTATATTATAAAGTTTCAGAGAATGGTTCAGTGGATGAGATAATCCTTCCTGAACTATAGTTTATACCCCTAGAGAATCAGTGAAATATAAAATGATGGAAAAAGCCAGGTGTGGTGGCACAGGTAACTTGGAAGGCTGAGCAGGAAGGATCACAAGTTCAAGACCAGCCTCAGCAACTTAGCAATTTAGTGAGACCCTGCCTCAAAATAAAAAGTAAAAAGGGTTGAGGATGTGGTTCAGTGGTTCAATCCCCAGCACCAAAAAGAGAGAGAGAAAGAAAGAAGGAAGAATAAGAGTATTCTTCATTGACAACTGTATGAAAAAAACAAAAGAAATCAAAAATTTTGAGTTGTATCTGCTCCTTTAGCAGAAGCAGCTATATTTTTAGTTGTACGAGAAATATTTCAAAGTTTTAAAAGTCCTTGAGTGCTGGGTTAAATATTTAGCTGTGTTTTGCTTTTTTTGTCTTGTTTTTAAAAGTTTGTCGTCCTGGAGACTGAACCCAAGGCTGTGTAGGCAAATGCTCTACCACTGAGCTACATCTCCAGCCCTAAGTATTTAGCTTTTCTCATAAAGCAAGTAGGGGAAAATTGAGGGGTTTTAAGCAGAAAAATAACATGATCAGAACACTGTTTTTCAAAAAATTCTGGAAGGCAACATGTTGGATGCAGAAATTGACTGTAAAATTGTAAATACAGTATGATTGCAACTGTATTTCAAATTTTTTAAAAAGCAAAAATTTCAAAATAGAAATAGATAATAAATGCAGCCTACTTATGGGGGAAATGTCTAAAGAAAAATACTAAAATGTTAATGGTGGTTGTATTTTGGCAGTAAGAAGATAAACTGATTTTAAAATTCAATTTTCTGAACTTTTTTTTTTAATTAAGCATGTACTACTTTTGATTTAGAAGTATTAACCAAAAGTTAAGTAAGTCACAGTTCAAGGATATGTGTTTTGGATAACCTTATTTTAAAGATATATCAGTTTACCAGGAAATTAGTCAAATATTGAACATTAGCCTATTGTAACTGAAGGGGAAAATACTAGAGTATATTCTTCACCCGATTACTGCACTGAGTTCTGCTTGGCATTGTCTTATGTAGAGCTCAGCTAAATATGAAAAAACTGAGTTATCACTGTTATCTCAGGGAAGACATTTTTCAGCAGAAGTTTTTGAAACAACCAGCCTCTTTTTCACTCTGTAGCAACAGGATGAGATCATTGTTGGACTACTGGAATTAGCTTAGGTTACCACTAACACATAGACGCAAAAGATAAGTAATTGCATTTATCTTGGTTTGGCATGCAAAGGACCACATGGCCTATTTCTGTCTTCTGGAAATTTGATAATGCTGGTAAGGATATGTCTTGGACAGTTCTGGAGACCATAAAGAAAAAGCCAACACTGAAAAAGCAGCTAAAGCATTTTCTTCTTTCCGATAATAACTTTTCTGATGACCATTTTACACATCCACTTTGTATTCTTTTCCAATTTCTAGGCAGTAGTAATGTTGGGGACACACTCCCCACTGGGCAGCTGTCCAATATCCCATGGCGCCGGGCAGGAGTAAAATATACAAACAACGAAGCCTATTTTGATGTCGTTGAAGAAATAGATGCAATTATAGATAAATCAGGTAATTGTGTTCATGTGGTCTTATAGGGAAAAAATAGTTTAGCTGACACAAGCTGAATAGAAAATTGAAGTCCCTTGGCAGTGTGGTTTCAGCAGAAAGGCATTTGTTTTCTAATAATTTATAAATCTGTTTATTTTACCCAGAGGTTACATATAATTATCATAACCACTAGTTTAGATCTGCCAAACATTTGTAAATCAGAATTCATGATGCCTTACATTAAGCCAGTTACCCTCTATACCTCTCCCTGTGCTATTTATTCATTTTAACATTTATTGTATACCTGCCATATTCTGTACTTTTGCACAGTATGTCTTTTGAAGGAACCATCCCCTGCCCCATTTTTGTTTGGGTTTTTTTTTTTTTTTTTTTTTTTTGCTTTTGTATTTTTCTTTTCTTTCTTTCTTTTTTTTTTTTTTTTCCTTAAAAAAAATATGGAACACTTCGTGAATTTCCATGTCATCCTTGTGCAGGGGCCATACTAATCTTCTCTGTATCGTTCCAATTTTTTAGTATATGTGCTGCTGAAGCGAGCACTGTTTGGGGTTTTTGTTGTTCACACTATTTTCACACTATTGGGAATTGAACTCAGAGCCTCGCACGTGCTAAGCAGCCATTCTACCACTGCTCTGAGTCCTGCTTGGCATTGTCTCATGTAGAGCTCAGCTAAATATGAAAAAACTGAGTTATCACTATATTCTCAGGGGAAACATTTCTCAGCAGAAGTTTTTGAAACAACCAACCTCTTTTTCCCTCTGTAGCAACAGGTGAGTTTGTTGTTGGACTACTGGAATTAGAAGCCCTTTTTATTTTTGTATTTTGAGACAGCATCTCATTAAGTTGCCCAGACGAGCCTTGAACTTGTAATCATCCTGCATAAAACCCCTTTTCTGATTATTGATTGATTGATTGATTGTGCTAGGGAGTGAATCCAAGGTCATTTTACCACTGAGCTACATTACCAGTCTGTTTAATTTTTTATTTGAGACACAGTCTCACTACGTTGCTTTGGGTCTCATAAGTTGCTCAGGCTGGCCTGGAAGTTGTAATTGTCCTTGCTCAGCCTCTCAGGTCACCAGCTACCATACCCAGCTGACTATTTTTCTTAATAAGATATAACAGTGATACTGTGTTAGAAGCATAAAATTTAATTATTAAAAATACCTCCTATTCTTAGTTTATACGTAAAGAAACTGAGGCTCACGAGAGTTAAACGACCTGTTCAAGGTGGCACACCTAGTTGATATTGTGATGATAACTCATTGTGAACTATAGCCAATATCTTTTCTTCGTAAATTCCCTTTCCATTATAATATTAATATGTTCCATTGTATTATATAGACACCTACAAAAACTTTAATTCATCAATTTTATAGGTGTCCTAAAAAATTTGTATACATTTTTTAAAAATTTTTATTTTTATTTTTTTAGTTATAGATGAACACTGTACCTTTATTTATTTATTTTTAATGTGGTACTGAGAATCAAACCCAGTGCCTCACACATGCTAGGCAAGCGCTCTTTATATATTATACATTTATACATTATAAAGCCCCAGCCCTTTATACATTTTTATAGGTGTCCTTTATGTAGGACAGTGGACATGCTAGTTTAAGAATGAAAGATACACAGGAAATTCTGTAGGTTTGGGGCTGGGGATGAGGCTCTGGGGTGGAGTACTTGACTGGCATACACAAAGCTCTGAATTTGATCCCCAGAGGTAGGTTGGGCAGGGAGAATCTATTATAATATTTCATCTTACAGAATATTAGATCAGGCCCTCTTTCTTAAAAGTTAACAGTTTAGTCCATTTCATAAGAAACCTGTCTAATTTTTAAATTCTGTTAAAAATATTTTAAACTTATATCTGGGAGCCTTAAAAGATTGACTCTAGGGCTAGGGTTGTAGTTCAGTGGTAGAGCACTTGAGGCACTGGGTTCAATCCTCAGCACCACATAAAAATAAATAAATTAAATAAAGGTATTGTGTCCATCTACAACTAAAAAAAGGTTGACTCTAACAGGGTATGGTGGCAAACGCCTGTAATGCCAGCAACTAGGGAAGCTGAGGCAGGAGAATCTTAAGTTCAAGGCCAGCCTCAGTAATGTAGCAAAACCTCTCTCAAAATATAAAATAAAAAGGGTTCAGGGTATAGCTCAGTGGTTAAATGAACCAATCCCTGATACCAGAAAACAAACAAAAAAGTGCAGAATACAGTAGGTATACAATAAATGTTAAGATGAATACATGGCACGAGGGAAAGGTATAGAGGGTAACTAGCTTAAAGTAAGGCATCATGAATTCTGATTTATATTTTTTTTTTACTCTATAAAGGAGATAGGTTTGATTTTTTTTTCCATAGAATTTCTTAGAATTATTATATTCCAGCCAATCAGGCAAAAGCCAAAGCACTCACTGAAAAAACTATCTGAATTGATGTAATGGATCCTCTCTCCACTGACCTATTTATAAGGGTGCAAAGCTTTGGTTAAGTCTGACACCTAGGATGTATTTCCATTATTCTAGAGGTAGTGATAGCTCCAGTAAAGACCCAAAGTCCATTGATATTATCACCCTTTTTCTTTCTTTCTTCAGGATCTACAGTCTTTGCAGAAATTCAAGGGGTCATTGATGCTTGCATTAAGCTGTCTGGAATGCCTGATCTCTCTCTCTCTTTCATGGTAAGTCTTGTCCTGTTCTGTAGCCCCTTGCATGCCTAATGCATATGAAGTACTAAGTAATAAATACTGAGGTAAGTCTGTGCTTTAGGTTGCCAAAGATTATCTCACAAATATTCATAGCACAGTGTCCTAATACAGTAGATAATGAGCATGACCTTTATGAAAGACTAAAGAGAGCTTTTTACCTAAATGTGCTAGAAGAGGCTTAAATTAGCTGATATCTTCTACAAATCTGCAGTGTTACTTTTACTGAATAATAATTGGCTTTGCTAATATGAACAGGCACTGGTCTTGTATATCACTTTAGACTCACACTGTTAACAATTAAGACAACTGAGTTCTGGTATTCTCTGTCACCAGTTTCTCCTTGAGTTTTTTGGGGAGGAAGAGCAATACTAGAGACTGAATATAGGGGTGATCTACCACTGACCTATATCCTCAGCTCTTTTTGCTTTTTATTTTGAGACAGGGTGTCACAAAGTTGCTAAGTCTGACCTTGAACTTATAATCTTTCTGCCTCTTCTTCCCAAGTATCTGGGATTATAGGCATAAAGCACTGTGCCTGGATGACCTTAACTTCTTTGAACCTTAGTTTTTTCTGCTATGGAATGGAAATAATACTGCTTGCTTTTGCTCTCTCATAGTTATTAAATTATAATAATATAATATATATATATATAAAATTGCAAACTACAAAGCATTGTGAAGCTATAAGTTTGTGTTGATGTGGTTATGATAAACCATTACAAAACTTGACTGCTTTTTTTTAAGGAGCATGCTAATTTCTCATACTATATGAGTAGCATGGCCATACTCACTATATTCTGTGTATTTGGTTGTCTTCTGTTTTTCTGGCAGAACCCAAGGCTTCTCGATGATGTCAGTTTCCACCCCTGCATCCGATTCAAGCGTTGGGAATCTGAACGAGTTTTGTCATTTATTCCTCCAGATGGAAATTTCCGACTCATATCATACCGCGTCAGCTCACAAAAGTATGTCGATGCATCAACCAAAATCTTCCATCACATATCAGTGTATTGTATAGAACTCAGCTTTCCCTGTGTCATTTGGATAGTTTGGTATTTGAGTTCATTCTTGCTCACTTTAACTGTGGCTCACCAGGAGACACAAGGAGAACTGGTGAAAATATATGCCTAAAATAACCACTGTTCTTTGAATATAAGAGTGTAGAGAAGTAATAAATGAAACTATAGTAAAACATTTTGGATCATGTGTAACTTGGGTAAAACCATGAACTAGTGCCATAATTTTACCGTGTTCTATAGACTTAGTAGCCAACGGGAGACAGACCTATCTCAGACTACTCCCTAACTTTTATCCACTTCAAGTCAATCCTTCTCTGCACTGAATTTTTTTTTTTTACTTTATTTTTCATTCTTTTTAGATATACATGACAGTAGAGTATGTTTTGACATATTATTCATATATGGAGTATAACTTATTTCTAATTAGGATCCCATTCTTATGGTGTACATGATATAGAATTTCACTAGTGGTGTATTCATATATGAACATAGGAAAATTATATCTGATTCATTCTGTCTTTCCTATTCCCATCCCGTCTCCCTTCCCTTCATTCTCTCTCCTTGCCTATTCCACTGAACATCCATTCTTCCCCCGACCTTTGTTATATGTTAGCATATCAGAGAGAAAATTTGTCCTTTGGTTTTGGGGGATTGGCTTATTTCATTTCACATGGTAGTCTCCAGATCCATCCATTTACCAGCAAAAGTCTTAAAGTTATTTTTTTTTATGGCTGAGTAATATTTCATTGTGTATATATACTACATTTTCTTTATCCAGTCGTCTGTTGAAGGGTACCTTAGCTATTGTGAATTAAGCTGCTTTAAACATTGATATGGCTGTGTCACTGTAGTATGCTGATTTTAAGTCCCTTTGTTGAGGGAAACAGATTGGTGGAGAAGCAGCAAGCAGCACTCAGAGACAACTTCATTTTATGCCGGCAGTCCCAGAGGGGGGAAAAAACCTCCAAATTCTGAGTCCTGATTCACAGTTTCTCACAATATTTAAAGTTTATTTGATGTCATCTTAGACCCATCCTAACACTGGGGCTCTTTCTCTTTTTAAAAAAAAAAAAAAATTCCTTATCTATGCAGCTAAAGGCCTGTGTAGGTTCTGTAACATAAAGCATGCTCACAGAAAAGATAAGAAGAAATAGCTCTTCACAGACATCTATTACATTTCAGGAGGAAGTAGTCAGACTCTTAGGGCAGTTATTGACAATCCAAAAGGTAGGGTTCCATGGTTAATTAGGCTTCCTGGAGAAAGGCAGAGAGAAGGGAGGAGAACTGACTTCTTCCCTAGTCTCTTACCATAACATTTTTGTAATTTCATTTCACAACCAGGTCTGGTTTTGCCATCACACTTTGAGTATATACCAAGGAGTGGGATAACTGGGTAAAATGGTGGTTCTATTCCAAGTTTTCTGAGGAATCTCCATACTGCTTTCCAGGGTGGCTGCACTGATTTGCAGTCCCACCAGCAATTTATGAGTGTTTTTTTTCCCACATCCTTGCCAACATTTATTGTTACATGTATTCTTGATAATTGCCATTCTGACTGGAGTGAGATAGACTCTCAGTGTAATTTCAGTTTGCATTTCTCTTAATTGCTAGAGATGTTGAACATTTTTTCATGTAAGTGTTGACCATTTGTCTTTCTTGTGTGAAGTGCCTGCTCAGTTCCTTTGCCCATTTATTGATTGGATTTTTTGTTTCTTTGGTGTTAAGTTTTTTAAGTTCTTTATATATCCTGGAGATTAATGCTCTGAGATACAGGTGACAAATATTTTCTCCCATTTTATAGGCTCTCTCTTCACATTCTTGATTCCCTTGCTGTCTGCACTGAATTTTAAAGAAATGGTTTAACATTATAGCTAGTTTGTCCTTTGAAAATATGAGAAAGGAGGGACTGAAGCCAAGCACAGTGGCTAACCCCTGTAAAATCACAGTAACTTGGGAGGCTAAGACAGGAAGATTCCAAGTTCAAGGCAAACCTGGGTAACTTAGTAAGACTCTATCTCAAAATTAAAAACTGAAAAGGCCTGGGGATATAGCTCAGTGGTAGAGCACCCCTGAGTTTGATCTTCATTGCAGCAGAAATAGAAAAATGCATAGCAGGGGCTAGAGATCAGTGCTCAGTGGTGGAAAACTTGCCTTTCACATGTGAGGCACTGGGTTCAATCTTCAGGACTGCAAAAAATAAAAAAAAAAAAAATTTAAAAAAATACACACACACGTTTTATATATATATATAAAACACATTTTATATATAAATATATATATACACATATAAAACTGTGTGTGTGTATAGGTAGAACATTTGGGTAACATAAGACTCAAAAGGCAGAGGAATTGTTTCTTGACTCTTATTACATAGGAACTCTTTTGTTATGCATAATTTAAAATTATTTTTCAATAGGATCTTAATTCATTTTTTTTAAACTAGAACCATTTGCCTAAATTATTTACACAGTAATTAAACTTCAGGTTTCTGTCTTGGTTTGTATACTTACAGATGAGAACTCATAGTTCTTAGCACACTAGTATGAAAACATGTTGTGCCCAACTCCCCCTTGTGCAGATGTAGCATCCGCAGTTCTGGAGGTGTAAAGCCCTATTGTGGAGTTGGAGGCAGGGTAGAATACTCTGGACTGAGGTTTTTCAGTCCATTTCTGGAGCTGTCCCACTCCACTAATTGTATGCATGTGTGCTTTTCTGTCTTTTTCTCTTTTCAGTCTAGTGGCAATACCAGTGTATGTGAAACACAGTATCAGCTTTAAGGAGAACAGTTCTTGTGGCAGATTTGATATAACAATTGGACCAAAGCAGAATATGGGGAAAACTATTGAAGGAATTACAGTAACAGTTCACATGCCAAAAGTTGTGCTGAATATGAACCTGACACCAACACAAGGAAGCTATACATTTGATCCAGTCACCAAGGTACAGCCACTTCAAATCAAGAGTGAGCAAGTGTTTCTGCAATCTATTTTGTGATTGGGGTTAGAGGGGGGAGTGTTTAGTGTCTTATTTAAAAGAAAGTTCCTGTAAAACCTGAAGATAATATTGTGCTGTGCTTCTACTGCTAACTGTGGAAAGAATCCTACATCCACCATGGAGTAGATGAACAGAAAAATGAGGCTCATTCTGTCCTCTTTCACAGTTTGTACTTACACGCCCATGGATAATCCAGAGTCGCACTCCACTATCTAGAGAAAAGAAGTAAAAACTCTTTAAAGAGAGAAAAATATTATGTAGATATAAGAAGATGGGGGTGTAGCTCAGTGGTACAGTACTTTCCAAGCACGTGAGGCACTGGGTTCAATTCTCAGCATCACATAAAAGTAAATAAATAAAATAAAGGTGTGCCCATCTACAACTAAAAGTATTTTTAAAAAGAAGATAATACAGTTAGTAATTGTCACATTTTCTATAGAAATTGATCATAAAGACTGTTTCTACCTTTCTAACTTAAAAGTGTCATATGTTTTCCACAGGGGATGTTGGCCAAGAAAGTTGCTTCCTAACCCTACTTACACACTCCTGTAGCAGAATTCCAAAAGATGATTTTATTCTGTCATCTTTCTACTTGGGTAGAAAATGATTGTTTTCAACAGCAGAGTCAATCAACTGCCTGATAAATTAAAAGGCTTATTTTTAATAAAGTCAGAATGTTAAAGATCATCTAACCCTGGTTCTGAGGATTCAGAGAATACTGGAGACTATAAGATTGAGCAGAGAAGTTCCAGATCTTTGGCTCCCCAGCCCCCAGCTTCAACCATAAAAGCTTCATTTTTCTCATCTGATATATTGAGCTTCTTTTGAACAAAGGATACTATTGCTCCAAGTTTTAAAATACCAGTTTTCTCATTTTACAGAAAAAGAAACAGGCCCAGAGAGAAGCCATGAAAGCAGTATAATGCAAAGAATACTTGAAGTCAGATAGCCTTAGGTTCAAATACCTGTGTGACCGTGGATAATCATGTGATCTCTCTGAGCCTTAATTTTCTTAAAATAGAAGACAAAACCACAAGCTTCTATGAGACAACATGAGAATACTGCTCAGTGCTGTATTCAAAAGTAAATGCTCAGCAAATGTTAATTCTCTACCCTTACACACCATTCAGAATCAAAGCTAATTAGTGGTAAATTCAGTGTGGATAACAGGTCCCTTGTTTTTCCAAGGCACTGATGCTTCATTTCATATAAAAGTTTATGGTATCTTTGAACCTTTCCTTGAGCATTTGTCTTACATGGTTAAGGTTGGTTGGTTGGTTTGTTTTTTATGTCTTTTTAAGGTACTAACATGGGATGTGGGGAAAATCACTCCACAAAAGCTTCCAAGTCTTAAAGGGCTGGTAAACTTACAGTCTGGAGCACCCAAGCCAGAAGAGAATCCAAGCCTCAACATACAGTTCAAGATCCAGCAGCTTGCTATTTCAGGTAAGGATAAGTTTTACTTGTGTTTAAGTGTAATTAAATTTTGCTGAGCTCAATTATTATTAGGCACTTAGAAAAGTAACAAACATTTCTCACCATAGAAAGAGCAACTTCAGTTTGCCTCTTACACAGTACTAGAGGGCCAGCCTCTGGGAATAAAGGGCTTTCTAGAACTCCTTATTTCACACAGCATCCCTTCAACCCCACCCCCACCTTCATTTAAGCACCAAGAGTCATTCATATTCGTAGAAGCAGAATTAACTTTAAAGATATTTACAACCACTAAATCCATGCCTTCACGGCTCAATAAATCATGTATTATAGAAGAGACATTGCTTCTAAATTGTGGGAGGGATATTTGTTAGTGTCAGATTTACCATATAGTGCCCATTGCTCGACATATATTGTACTATATTATTATTGGAATTGTAATAATTTATTTCTTTCATTCTTTATGACAGGCTTAAAAGTAAACCGCTTGGACATGTATGGGGAGAAATATAAGCCATTTAAAGGAGTCAAATATGTCACAAAAGCTGGAAAGTTCCAAGTGAGGACATGAGAAGAGGCCAAAATTTCTCAACAAGATCAATTGTTTCCAAGTGTCATTACAATTTACTATTAGGTACCAAGTGGGCGGGAATACATATTCTAGATAAAGCATTTGTGTTGAGCTATACACCACTAACAGAGTTACTTAGTAATTGATATAGGGTTCTTAAGGAGCTTTAAGCTAAGGAATCTTTTCTAATGACTTAGCTTATTTTGTATCTTTTCACTTAGAAAGATTGTGGAGGTGATTTCTTCCATAGGTGGGTACCAGCTGGATGCTGCACACTGTTAACAGGAAAGGCAGAAGACTACACTGATAACCTCACTTGCTCTCTCCTTAAGCAGGTGAATTGGTCTGATCCAGCAGGAACTGTCTTCATCAGTGATGTGATGTGTCAGGTGCAGGCAAATGTCACACCTTCTGATCTTAGCCATCCCAGTCCTTATCTGTCCTAACAGAGGAAATTCCCCTCACCCAAGAAGTTTACAAAAACTGCCTCTTCAAGTGTTTGCCTTATTCAGCTTTTCACTTGTGCCATTAAGCAAGCACTGTAGCAAAAGCCACTTCCACATGGCCCTGGCAGGGAGCACTCCTGCTCCATGCTCCATTCTCACTGTACTTGGTATTGTATTTTTTATAATAAGATTTTTATGTAAAGCTCAGATTTTAATTTACAGGGACCTTGCTGCAGTCAATACCATCTCAACTTTGTGCCACCGGTTCAGCTGTTAGCACAGTAAAAATCATTTGTATCAAAGGGGCAAATGCTTTATTATGGTAATAAAAGGGAACATACTTTTGCTTTCAGTAAGTTATTACAAGCATAAATGTTTGTGCTTTTAAGCAAATTAAGGTAGAAAGGAGAAACTTACATGAAACCTTAGCCATCTTCATGCTTTTTATCCAGCATCCCTTAACCCAGTTAACCTAAATGCCTCATGCCCTTGTTCAGCAAGAGAAGGAAAATATATCTGCCTCATTATTAAGTTTTTTTTCTTTTTTGATCTTTTATCTTTTGTTCTTAAAGGGTTGAATTTGCCTCCATCCTTTTCTTTTGAGGGAACTCCATTTCATATTGTGTGCATGTCAAGGCTATTATGATGGATTCCTTCTTAAAACTATTGTCACAATTATCAGTGCAGTACTTTAATATTTCTGCTATGCTGAAAAAAGTACACGGAAGAACCTTATTGAGGCAGAAACTAAATTCTTAGTGACATTTTTGATACCATGTTGATCATCATGGTTGGAAAGTCAGTCTAGAGTTGTCACCATTTCATCAGCTTCATTGGCTTAGTAGTCCTTGCCCAGTTATTTTGCCTCATTAGATATGAAGAAGTGGAGGGATGCTAAAAGTTAAAACTTATGTACTCACTCTTCCTGTTTCTTTCTTATTCTCACTTATGCTACTAGTTTTCTTCTCCTTGTGGCTCCAGTCTTTTTTTCTTTTATTGTTTCAGATTATAACTCTCTTTTCCCTGCCATATTAAGGATATTTTGTACTCACCCCATTTATTTTGTCAAGCTGGTGGTTAGTGCACCCATTGTTCAGAAGCATTCTTACCTTTGCTTGCCTAGGGCATCCAGTCTGCCTTTCATATAGTAACATTGGCACTTTTTACAGCTTATGAATTTCTAGAGTAACCAATCTCAGATTGGCAGCTAGAGTCAAAATGTTGCCAAATATTTATTCCCTTTATCTGATACTGTTTTATTCAATTGCTTTTCCTGTTTTTATTATCTTAAGAGTTCTTTCCTCAAAAGAGCCATCAAAACATTTCCTTTTCTTTCTGCAGAACACCGTCCATAACTGCACCGTACCATTTTCCTTCTGTGCTGTCTTCTTATATCCAAGTAGAATGTATGCCAAGAGTCCCTTGCCTCTACCAATTTCTGCTAAAATGACCAAGTAGACTTTTTCCTTCTACAATTAAATTATTGTATTAATTAGTTTGATAGAGTCCAATAAATTCTTTCAATAACTCTGACTATACTGTCAATAAACAAAGATGAAAGCAACAAGTTGATTTTTTTTTTAAGCTTGACTGTTAATTCAACGTTCTCAAGTGTTAGTAGGCCGAACATGATCAGTTTTTCTTCTGTATCATCACATATGATGTAAAGATTGCTGCAAAGCACTTTCAAGTGCTCTTTTCCTTAACATAGTATGTTCACAGCCATTCAAAATTCCCTTCTTTATCACTAGCATCTACCAATAGAATATTCAGTAATATTAGAATATTTACCAAGAACAGAGGTCCACTAATCCCATAATATTCCCTTTTTCCAGGTTCTGAAGGGACTATACCCTTAGAGCAAATGAAATAGATGTTTAGTTTTTGATGAAGTACCCATCATTTTATTCAGAGGGCATTCATCTGATAGGTGCATTCCTTAAATGGTGCTACAGAAGAACCCTTGGAATATGCTGGTCTTATTGTCCATAGAGGCAAATGATTTGTGAAAACAACTAACTATAATGCAGCCGAAAGGCAGCACCAGTGAACATATGGTACATAGAAATGAGGCAGTGTTAGAGATTTCCGAGCTAATTAGTAGTCTTGGACATTTCCCTTTAATTCAAGCAGGTTGGATTCTGCCTGTATGGTTAGAAGCTTTTGTAGGTGATAAAAGCAGTGATAAATGAGTTAGCAACACTAAGTATCACCCTTTAATGATAACCTTTGCAGATCTAAAAAAATCAGGCAAAAACTGTTATGTCACAGCTAAGAACCTACTAGTACTGTTTTGGTCAGGGCTTAAACAAGACGAGGAATATGTCTCTAAAA
Organism: Sciurus vulgaris; assembly: GCF_902686455.1. Taxonomy (NCBI): domain Eukaryota; kingdom Metazoa; phylum Chordata; class Mammalia; order Rodentia; family Sciuridae; genus Sciurus; species Sciurus vulgaris. The sequence goes on from NC_136464.1 coordinate 53,466,937, forward strand.
GCTAGCTCTGCCTCAAAGCCCTGGTGGGTCCTTGAGAGCCTTTCTATATTGGATTTTAGAATATTAACAGTGGACCTGTGATACTCCTGCATATTTAATAACTTCTGCTTTTTAGGGGATAGTGATGGTCTCTCCTATTAGACTCTTCTAAGATGAAAGACTGCTTCAGCTATGAGTGATCCATATTATCTAGCTGATTTCTGCCTTGTTAACCTTTGTCACTTCTAATACATAATCCCCAAAGTTGTCCTTGATCACACAGATTCTTGTTAAGTAAATATACTACTGTTGATTTCTACTTCTTCCACTTGGATTAAATAAATATCTTTAGTTTCCAGATTTTGAGGATTAGTTTTGTTGGCTGTTCTTCAAAAATAAAGGAAAAACTTGACCTAAAAGTTCTTACTAAATAAAATAACATCCATCATTAGAGCATTATTTATACAAATGCATTTTATTGTTTTAAACAGAACCAAAAGGAGGCAGAAAATACTTGCATATAACAAATCCTAGCTTACAAATTTTTATTTTTTAAGTGGTGACACCTCTATCATTCAGGGATTTGTTTTGTTTCTTCAGTGTGTCTTGAGCACTGCTGTTAGAAAAAAGCACATCTGGCATAAAGTATAAACCAGTGTCTCAAAACACCGGAAGAACTTGAAGAGCAAATATTTTTCTTATTTCTTCTAAGTAATCTTTAGTAAAATGAAAGGTGATCTTTGGCATAGATTCATACTTTAAAGGCATTAATATTGCATTTATATCAGGTAAGCAACTATACAAATATGCTGAGGGCCTTAAAATAATCTTTATCAGTTAAAGGAAACAGAGGTAGCCCGTGTGTGCAGGACCACCTTAAGACAAGTGTTACACATCTGATGTTGGGATCTAACACACATTGGGGGTGAAAGGGAAGCATATTTAGACAAAGGGTCTCACTCCTTTACTTTCTTCATTCTGAGTTTGGAAAGAAATATGGTTTATGTGCTGGAGAATGCTTAGACGGCAAATAATAAGTATGAAAAGAAAAAAGTTGCCTTCTAAGTTTGCCTAATAGAAAACTTACTATGGTGAAAATTAAATATTATGCTTCTTACTCTCTTAAACAGTTATATTTAGGAGAGGATAAAGGGCTTTGATTGTAGTTGGTTGAAGGGAGGTAGGAATTTCAGGAGTATTTACCATTGATTTATTCCCAGAAGCACCCAAATTCTAGTCTGCAAATACCACTGTCCCTTAGGTAGAAGTGTCTTTTAACAGGATTGCCATTTCATTGGACAATCTCACAGGGTGAGTACTAATTCTTAGGGCTGAATTTCAAAAGGATAAAAAGGATCTTTCAAAATTACAGACAACGCCAAGACACAGTAAACATGTCTGTAAACATGCCGGGAGGCCAAGATAGGAGTGAACCCAGGAGTTTGAGACCCGGCTTGGCAACAGTGAGACCCCATCTCCAAAAAAAGAAAAGAAAGAACACCTACATATATTTAAAACCTTATTTGGAAAGGGTTTAGGGGAAGACTACAAAAGCCAGGATAAGAGACATGATTTGGTTAAAAATTAAATGCAGCATTTCAGCTTAAAAAGAACAAAAGAGCTAAGAATGAATGATAAGGCCTCAGCACAGACCTCTGTAGGCAGTGACAAAGCATGGAACGCCTGGGCAGGACCCCACTGGGAGGATGGGCAGGGCCACACCCTGGCTACTCTGCCCCTCTAGTGGCAGACAGCACCAGGACACACAGTGTGTTCACGGGATGGTTACCTGGGCAGGCTGAGGCAGGACATGAGACAAGAAGTTTCCCTAGCACATTGCTCAAGGGCATAATAAAGACAGAATCATGTGATTCTGTGATTTTTCTCCTGGCAATGAATTCTGGTTTTATACTTTGGGAAACTTGAATTAAATTGAGGATGAGAGGAAATGAGTCCCGGCCAAATATGTTGGGGCCCCCCCAAAGGCCACCTTTTCCTGCAGCAGCAAAACTCACTTCTGAAAAGGACCCAGGTAGCACAATCCAGGGAAGGCAGGCAGGGTGGGCAGCAACGTGGAAAGCCCAGATAATTTTTTGGAGGCACAGTGATTTTCTTAACTGACTTGCTTGGGCTCTGGGTCTGAGGAGCCTGAAGGGGAAAGTGGAGGCTAGTGAAAAGGAAGGGAGAGGGAAATGTCCTCTAGGGTGTCTGGCTAGTGTTTTTACTCTTAAATTCGGAGCTTATGTGAAGTCCATGGGCTAGAAACCCAGTCTGCCTATTGAGATAGAGTATACATGAGTTTAACTGTGTTTGAGAAGACAGAATTTATATGGAGACACATTTCAAAGTGTCCATGACAAAGAGTATAAATGTTTTGCAATGTGAAGAGGCCTCCATTCCTTTCTGATATGTTAGGCCAGGATATGGTTTTCAACCCCCAGCAACTCCAGATGGCTCCTGGAACTCAAGATCATTCTTCTCTTCAGTAGGGGTTTCTGTACCAGCCAGGTTTGGCTGGGTGCCTACTGGTACCAGGGAGTCTTTCTGACCCAGCGCAGTGTAAATCCAGCATCTGTTCGAATTTTGATTGAAGCAGCTTCTGCTTCTCTCACAGTCTCCTTCACAGACTGCATGAGGTTCTGAGCATTGTGAACCAGCATCTCTGTGGCCTGTCAAGAAAGAAGAGCTCTCTGTTACAGTAGTCCCTGATGCAATCCTGTCTCCAAAATAGTGTTAAGCCAAGAATGGACTGCACTTGACCACACTTTCCCCTGCCATTCCCTGTACTCGCTCACATCATTGATGGATTAGCTGTATAACCGAAAAGGAGCCCAAAGCAGACCATCATTGATTTTCTACCATGCCCTCGGATGGCCTATAGTCTATACTCTTTCTTTATCTTCAAGTGCATTCCTCCCTCCAGACTCTTTTGATATTTATCCCCTCTACCTGGAATAATCTTCCCCTAAGTAAACACTGGTTCCCCCTCCGGTGTCCTTCAGATCTTTTTGCTCAAATATCACCGTGGTAAGGCCTGCCCTTCTCATTTTGTTTCACGAATCACCTCCCCAACTCTCAATATTCCTCACCTCCAATTCTTTCATTTTTCTCCATAGAATCCATCATCACTCACTGACATACTGTAAGCTTTACCTAGATTATTGTGCTTAGGACAGTGCTTGTCACATAGGAGGCATTTCATAAATATTCAATTAATGAATTGGGGAAGGAAACCAAATGAAAAAACCAACCACTTTATAAATCTATGGAACTCCAAAGTTTATCTTCCAAACACAGAATGCATAGAAATGGAATTTTGTTGGTACTCTGCTCATATAAAGTCAGAAACCTTAAATGATTGTTTAACCCAGTAATTCTTAACTATTTTTAAATGAAAGTTGTGGGTTTTCCCCAGAAAAATGTTCACATGTATTAAATTTATGCATGAAATTTCAAAGGGGTCACAGATTCTGGGAGAAGTAACTATGATCTTGAATTTTTTTTTTTAATCTTTTTTTTTTTTTTTGTCTTTTTTGGAACTGAGGGTCAAACTCAGAGCTTTGTGAATGCAAGGCAGATGCTTTGCCACTGAGCTACATCCCAGCCCTGGTCTTGAATTTCTGATCAGAAAGTCTTTTCACTTGTCAACCAAAGGCCTCATGAGCAGAGAGGTCTAGAGACTTGCCAACCAGACTTCCATGACAGAATCAGGGTGAAGACTCATGACTTCTGACTTATAGTCCTGTATTGATCTCACTAAGTTGCTCAGACTGGCCTCAAACTTATGATCCTCCTGCCACAGCCTCCCAAAGTAGCTGGGATTACAGGCATGTGCCACCACACTTGGCCTACTAGACAGTTTAATGGAGCAGAGTAGCTATTCCCAAGACACATTTTTGTTAGTTAAATGATTAGACCTGAATCTTTTGAATCTTATCCCTCCTTCCCCAATTTCTCCCACCTTTAGACAGAAGAGATCACATGACAGGAAAACAGCCCAATGCCCAAATGCTACCTAGAATATGTGGGAGTTAGGGGTGAAGATACAGTTCCCTTGATTTGGGAGAGCTATTGGATTAGAATATGGTAGTGGAAGCAGCAATAATGGAACCAAGAAGAAGAGCCTTCTCATATCTTCTATAGTGCCCCTACCCTCTGTTTTCTGGTATAGAGATCAGACTGTCTTCTAAATTATTTGTGAGTTCTCCAAGGGGAGGGATTGTGTCTTTTTGTTCTGTTTTGCTTTTGTGCTGCGGATTGAACCCAGGGGCACTCTGCCACTGAGCTACATCCCTAGCCCTTTTTATTTTTTTTATTTTGACATAGGGTCTTACTAAGTTGCTATGGACTTTGCTGAGCTGCTGAGGCTGGCCTCAAACTTGCAATCCTAACTCAGTCTCCCAAGCCACTGGGATTACAGGTGTATGTCACCATGCCGGGCAAGACTGTGTCTCTTCTTTTCTTAACTCCCACAACACCTGATATGAGCCCTATCTGGGCAGTGCAACAGAGATGTGCTCCTTATCAAAAGAAGAAACTGGGAACCTGGCTCAGAGCAGGACCTTCCAGAGGGGAAATAAGGAAAGGAAGGGGTACTCAAATGAGGATGAATTGTTTTGTTTTCAGTACTGGGGATTGAACCCAGAGGCACTCTACCCGCAGCCCTTTCTTGTTTTGAGACAGGGTCTTGCTAAGTTGCTGAGGCTGACCATAAACTTGCTATCCTCATGCCTCAGCCTCCTAAGCTGCTAGGATTACAGGTACCCACCACTGAGCCCAGCAAATGAGAGTCTTCTGAAAGATCTAAGCCACAATTTCACAATGCAAAGAAATAGGACAAATTCTCAAGAAGTAGTTGCTAAGATATATGCAAGAAGCATAACTTAAAGAGAACCCTCCCCCCATCCTTCTTTCTCTCCGAGAAACTTGAAGAAAGTGTAAGAGAAGCACCTCCTTGAGCTGTCATTTCAGCCTCTGAACAGGCCTAACCACCTCATACTCCTGCACACCCTGCATTATTCATTCCCCTAAAGCTGGAAAATCACCCAGAGAATGGGAAGGCAGACAATTCTCTCCAGCCCAAAAAAGACACAGTGAGTGGGAGTGAACAGGCAGTGGAAGTTTTAAGAGAGCCAAGCCTATTATAAAAGGGAAAAAAACTGAATAGAATCCTAACTGGCACTGATGCATGGTGTTTTCAGCCATTTAACCTCCCCGTGCCTCAGTTTCCCATCTGTAAAATAACACAAGTTGCCCAAGTGCTTTACTTCCAACGCCAAATTTCTGATGCATCTAACAAAAGACTCTCCTCATGAAAAGAATGAGTTGTATGAATTCATTCTCCATACTGAATATTTCATTCAGAGGTAAAATGTCTTTAAAAGTGAATTAAAGTAAATGGCACAGAAGCTTCTAGTAAGAAATCCAATGCTGCAAACACATACCTGCTCAGATTCCTCATCACTGATGTTGGTCCGGCCCAGCATGGTGGCCTTCACTGTAGACAGGATTTTGAGCTGGGTGCTTATAGTTGGGATTCGCTCACATACCTAAAAAGAAAGTTTACTTTGGTGTGTGTCCATAATTGTCTTGCCCACAAGTTCCTTGGGCACAGGACATCCACTTCTGTATTTCAAGGGACTGGCATACAGAAGGCACTCAAATTACAACAAAACACTTGTTTTCTCCCTGGGGTCAGTCCAGTCCCTTTGTCAGAAGCCAACACATTCAAATCTTTCCTTTGACTGAGAAATAAACTTTCTTGAGTCTGTCTTTCCCAAACTCACATGAATACTTCCCCTTTTTCCATTTCCCCTACTCACCCAGTTTTCTCTCTGTGGCTTCTCTCCCTCATACCTTCATATTCCTCCCAAACTCTCCCTGCCCACTCTGCCACACATACACCCTCTTTTCCCAAGTACCTGTAAGAGGTTGGTTCTAATCCGCTTATCTGTGCACTGCTTGGCAACTTCCTTGGCCAACCGAGTCACCTCATCTGAGGCCTTGGCAATGTCCTTAGCACACTGGATGAGTGCCCGCTTGGTACCACTGCCCCCTCTTACCAGCCGAGACATCTCAGCCATTAGCAGAGCCATGCGCTTGGCTGCTGCAATGATGTCATTGCCCTAGAGAGAAGCAAAGACATGTGTGAGCTCTGCCCACACACTGACCAAGTTAAGGAAGGAGCAGAAAAACGAGAGGAGGGAGCCTGCTGCTCTAGCAGCCCTCTGGAAGGGTGAGAAGAGGATTAAAAGGACAGTTCATGATATGGATAGCACTGGAGACAAAAAGGATGAGGCAGGCTACTTGATGAGAGAGACAGAGAATCCCCTGACTGGAAAAGGAAGACCTGGATATTAGTCTGTAAGGGCAACATGTGCACCCCAGGCATGGCACTGAACAAGCACTTCAGCATCTTCTGGTTAATAGTGTCAATAAAACGGGGTCAGGGCCAAGGAATCAGTGAAACAGGCATTTTCATTCTGTAATAGGAGAGAAAGCAGTAGAACTGGCCAGAGAGGAAAAATACAGAGGAGCCTTTCCAGATGCTGAAATCATCCTCTTCATCCTTACCCTGGCTGCAAATAGCTGCCAGGACTCTCACGACTTCACTAGAATTTAAAATCCAAAGTGACTATTCACAGCTGGGGAGAAGGGAGCATAATTTTCTGATCCAATCTGCTCCTGCCCTTCCTCAACTGTCTCATTTGTCCTGTCAGCCTGAAAATAATGTGTCATTTTAATCTTTCACATGTAAAAACGTCAAGAAATCAATTTTTCAGTCCCTTCAGCTAACGTGAAGCCTCCAATTAATGGAACCTTCAGCTAAGAGAATGCTGGAGAAGGAATCAGAAACTCCACTCTAATTAATGGCAGTTTATTTCACATTTGGCATTTGGTTCACTAAAACCTTCATGGGTTATAATAAAGATATATATAAGTAATTTATTTTATGCCCATAACAACCTAAAATTACAGCATCCACATTATTTTTAAAAGGCCAGGCCCCACTCATTTCTCCCCTCATGCTTTTCAATTTATAAACAATGCAGTGAAGCATACACAAACCATGCCACTACAAGGTGCTCTGTGAGAGACAGACACCATGAAATGGCTAATTGTTTATGCTGGAAGGTGTGTGACATCTCAGGCAGCAAACTGAGGTTGGAGAAAACATGTCGGGGAAGAAGCCATGAGGTGAGGGGTGTATCAGATGAGGCCCTCTGGGCCACCGCTTCCAACACAGACCTAGGATCATTCAGAATTTCATGACTTCAGTTAGAAGACAGTGTAGCGTCAGGGTTAGTTATTATCCATTACTCTTCAAACCTTTCTTCTTGCAACATGCCACCTTCAGAGGAAATAGTGACCAGTACCACCCGCTCTTTTCCCAAAATTAGCTTTGGTTCAACCCCAAAAGCCGAAGTTCTGTTGCTACCTAGCCTGTGGCCTTGAGCATTTGGTTTTCCACTCCTACCCCGCCCACTGAGAAACCTGAGCAAGCTGTCAGTGAAGCCTCATCCCTGTGGGCTCCCATCAAGGCCAGCATCTGCTGCACAGCCAAGTGCAGGGCAGTAAGCAGTCCTTCCCAGAGACCCTGCAATATAAAGCTGCTTCTCACCCTAATCAACTCTGCCTGAGCCATCCATCAGTGAGTGGTCAGGGGCAGGAGGTAGGGGCCAAAGCTCAATGGTCAGGTCAGGGGATCCCTTAATGGTTGACAATGGCTCCTGACCTAGAAGTCATTGAGAGATGCAGCCACGGCTTCCCAAGAGATTTAAAGTTCCAACAAGGGTCACAGAGTTGGAAAGAAAAGGAATCCTTTCAAAAAGTGACCCCATTTCTCTTTATCCCCCAAACATAAGTGCAATCCAATTAATCTGGCATTAGCAGACCTACCAAACTTGTGAAGCCAGTCCTAACAACAAGGTGCAGACACACAGATACCCACCCTGCTCAGACTCACAGGACCCACACAGATCATGAGTGATGCAATGTGTCAAGGCTGCACATGGCCAGATGCATTTGGAGCAGTCCCCAACTGGGAGTGCTAATCAGTACCTTACTAGACCACTTGGTAGCTTCCCGATGCAAGGACTGAGCCGCGGCCAGAATGGGCTGGTTGACCGGCTGATTGGATGGCATTAACAGCAGCTCAGGTTCGTAATCGTCTTCCATGTCAGAGGGGACAGAGAACCCAACAGCATCAACCGCATCTGCCTCAGCTACAACTCCTATACCCACCTCAGCGGCTGGGATACCCGGCTTTGTCGATGGCAGGAAGGATGAGAAACAGGGATAGTGTTAGTAAGAGCAGTAGGACTTGGGAAACTGAGTTTCGGCTGGTTTAGTAACCAAAGCTTGCCTAGGATGGGAAAGAAAATGGCATACTCTCCAGGGGTTGAAGGAACCAAGGTCCAGCTCCAGCAGCTCTCAGCCCAACTCACCCTGTGGTGAAGGAAGAAAAGGGTCTTGCTCCAATTACAAAGGGTTTCCAGAGAAATATGGAAATTGATTTGAGTGATGCAATGTGGTTGACAATTGCATCAATTGTCAAGCTACATTCATTTTTTTAATACACTCCAAAATTAAACTTACCACATGTACTCATGTCAGAACAATTTTGAGTAGCAAAACCCAATTGTAGTTCATTACTTTTAAAAGGAATTGGAGGAGGGAAAGTAAATACAACACACGAATTGCTTTGAATAGAAGAAAATGAACACCTTGCTGGGTCATATGGTCACTACATTGTTCTGGGACACAAGAAGTGACAGGTCAGCTCTACAGCTGCCAGACATAGATCATTTCCTTCAGGAGTTAAAAGTTCCTGAATTAAAAACGATATATCAAAAGTAACAAACACCAAACTAGGAAAGAGACAGGAAAACAACAGTGGGTGAAGAGGATTTATCAAGCACCCCACAATGATCCAGCTGTAAGAAACCTTAAGAAAATGCCCTATCCGGCCTGTTATAGGGAAAACTCGCTCAGAGTCAGATCAGCTCGCTGGCATGTGCACACATGTGCGCTCTCTCTCTGTCTCTGTCTCTCTCTCTCTCTCTCTCTCTCTCTCATACACATACATACATACACACACACACACACACATTCCCTCTCCCCCCACCACCGCCCCCAAAGTCTTCAGAAAGAAAGCTTCTACAACATCTTATTACATTCATTTCTAATACCAACCCCAAAAGCTTCTCCTTGAATACAACCTCTCTCTCCTATTGCAAAATAGGTTCTCTTTCACCCCAAAGTTGACTTAACAGACCGACAATACATGAACTTGATCAATGAATGAGGCTCAGCTCAGAAGAGCCTTCACAGGAGCCCAAAATGGGTACCCATGAAAGAATAAGGACCATGAGCCGAAGATCATGAATTTAGTATTAGAGGTGGGAATTATAAGAGATTTGAGGAGGAGACAGGGGGATCAGATGCTGAAAAGCAGGCTGAGGAGAAAAGAAAAAACAAATTGCCTTAATAAAGTCGAACCATTCACATGAAGAACAGTGACCACAGGTATTATACATCAAACATCTGTAACCAAAAGGAAGTAGGAGTTTGTATAGAATTTTATTTGCAGTTGCTATCAATCTTTAAAATCATTCTGTACATGATCTGTCTCACCAAAAGGTGAAAATGAAGTTGGAGGATTCAGGGTCAACAAGGGGTTCAGTTACCATCTAAATCCTCTCATTTAAACTCTGTCTCAACAAGACTCATCCTCATTCTGTAGAGAATAGAGAAGCTAGCTCACAGCTGCTAGGGATGAGTGACAAATTGCACAAAGACAGATTGACACACAAATACATATTCTTCCCCCAACATACACACCTTTCAAGTCGTTCCTGGCTTCACACAACTCAAAGTCAGCAAACTCCAAATGCTCAGACCTCAGGAGACACTCAGACCTAAAGTATTCTGGTCATAAATGGCAGAGAGGGGCAAATATGTAGGCCAGTACTGTTTGCCCCTTTTACATTTTATCTTTATATTTTATTAATGTTTTGTTTAACTGCACAATGCATCTGAATTATAATGAAATTTACATTTCCTTTGAGTAAAATCAACTTTCACTGTCACACTCCCCACTCTCTTTATACTCAGGGAATCAACCACATGGTCCCAGGGGTATGCATGCCCCAACTGGAGAGCTATCATTATAAATAATTGCAAAGATCAGGTCGAACGCTTCCAAAGTCTCCATTCCTTCTTAGGAGTGCACGGCTAAGCATTTTGAAAAACACAGAGTTAAAAACCAAGTTTAAGGGCTGGGGTATAGCTCAGTGCTAGAGTGCCTACCTAGCATGCACAAAGCCCTGAGTTCAATCCCCAGCACCACAAAAACAAAACAAAAAACAAAAACCAAGGTTAATTTCCCAGCCTTGGGGGGGAGGGGAAAATCCAAGGTCAGTTACAGGTATAGGCAGTCCCTGGAGACTACATCAAAATATAGGATTGAATTAGAAACAGTTTAGAACTACGTTAGAACTACATTTCACTGCAAAGTTAAAAATATTTTGCTCTTATCTAGAAAAGCTACCACTCATCATCATTCAGGGGGAAAAAGGCAAGTGATTGATGGGGCATAACTGCTGCGGCATCCAGGTTTTTATCCACCACAATAATATTTACACTGAGCTGGAGTGAGCCAGGAGCTGCCTGGAGTTGAAAGGTAGGATGATTTCGAGAAAGAACAAAGCCTATGGCATCTAATACCAATCTATCTGCTTCTAATGTGAATGCAAACATTTCATTTAGCTGTAGCAAAGCCCACAAAAGACAGTTTTGTATCTGGAGGTCCGACAGTTAGCAATGGAACATCTAAAAACATTTAACAAGAAAGATAAGCAAATTCTAAAAGACCCCAAATGTCCAGGGTCAGTGCAGCTGACATTCTAGAGGGCAAAGAAGAAAGGAACCTACTTCTCAAACCACAGGCATCCCAGCTTTTGTTTGAGCTACAAGAAGGAGAAACCATCAAGCATCAGAAACATCTCACTAAATCACAGGTAAGGAGAAGAACATGCTATCAGCAACATAGAAACCAAAGCAGAGGGACAGAGTGACTCCATCAGGTCTCTTCTTCCAGGGCTATGTGCCTAGCTCTTCATCCTTTCTCAGAAGACGTCCTTTCTTGACAAAAAGCTTTATTACTTACCTTGCTGGACCATTTACGAGCTTCATCATGGAGCTGCCTGGCAGCCATCATCATTGGCTGATTAATCACCTCCCCGGCTTTCTGCTCGGGAAACTCTTCATCCTTTTCCTCTGGTGGTGGGGGCCTGGGTGGAGGGACCTCACCCTCAGGCAGAGGTGGTTTGGGAGGCGCGAGCTCATCTGTTAGCTAAGAAAGAGAATAAACAGGTTTGTAAGTAAAACCCTAGGAACTACTCCCCCTTAGAATTCTTTCCTTTCCTCTAAAAAGCATCTCTAGAAAAGCCACCCACATTGACTTCAAATAAGACCACCCACACTGAGCCACAAGGACCACCTACTACAATCTCAACAGAAGCATTTTTTTTTCTCCACAAACAGCTAACTGTGGTGGTCATATCCCAGGGAGGCATACACAACACCACCAGATCAAGGATTCCCAAAGATGATCCTCACACAAGATCGAAGTTCTAAGTTCTGGGTCAAGGTCTATGAAGGGGTATCTGAAAGGAAAATAACTTCTTTCTTAGGCCTTAGGTTCTTCATCTCTCAAATGATCTCAAATGATCTCTCAAAAGATCCTGATTCTTTTTCTTTTTTCCTTTAACTTTTTTTGAACCTAGTTGTTGTGTTTTTTTAATTAGCAGGACTTTTACTCATTTATTTTGTGGTGCTGGGGAACTGAACCCCAGGCCTTGTGCATGCTAGGCAAACATTCTACCACTGAACCACATCCTCAGTCCAAGATCCTGACTCTTAATGTCATGAATCTACTGATGATAAAAGCAGTCATTCCCCACGAATATCTCCACCTGTCAGCCCTAACCACTCACCAAGAGCACAACTGAGGGGGAAAAAAAAAAAAAAGAACTGTTGGTGATTGGGGAAGCAATATTTACTCCCCAGCTATATGCACAATCATCTAATTCTGTCTTTGACAAATTTAACATATTCTACTGATATTAAGTATGGGGAAATAAATCAAAGAGAATAAATAAATCAAATTATTGCTTTGATAAGCTATTCCCTACATCAAGGTATTTCCAATAATGTTAGTTCAAGTAAGTATCTAAATATAATCACTATTTCTATTTCTTGGCTTTGTACCTGCAAGATATTGCCCATTGAACTTCTTGCTAAATCATGGGTAATTTATTCATGGTACTTAGAAATACCCTGCCAGTATCAAAAGATCTTTTTTACATTTTTTTTAGTTACCAATGGACCTTTATTTTATTTATTTATATGTGGTGCTCAGAATAAAACCCAATGCCTTACACATGGCTACACCAATGCTCTACCACTGAGCTACAACCCAGCCCAAAAGATTTTAAATTATATCTGGGTAAAAACTTTTTTTAGAAAAGTATATATTACTTTTGCTACTAACAATAAAAAATAAAAGTAAAGAACCTATACAAAATTCTAAACACCATTAACAATTGGGAACACATGAAATTTCTTCAGAAGCTGTGCGAGGATTTAACCTCAGCCCACCACCTCATCACTCTTTACCTCCATGCTTACCAAAGCCAGCTCCTCTCCTCCAGGATCACCCCATCACAGGAGGCCAGTACCACAGAGACCCACATACAAGCACTGGATTATGACTCCACTAAATTTAAGAATAAAAATCAAGATCTGCCTCTGACTCAAGTTCAAGTAAAAGCTAAAACAAGCCACTTGATTCTTGAAACTCTAAAGTAGTTTACTTCTCTCTTGCTACATTCTCAACACCCTGCTGCTCAATTCTCCCCATCACTCTGAATTTACTTACTCGGAGCTGTTCAAGGTCTGGTGGAGGAGGTGGGAAGTCAGGCTCCTGAGGTTGGAAGGCTTCTCTGACCTTGGCCACAGCTCCCAGGATCCGATATCCAGAGTCCAGGAAGCTCTTTTGCAGGCCTAAACATAGGATACTCTCACTTTCAGCCGGGTAGGTCAGTGCCCCAAAGCACTGTCTGTCCAGCAGAAGAACTGGTTTCTATTAACAAAAGCTGAATGTGAAACTGCCAGTAAGCCTCATGGGCAGTGAGTAAAGGGGAAGGGAGGCAGGGCAAGTCAGCTGCCCTGAGTCCTGAAAAGAGTAGATGCAGGGTGCCATCTGACTGGACAACTAACAGACAATCAGGAGATTCCTGGGCAAGAACACTCCGGCCTTGGGTGGCACCCATCACCCCTCTGAAGATGAGACAGTCAAGAATCATCTGCCCAATGCAGAATATGAGAGACATCATATTCAGATTGGGCACACATTCCCCAGAGTACTTTTCACCTTTCTCCCTACTCCTTTGCTGTATTTGGCATTCGGCATGCTAACCCTTATGCTGAGCTGCTGGTGTACAGTCACCTGGAATTAGGAATCCTCAAAATATTAGAAACTCCAATAAGGGAACCAACTATGTCTTTCATGATGGTGGGCTGAGAACACCAGAAAGATTCTGCCTGGGCCAGGGATGGATAGGCCAGAGCTTCCTTCCCACTCTCTCACTGGATCCTACTCACAAATGAGATTAGAAATATTGGGTGTTCAAAATAGGAAGGAATTCAGATTATTCCAACCAAAGGAGTGGCTCCAATTACACTCTGCTTCAGTGGTACTGAAAATATGATCAAAATTTAGCTGAAGAAAACCCAGATTCTTGAGGGCCTAAGAGATCAGAGGTTAACTTCAACCCTCCATATCTGACAGAAAAAGAAAATGCTTTACAAAGAAAAGTACGAGAGAATTTACATCAGTGATATATAAGGTTATATATTCCATATACATATCGCAAATTGGTTATCAGTCGTCTTTTTGAGAACTTTCCCAAACAATGATTGTACGGGGCTAGGAACTGTTTAGCCAGACAACATTAAGAAAGTACAGTGAAGTTGAACCAAGATATCTACATACCTGCCAATACCGTAGAGGTGTGGACAGAAAATGATTAACCTAGTATTCTCAAACCAAGTGTGTGTGGACTTTGTATGTGGTGGTTGTGAGGTGCATCTTATCTCACCACCATGCTTTGTTGCTTACCAGGATCAGAAATGTTTCCGGCCACAGCCTTTGCATCCATCACCATAGGGGAGATTGTTTTGCTCAGTTCATCAGAGGCAGCTTTCACAGCCTCACGGAACTTGGGATCCTCAGAGTTCTCCACCTCCCTCTTCGCCACCAGCAGGATTCGGTTGGCCCGACGCGCAATGCTTGTTGCCCCAGCAACCAGCATCTGAGGTTGAATGTTGGCCATGGCTACCTTACACTTGTCCAGATCTTTTTTAATTGCTTCTTCAGAAGCATCCAACAGAGATTTGGTATCAATGGCTTCGTCCACCAGCCCTGTCAGGAGAACAGAAATGGAATTTAGTTTCTGTTTTAGAAGAATAAGAGACTCCAAAACACTCATTTCTATTTGTTTCTCAGGACAAATTACAACACTCAGAATTCTCTCTTTCAGCTCAAAGTTATTCCTACACAATCAAAAGCTTCCAAGTAAATACACTGTAGAAAAAAGTGAGGACACAGTCAGGTAGGCTATGTGGATTTGCAACATTTATACCAACCGTGCCTTGTATCCACCCCAGACAACCAGAAATGCAAAGACATCAGGAGGAAACCAAGATGTGTCTGAAACCTTCACCACATCACCACATTATCTGCTAATAACATTTTCTCTCTTCACATCTCACTCCCCAGCCATCTGTTGGTTGCTGGCAGCATGCAGTGCCCAAGATGAGCCATGCGGAGGATTCCAATAACCCTAAAAGCCTGTTTCTTATTTCTGTTACCTCTCTTCAGACACTGTGGGAGCTCCACTTTCATCTCTGGCTTCTATAGACCCCTGTCAGCGGGTTCTGCAGGGACAACGAAGAGCCTACACTCTCCATTTCTTCCCTTCTCTCCTATCTCTCCCTCCACAGAGAATGGAGAATGAAGAAAATTCAGAAGTGCCACTTGCCACTTCAGTCGTACAGACGCAGGTTTGTTGGTGGTTGGTTTCTTTTTTTTTTTTCTTTTTCTTTTTTTAAACTACGTACTTGATAAGTTGGAGGAAACTCTGAGACAAATTCTATTAAATGGTAGCTATTGTGGTTCCCTGAAATGTGAACCTGCTGAAAATGACAGGGACACTCACTGTATCCACAAACACCGCCTCCCAGCCTCTGAAACTGAACTCTGCCTCAGACCGGGCAAAGGCGCTATTCAAAGAGAAGATAGGAGCTGTAACAATAAACATCACACTGGGAGGGTGGCACTGAAATAAAAGAGACTCAAAGAGTCTCTTCAGACAAAGTCGCAAGGCTTGAATGAGAAACCACCACTGCTCAGCAGCCTTAATCAGGGCCAAGAACACTGTTGAGCACATGACTGTCCCTTTATCCAATTACAACGGAGTAACAAAACCAGTCCTGCTTGGGTTTCTCAGAACTCATTCCTCATGGGTCAGACAAGAACTTTACACACAACTCTACCTGTCATTTTTTCAACATTATCAATCCACTGGTTCTTCATGGTTTCAAAATGTTCATAAGCGGCCTGATTTCCAGGGTTCCTAAGTAAGATGCGTGCAGCCGAGATGACCTGACAACGACAAAACAACCTTTCAACACCACAGTACCCTCATACTCAAATTACAAATCTGCAATGAGAGCTTCTCCTCTTCACCAAGAGATGGCACCATAAAGCCAAAAACTGACAGGTTTTTTTAGGCTGAACATATTAGGTTTGGTCTCATAGACAGCTCCCCAGAGTGGACTCTGTGCACAAAGGTTTTACAGTCAGTGGCCAGATATGTATATATAAGATGAAACCCAGGACCTTATGCGTGCCAGCCAAGCACTCTACCACAGAGCCACTGCCACCGCTCCTGAGGCCTGATTTTAAGGAGGTAAGAAAATTACAAAGTGCTTTCACAACCATTTCTTACTTAATCCTGACAACCTATGTAATCCCTCACTTTGCAGATGCAAAAACCAAGACTCAGAAAATTTAAATGGGTTGCTCAAGAGGTCCTGACTAGTCAGTGACAGTATTTGGGGAAGAAGGAAATAATGTTTACTAAGTATCTAGTAAAATACAGTCTACATATGCATATTTTTAATGCTAAAAGCAGTCCATTAGGTTTGTTAGCTTCATTTTCCCCAGGTGAGAAAACCAAACCTCAAGGTCATAGAGGATTCAAGGTCAGTTCTCATTTTTTCCAAAGGTAGTAACTTAAGCTTACTTTTCCGTTTCTCTTTTTTAGAAATCTGTTTTATACTCAAAGTTTATGTTTTTTGTTTTGTTTTGTTTTGTTTGGCGGGGGGCAGTTGGTACTGAGGATTGAACTCAGGGGCACTCAAACCACTGAGCCACATCCCCAGTCCTATTTTATATTTTGTATAGAGACAGGGTCTCACTGAGTTGCTTAGCGCCTCATTTTTGCTGAGGCTGGCTTTGAACTTGCAATCCTCTTGACTCAGCCTCCCAAGCTGGGGAATTACAGGCATGTGCCACCATACCCAGCTAAAAGTTTATGTTTTATGTTTCATTTTTATAGAGTTTTTCAAGAAAGTTACACATTTTGTATTTTATGATTTTTTTAATTGGATGAATATAACCTTTCAGGAAGGTCTAATTTGTGATGAGGGTATAGTTTACTGGTAGAGTACTTGCCTAGCACATAATGCCCTGGGTTTGATCTCCAGCACCACAAAAATAGAGAGAGGGAGAATATACGGATTTAATTTGCTAACATGCAACATAGGCAAAAGTTGAATAATTAGTAAGACATGCTTATTTTCCCTCTTTCTCCCCACAAGTTCCCATGAAAGTCAGTATTATAGATTTATAAAGCCCTAATATGGTTCCCTATGTATTACAAGCCCTTAATAAATATCTGCTAAATAAATGAATGAAAAAACATTTTTCTATAATGTGAACAGAAGTAGCACAAACATCACACTAAATCATGTTGAACTGATTTTTAAAGGAAATCTATTACCCGTTAGAACTTTAATTCCTATTCAGTTTGTTTTCTTTTTTCTCCTTTGCTCCCAAATACACTAGCTATACTTTGACTATATAATTCATTGTACACCTTGGTTATATAATTAAGTAGAAAAAAAAGAAAACACACTATGCAAACAGCTGGGCTGTTGTTGTTTAATTCCCTCAAAAAGATGCTAGGGAAAGATGTAAACTCTAAAATGTAAACAAACTAAACTCTCAAAATCATCTAACAAAATATTTTCCTATCTATATATGTGTGTTGGTAAGGAAGGCTGCTCTGTTAGTTTTTACTACTTCTTTTTTTTTTTTTTTTTTTTTGGCAGGGATGGCTACTGGGGCTTAATCCAGGGGGTTTATCACTGAGCTACATCCCCAACCCTTTGTACTCTTTATTTTCAGACAGGGTCTCACAAACTTGCAATCTTCCTGCCTTGGCCTCCCCAGTTGCTGGAATTACAGGTGTGTACCACCACGCCCAGCTTTATTTCTACTTTCAAAACTAATATATGGCCATTATTTAAAAATTCAAGCAATATACAAATGTATAAAATTAAAAGTCCCACAAAGTACTAATTCTAGAAATCACATATGAATGTTTTTTAATGTGATCATACAGTTGGTGATCACAAATGTATAGAAAGTGTTCTGTAATTAACGTCCTTTACTGAGTACTGTATGATGAGTGTTGAAATAAAAAGCAAGCAAAACTCAACCTGGGGTGTGAGTTCTCGGGCAGTCTTCACTGATGCCTGAATGCCTTCCACTGTTGATTTATTAGCAGTACCAACAGCAGCCGCCTTCTCAGCTGTAGCTCCAAGCCTTCCCGAATGGTTTTCAAAGTTTGCTGCCCTCTCATCAAACACCTTGAGGAAAATACAAAGACATTAAGAAGATTTATAAATGGCTCAGGCTACCTAAGAAAAACTCCTTCTTAAGCAAATGCAGCAACTTGCCTAATGAAGATGTTAAGATATGACATCAAACTATTGCTAAAACTATAGTCAAATGCAAAATCTTAGCCACAGTGTACCTCCTCAGAGGTTTAGCCTTAGCTGTAAGCATAATATATACACACTACACACACACACACACACACACACACACACACACACACACACGCATCCCTGAAGATGAAGACTAAATAACCCCAGTTTTGGAAAGATTTATCCTCTAATCTGAAGAAGATGTACAAAACCACTCAGCTACTATAGGTACCATACATAGCCAAGAGCATCGCTAGCCCACAGTATCCACTGAAAGTCCTAAACTGAGTTCTAACCTTCCAGAACAGTAATCCTCATATATCCCATTACCATTAATGTTGTAAAAACTCTTCCCTTGACCTTCACAGGAAAAATGATACCTGGTGCTCATACTCTGGGCCTGACACAGGGCAAGGATGGTTGACTTTTATTAATCCCAAATGCAAAATCATCTATTTAATTGTTATTCAGTTCTCAAATTATATAAAGTTAACTTTTCCATCAATATGAATACCATGCAATGTCATACACCACAAACAGACTATTTTACTTACTTGAAATGACAAAAGTTCTTCCACCATTTGTTTCAATAACATTTTTAGAACTGATACTTGAAAAACCAAGGCTATACTAAACAGCCCTGGGTTCAGGTTTACATTACACACAGAGGATATCGGGAATTCCCTATAGAATACATCCTCTTCATTTACCTCCTCCTGAGGGTCTGCCCACCCAGTTCAGACTCAAGGCAGATCATCTCTGTAGGTTTCTTGGCTCAACAGCAAACTCCAATCTCACTGCCAGTGTTCTGGGTTGGTTTGATTTTTTGGTTTTGGTTTTGGTTTTTTGAGACAAGGTCTTGCTAAATTGGCCAGGCTGGCTTTGAACTTGGAACCCTTCCATCTCAGCCTCCTGTGTTGCGGGGATTACAGGTCTGTACCACCACATCCTGCCTGTATTTGACCTCTTAAGTCTCTTTCCTATCCTGATCTCTTGTTTAGATTTAGCTTTCTGAATTCCTGCCATTTCATTCTCAGAACGTTTGCCTGAAATCCCTGATCTCCTACTCCCCTTTTCCTGGTCTCAGTCCTTGTTTCTTTTTCTTTCTTTTTTAAAAAGTTTTGGTGCTGGTGGTACTGGGTATTGAACTCAAAACCCTGCACGTCCTAAGCTAAGCAAGTGTTCTACCACTGAACTACAGCTGGGAATATAGGCATAAGCCACTACCACCAGCTCAACCCTTGTTTATCTCTGCTGATCTCCCCCACTCTGGTCTTCTGCTTAACTTGGTTGAGAGCTCCTCCCAAACCATGTATGACGCTCCCTCTGATTTAACTGACTGCTTAGTATGCTTTTCTTGGCACTCAACCAAAGTTTACTGACCACCTACTATGTGTCAAACTTTGTGGTAGATGCAAAATAAATAAAATAATATCTGCACCTTAAGGAGATCACAGCCTCATGGGGGAAAAAGAGGCAATGGATTCTTACAATATGGTGGTGTATGTGCAAAAATAGAGCTAACCACTGATATTATGGGGGCAAAAGGAAAGGTAATTAGCTATCTAGGAAGTGAAGAATAATAAAGAGAAATAAGGTAGAAAAAAAGAAGGGGAAGATATAGACAGAAAGAACAAAGAAACTACAAGCAACTAGGTATTGCTGGGGCATGAACTGAGAAGCAGGGGTTTGTAGGAAATTGACATAGAAAGCATACTGAAAACCAGATCCCAGAGCTCTGGTTTTATCCTGTACTGAAGGAAGTTCCACTCATGAATTTACCCAGGAGAAAGCAGGGTCAGATTTGTTTTTGGTTTTGTTTTTAACTGGTGGTCTAGTGATAAATTCAAAGAAGATCAATCAGAGTCATGCAGGCAGTAAGGATCAGAATTAGAGCTGTGACAACATCAATGGAAACTGAAAGGATTCAAGAAATATTTGTAAGATCGATTTAAAATGCCTGAGTTATGTATTGGTGTGAGAGGATGGGGAGAAGGGAAAAGTCAACGATGACATGCAAATTCCCAAGGATAACAGCAGTCAACATATGCTGAGGAACTAATGAACCTCTAAGTGGAAAGGACAAGCAAACAGTTGGATCTACTAAACCAAAAATCAAAGAAGACTAGAATGAAAGAGTAGCAAACCTTTCTAGCCTGAGGAGACCATGAATTGAACTGCCCAGTGACTGAGGCCAGGGTAAGAAAATAGGGGTCAATATCAAATAAGAATAACACAAACCTTTATCCACAAACTTCACCTTTGGATATTTTGCCTGACCCCCAAATTCCTTCTTTGCTGCCAGTACTATAAAGGCCGAAAAAACAAATACTTGCTTTTCCAAATTCTTTTGCAGCTGAGGTAAAAATGCAACAGAGTTCTAAAGAAGAAGACATAAGCAAAGGTCTCCTGGAGGATTTCTGTAGCCTTTACTTTCATTCATTCAGCACTAACTGTGTGCCAGGCATTATTCTAGGAACTCGGCATAAAGCAATGACAAAATGAAGTCCCGCCCCATGGAGCTTTCCTGCTAATTTCAGACAGACGATAAAAACACCATGTAAATATATCAAATGTTGATAAATATTTAGAGAAAAGTAAGATATGAAGACTAAGAAATCCCTGGGATTGGGGGTTGCTATTTTAGGTAGTAATTCAAAAGTGACATTTCAGTAGAAAACTGAAAAAAAGTGAGTAAATAATATAATCTATGGGAAAAAACACATGCAAAAGGCCTCAAGATTAGGACATATGCACAAGAAGGTCCAGGATGATAGAGAGGAATACATAGGGGAAGAATAATACCAACGTGAGGTCAGAGAAGTAGACAAGGAACCAGATTCAGTATGTGCTGAAGCCATGTTTACCAAATATATAAAACATACCTGTCTCTTCCCAAACTTTTCTTTCAATGATTTCACATTAAAACAGTCATGCTGGAGTGTTTTACATCATGATTCAATAAACATTACAAGTCAAATTATTTGGTTTTTGTTTTACTGGAGAGTTGGTTTATCAGCACATCACTGGCCTTACTGTTCAGTGTAAGGGCTCTGACTTCACTAAGAGACAGGGAGGAATTACTGGAAGGTTTTGAGGAGATGAATGACATCAAATGATTTCAAATGCCTTTCCTGATTTCTGTGTTGAGAACAAAATGTCCTAATAAAATAGACAGTTCAGACTGAAGTACCCCATTCCTTATACCTTCCTGCCTTGAACATGATGACACCTGGGCAGCAAAAGTCATCCCATGCCGTAAGGAAAAGACCAAGAAAATCATAGAGATGCCAGTTTTCATGTTTTTTAGCTTCTGACTCAAGATCAGAGCTACCTGTTTCCATGTTTCTTGTGATGAAACAAAACTCTCTGATGGTCAGGTCTTCTACTGCTTGCAACTAAAAACCTTCATAACTAATATACTGGGTGGATTAAAAGATCCCCCTTCTACTCTTCCACCTACAACTTCCCAACCACTGCTGCTCATGTACACTGTAACAACAGTTTACCTTTACAAAGATGTACATATAGGCTGGCCAACAGAAGAAATGGAAGATCTCAGATACCTACCTCTTCCCTATTGGGTGCATCAGGAGGGGCAGTGGCTGCCACTGCCAATAGCTTGATGGGAGTTGTGGTATCACTGAAAACATCTGACACCTCCTGAGTCATAGCCTCCTGCATCCTGGCTTTCAGATCCTTAAAATAAAAATTTTTATTTTTTATCATTTAAAGATAAAAAATTTCCAACAACATCCCCAAAGCATATATTCTAATGTCCTTATTTCATTAAAATATTCATTCATTTAGTTTAATTCAATAAATATTTATTAATAGCTCCATACAAAAACACTGAGTTAGCACAGGTCTAAATTATGAATCCTGTCCTCTAGGAGACTGAATGAATGTTTGTTTTTTGGGGGAGTGGGTATACTGGGAATTGAACTAGGGGCACTCAACCACTGAGGCACATCCCCAGCCCTATTTTATAATTTATTTAGAGTCAGGGTCTCCCCGAGTTGCTTAGGGTCTCAATAAGTTACTGAGGCTGGGTTTAAACTTGTCAACCTCCTACCTCAGCCTCCCAAGTCGCTGGGATTACAGGCATGCACCTCTGAGCCCAGCTAGGAGGTTAATGCTTAGTGGAAGAGATAAGACATGACCACCATGTCTCTAGAGACTGTTCTACCAATCAAGGAATTTTACTTCGGTGTGGAGGGGCAGTAATTTACAGAGGATTGAACTTAAGTGGGGCTCCCACTGAGCTACATCCTCAGTTCTTTTAAATTTGAGACAGGGTCTCACTAAATTGCTGAGGCTGGTCTCAAACTTGCAATTCTCTGCCTCAGTCACCTATAGCTGGAATTTCAGGCATGTGCCACTGCACCCAGCACTTTTACTTCTTTTCTTGTTGGTATCTATGAAATGACACTGAAAATCATGGGGATGAGCCCAAAAAAGGTCCTGAAAGACAGAACTCCTCACTATTTCCACTGCTGGAGGGGCCTGAGGATGACCATAGTGACTACCTGGTGGCTGCAGTGTCAAATTTCTAAGCAATTTATTATCTTAGGAAGTACTAAATCAAGAATGGGAAATTAAGAAATCTCAATAACCGGGGCTGGGTCTGTAGCTAAGTGGTAGAGTGCTTGCCTTGCACATGTGAGGGCACTGAGTTCAAACCCTCAGCACCACATAAAAAATAAATGAATAAATGAAGATATTAAAAATATATTTTAAAAAAATTAAATTAAAATTAAAAAAAGAAATATCAATAACCAGTATGTAGGTATAGATGTCTTAACATGAGTCTAAAAAAGAGTATTCCTAGAAGTTACACATTCTTTTTCACAGTTATGTAGTCCAAATTAAGTTTTCTGAATTTATACAAAGAAATCTCCATCATCTCATTGTTCAAGGTAGCTGGCATATAATGACTGATGATACCAGAGATGATTTTGAGGTGTTATATAGAGAAGTTATTTTAATAAGTATATATTTCTTTTTAAAACAGTAGAAAAAAAAATACAACCAGTTCATGAAACCTAAGATTTCAGAATAATTACAAGGTTTTCTTTAAATTTAAGTTTTAAAAAGAAATTCATTTTAAGAAAATATTAAATAAATAAAAGCACAAGTGATGTGAACAGTGCAAAAATCACAAAAGAGTTCTTCATTGAGTGAAATTTGAAAAACAACTTCAGTCATTTACCACATACTAGTGAGCCTTTTCCTAATAATTAGCTCTAGATTTCCTTATATACTTGGTCATACTCTTGTTGTTTTCCCTAAACTCAAGAAATTATATGTTCTTAAATATTCTCCCATGCATCATTTTTCAGTAATATGTATATGTCTAAAATGTGTAAGGACATGTGCTCCTGAACTCCATCTACCTTTAAGGAGTCTTGGAGCTGCGATGCAAGTGCTCTAGCCTGAGGACTTTCCCCTTCCCCTCTGGCAGCCAGGTCAGCCAGCTGAGCCGTCAGCTGGTCCACACGGTCACACTTGGCAAGAAGATCTTGACGATAATAGGCCCCATCATGACATTAGCCAGACGATGTCCTTCAGCCACAAGCCCCCCGGATGGCAGCCTGACCTGGACCAAGAAGAAAACACTAAAACTCACAAAGACCCAAAAAAGGCAAACCACAGTGGCATTCTAGTAAAGTAGTTTTGTTATTTAAATAATATTCTGTAGGGAGATCATTTCCAGACAAAAGAAAACATTTCAGAAATACAGAAAACATAAGAATAGATAAATTATACTTTTTGGTGGTGGTGGTGGTGGGAGGTTTTGCAGGGGATTGAACCCAGACTCTCATGCATGCCAAGTACATGCTGTATACTAAGCCACATCACCAGTCCCTACACATTAACTTTTCTTTCTTTCTTTTTTTTTTTTTTTTCTTTTTGTGGTCCTCAAGATACAACTTAGGACCTTGTGCATGCTAGGCAAGATCATACCACTGAGCCACACCCCAGCCCAATTTTTATTCCCTGATTCTTTTCTTTAACACAAGAGTTTTCCCACTTAACTAAATTATCTTTTAAAAACATGCTCTAGTAGTAGCAGATGTGGTTCAAATAGAGCCCTTGCCTACCACATGTAAGGCTCTGGGTCTGAGTCCTCGCACTGCAAACAACAACAAACATAATCTAAAAATCTATGCAGGATTTTATAATATTGACATTAACTATTTTACCACATACTTGTTATTTAAGCATTTAAACTATTAACATATATTCTTGTATTAACTCCTTAGAAAAAAATTACTTCTTAGAAAAAAATTGAATTGCTGTGTCAATAAATATGAAGTTTTTCACATAATACCAAACTCTGGTATTAGTCTGTACTAATTCCTATACCACTAAGATATGCACCTGTCCAATTCCCTAACCCCCTTATTGACGCTAGACATCATCACCAATTTAAAAATCTGTTTATCCAACAAATACAGCAAATGGAGTAAACAGATCTTTCACTTGAACAGACTGCTATCATAAAGCAAATTCTTACAGAACCATTCTTAAAATATCCCCAAAGTCAAAATTTTAGGTTATAAATTCTTCAGGTTGCCTGCGTGATAAAAGAGCCATCACACCTGAAATACTGTGGTAGTTAAGTTCCTTCACTATTTTCAAAAATTATGTTAACTGGGTATTTGGCAATGGACTATGAACACAGAAATACTATAGAATGGAATGTACATAGGACTGATATTAACTGAAATTTTCAATTTTGACATGGATTGCGTGTCCACCGTGTGTGTATTTTTGGGGGGGAGAAGGAGGGTTATACTAGGGATTGAGGGGCCCTTTATATGTTGTTCTATGTAACACTCTACCACTGAGCTCTATCTCCAGCCTTTTTCGTTTGTTTTTATTTGAGACAGGGTCTCACTAAGTTGCTGAGGCTTAAATTGTGATCCTCCTATTCATCCTCCCAAGTTGCTGGAATTACAGGCGGGGCACCACCGTTCCTTGTTGACATGAGTATTCTTCTATTTGCATATATCAAAATCATTCATTCTCTAATACTTCTTAAAAGTCATAGGGATTATATTGACTGTAATTGGAAATGGAATCACACTGAAAAGTGCCTAAACTTTACAAATGACTAAAGAAACCTTTTAGCACTTTATTATAACGTTACAAATAAGACCCCTATCAACAACCTTGCTGTATTTGTGCTAAGGTCCCTTACCGACTCCCCGGTCATCCACTGTAGGATTATCAATCCATCGCTGTGCTTGTTCAATTTGCCCTCAAGTGGACAGCTGCTTTGGCAGGTCTGCTGTTTGCCACAGCCCTGTTGGGTTTTGGTCTGCAGGTTCTGTAGGGCCGTGGCCACCTGTTTGGCCAATGCACGAGCCTCTGGGGAAATCTCCTTTCCCCCTACAGAGAAAAGAACAGTCATCCTGTTTACACACAGACTGTTTATGTTGAGATGACTTGCTAATGAAAATGGTAATGAGATGACAAATTGCTAATGATTATTATTAACTTCAGTGGAAAAGAGTGGTTTATTTGGGTCTTTTAAATTTTTTAGTTGTCAATGGACCCTTATTTATTTATTTATTTTTATGTGGTGCTGAGAATTAGACACAGTGCTTTACACTTGCTAGGCAAGTGCTCTGCCACTGAGCCATAATGCTAGCCCTATTTGGTACTTAAATAAGAAATTATTTTTAAAAGAAATAAGAAATTATTGATTTAAATTCAGACTTTTTGTTCTAGTTAAGACATTAAATATGAGTTTGAGTCAATCTAGCCCAATCAAGGTCAATTATTGGTTAGCTAAACTCAATCAAAAATTAGTAGGTTACCTTCACACTCAGTCTGCCACCCCTGAAAACACTAGTTCCTCCTACAACTAGCAGCGCCTAGACAGCTGTATTTGCTGATGTCGTTGTAGGACCAATAATAATAGTAGTTAAAGTAGTTATAGTAGAACTAGTACTATATTTTGAGTCCTAATCTTGTCAGGTTACTGTTGCAATCACATTTCTTTTATTATCTTATCCTCACAACACTATAAGGTAAATGAAAATACTATAATTTAAAAAAAAAAAAAAAAGACACAAAGTTAGAAAACACATCCAAAGTCCCATTACTTACTCTGATGGAGTCCCAGGATTCAAATGTGACACTGACTTTGGAGTGCTCACTCTTAAACTATTATCTGTATTGCCTTATGTTGTTATTCTGTAATCCCCCAATCCTTGCCCATAACTGATTGAACTGAGTGGTTAACCTAACTCAAAGACAATGCAGCCATTGTCAATAAAGGCACTCAATTGAATTGTGGTGTTCTCAAAGTATAGTGTGAGTAAAAATCACCTGGGATCTTATTTCAAATACAGATAATGACCACCAATCAACAGAGATTCTGATTAAATATGTCTGATAATGGAGTCCAGGGATCCATATTTTTTTAACAAACCTTAGATAATCCTTGATCCATGCTGCAAAAACACCACATGGTCAACCTGTGGTGGGATCTGGAGCTAAAAATTCATTGTAAGACCTAGGCCATGGTAGGCCAAAGCCAGAAGAAGAACCTCCAAATTATTAATACTGTCCAGCACCCAGAGTTCAGCATATATAAAGACACCATAGAGTTACAAGAGGTAGAGGGAGGGGCTTTTAGTTATCCCAAGGTGTAGCCACAGTTCAAGCTGTTGGATTCTGTTAGAAGCTTCTATATATTTTCAATAATTGTCTACTTTTTTACTTGAGCTAGTTCCTTGCAACCAAGGAACCTTAACAGAGTGTCTACACAAAAATAAAAAGACAACCAAAAAATTATGTCACAAAGGGCAATAACTGCCTCCCCAAACCTATTCTAAAGACTTCAGATTCTAACCATTTAGCAAATACAAAGAATCTGATTAATTTTATGTATCAAGCTAAGGATGTAGCTCAGTAGTAGAGTGCTTGCCTAGCATGTATGAGGTCCTGCATTCAATTCCCAGCACCCAAAAAAACAAAATTCTTATATCTCAAGACTACTCAGGCATGGGAAAGTAACCTTCAGACTAATCTCATCTGTAAAAATATCTGCCAAAATGGACTAATTTGAGATACTTTTTAAGAGGTCCTTTATAATTTCAAGTTGTTATAGCCTTCCCCATGATAAAACTAGAAAAAGAAGGTATTTGCCAGGTTTTGGTCATGGCTACTCCTATGGCAGGAAGTTATGTATATGTATGCTATAATAATAAGTATTATAAAGGCACAAGTGACCACACATAGTAGTGACACCACTACTACCATTAATTATCTCTTCATCACTAAGAAACATTAACTGAGTGCCTACCATGTATATAGACTTGTATTAGATCCCAAAAACTCAGTTTCTCCCTTTGAGTATTTTTTAAAATCTAATAAGAATGTAAACAGTGGGCACTGTTATATATACCTATAATCCAAGTGACTCAGGTTGGGGGTGTTGCTGAGGCAGGAAGACAGCAAGATTGAGGCCATCCTTAGGAATTGAGTGAGACTCTTAACAACCCTAGCAAGATCTTATCTCAACTTAAAATAAAAGGACTAAAGATGCAACTCAGGCTGGGGCAGTGGCGCATGCTTCTAATCCCAGCGGCTCCAGAGGCTGAGGCAAGAGGATCACAAGTTCAAAGGGGCAGCCTCAGTAAAAGCAAGGCACTAAGCAACTCAGTGAGGACCCTATCTCTAAATAAATATAAAATAGGGCTGGGGATGTGGCTTAGTGGTCAGGTGCCCCTGAGTTCGATCCCTGATATTCCTCAGTTACTGGCAAAAAATTATGTAGCTCAGTGGTAGAGCACCCCTGGGTTCAATCTTCAATACCAAAAAAAAAGTAAGAGAATGTATTAATGAATTAATATTGTATTGAACAAAAGACCTTTGTTGACATTATATTTTAAAATTGGTAAATTTCCCTTTTTCCTCACACAAATAAGTCAAGATTTTGTGCATAGGACAGTGATGTCCAAATGACTGACTCTGATATATAATCAAATTTGAGATGTTAACTTAAGTTAGTCTCTGTCACCACAACCTCCTGCATAAAGTTTGTCTACAAACTTATTTTACAGCACTAGACAGGAGTTTGTTTTCTTAGCCATCACTGTCCTCTCAGTCAACATAAAACTTCAAAGAACTCTAAAGTATCTCTCACTGGGGGGAAAAAATTCGGCATTGTCTCATGGAAGAACAGAAAACAAAACATGCAGGTTAAATGAAAAGCAAAATATCTCAAGATGCTTGAAACTGGTTGTCCCCAGAGAACAGGGATAGAGGACATGGGTAGAATAGAGAGTGACTTTCACTTTTGGCATTATACCCTTCATTAGCATGTGTTGCAGACAGGAACTTATTTATCAGAACAAAGCATACACCTCTTTTCCATATAATCAAAGTAAGTACCATGAAAGCCTTTAAGAGAGGAATCCATGATAAGAATGTTGTTTAAAGAAACAACCACCCAGAAAATGTAATTTAAGAATCTTACTAATTGCTACCTAAGAAATAACACCATGGGGAAAGGAAGAAAATACTTTCTTATGACTCTTCCCTTCTCTCCACATACACACATAAACACAGGGGGTTTTTTCATAGCTAGCTACAAAAATTATTTTCCTCACATATCTGGGAAACCTGTATGTCACAAACATGATGTAGCAGGAAAGTCCTAGCTTAGAAATGAGAAAAACATAACTATAAAAAGGAGTTCTTAGCACACTAAATGTATTACTTTAAAACTATGTGATCAGCAATAAATTAATAAGCCTCATTTATGTCACAGGCACAATATAGGTAATATCTGATCTACCTATGTCATAAAGAATAATAGAGTGGAGGAGTATCATACATGCATCTAACCTATGGTTCATATGCTCATAGGGAAAAAGGAGAGAGAAAGAAAAAGAAATATTAAAGGACAATTAAAAGAACTGAATACATACTGTCTTCGTAAATCTGCTAATTTAGAAGTCAGAGCAGATATTTCTCCAAGAGAACGCAGAATGTCATCTCTCTCTTTAGGATCATCACACAATTCTGCTATTTTCCGAGCTTCAGCCAAAGCACCTCGGATCTGTTCTTCTCCTTCAGGTCCTCCATTTGGATCTGCAAGCCAATTCTATACAGAGGAGAAATGGAGACTACTGCAGTCCACTCATGAACCACATTTAATTAACCTTAACAAAGCCATCCCATGGCACACCAATAATTGTTTTTTAGAGTGTAATTATTATTGTTTTAGAGATGTGCTTAGCTTCATTCTAAGATGGAACCAATCCCTCATCTTTTTCTTTTTTTGGTGCTGGGAATCAAACCCAAGGCCTTGTGCATGCTAAGCATGTGCTCTGAGCTATATCCCCGGCCCCTCCCTCATCTTTTGAAAAACAATTTTGTTCCTATCCATTAGAATAAAATATCTTCATAAAGCTTTATCTCATCCTTAATCAGAAACATTTAAGTTTATCAAACATTTGTTTGTGAAAATACTTGAAAATCATTTTACATAAAAGTATAATTAGGGGTTGGGGTCATAGCTCAGTGGTAAAGCACTTGCCTAGCATGTATGAGGCACTGGGTTTGATTCTCAGCACTGCATGTAAATAAATAAAGTAAAAATAAAGGTCCATCGACAATTTACAAAAAGAGTAGAATCAGAAAACCTTAACTCTTTAACACTTCTATGACAGTTGAGAATTCTGAGATCAGGAAAGTTTCAATGTACTGTAATCTATATCAGGAACTAGGATTCTCTTGGTAACAGAGTACTTACCTTTTTTTCTTTTTTTTTTTTTTTTTTGTGGTGGTGTTGGGGATTTGAACCCATGGTCTTGTGTTTGCGAGGTAAGCACTCTACCAAATGAGCTATATCCCCAGCCCCAAGTGCTTACTTCTAACTAGTCAAAATATTCAAAATTAAGACCTTATTTCAAAATATAGATGAGCATTACTCTAGACTGTGATGGTAGGGAATGTGTTAACATTGGTAACTGCTGGCACAAGTCAATCAGTCATCACCTTAGAAGCACCCATTATTTACCGACACTAAATAATGAGGGGGTGGAGAGAAAAGAAAGTAAGAAGTGGGAAGGAAGAGGTGCAGGATATTTGTGGAATATTTCCCTTTCTCTTTACTTCCACCCCTCCTGACAATCATGGTATTACCTGAGCAGCATCAATCTTCTTCGCAATGCTCTGCTTTGAGTTTGTCATGGCTTCCAGCTTGCGAGCTGCATTTTCCACCTTTGCAGTGAGCACATCCAGACCTTGAGATACCTGCTGGGCTTTCTGCATTGCCACTGGTGAAGCTCCTTGACCTCTATTCAGACAGAGAGACTGTATTGTACCTTCTCAAATATTTAATAATAAAATATCCCTTAACACCACAGTACATGCCATTTTTGTTAGGATACTTGTCTTTTTCATTTTCCCCAGTAATCTAGGATAACACCAGAAAATTGAGTTAAACAAAGCAAGCTACCCAAACCATCTTTCTCTTTTGCTTTTAAAAATACACATGAGCTTTATGGAACTGCATTACCACTTTGAAGTCAGGCCAGCAAATTTTGATAATGATTATTCTCCTCTAGGTAGTGATTATATAACCAAATCTAAACTTCAGTGGGAATATGTGCTGGGGCTCTTATTGCTATGGAAGATTTTGTTACCATAGTAATGTGTGCTTTAGAAATAGGTAGCCATTGAATTGTCTTATTTATGGGTGAAAATACATTGAAAACATTTCAGAAGACAATACACACAAGAGTAATTGAAAGTGCAACACACTGACACCAATTTGATCTGTTCGAATCCTGAATTTTGGTGCCTGTGGGACTTTATGATGTTTAACCTCCTTTGGTTTCAATTTTTTCTTATAAAACTAACATAAAATGAAGGAAAGCAATAATACAGTTCTTGTCCTGCTTATTTAACAGAGTATCCAGGATCCAGCAAATATACTTGAAAACACTTTAGCCAGAAGGCAATATAAATATTACGATCTACTATTTTAACCAAATTATCATCACTATTACAACAAACCTAATGACCTAATGATAATCTGAAACGTCTGCCTTCCATTCTTGGGCAAAACTAGTTAGAACTGAGCGGGTAAGGGGGAAATACATGAGGACAAGAAGTACATCATTTTCCCAATTTCACTATTTTCTCACTCAGAAATGGTATGCTACTACTACAAAAATGATGTTAGTAGAAACTTGCTTTCCTTTGCACATATCTTTTTTTCTTTCTTCTACCACTGAGGTACATCCCCAGCCCTGAAACTTGTTTTCCTTAACGGACTTTTCAAGGCATAAAGGAAGATTTGCCATCATTTTATAAGCTCATATTTTTTCAATCAACCCAGTTTGGATAGCTCAATCATAGGAGTGGCAACTTTATCATTCAGTAGAATGGCCTGGTTCATCCTAATCTGAGCTTCTAACCTTAGAATGAACTCTAAAATATCTTTGCTTCCCTTAGTAATAATATGTACCTATCATTCAATTATCTACCCTCTTTAAAAAAAATACATGTTTTTCATCTATACCAATACTAGAGGCAATGAACTTCATAAATTCATTGCCATGTTATAGAAAAGGTATACACACACACACACACACACACACACACACACCATTTTCTTGGACTTGAAGTCTTCCTTTACCTGGCAGAAGAATGGAGACTTAGGAAACATAATATTTATGATTTAATTTGCTATTTTACCCTTCAAATTTATTAATTCATGATGAGGAATCTTTGGCATGTGAGTCCAACTATGAAAAAAGTAAAAAATAAGTATAGGCTACATTCAAATAAAAAGTTTGCCAAGCGTGGTGGCTCATGCTGTAATTCCAATGACTCAGGAGGCTGAGGCAGGAGGATTCCAAGTTCGAGGCCAGCCTGCAATTTAGTAATAAGGCTCTAAGCAACTTAGCAAAACCCTGTCACAAATAAAAAATGAAAAGGGCTGGGGATGTGGCTCTGTGGTAAAATGCCCCTGAGATCAATCTCCAGTGCCAAAATAAAGTTTCTTAAGATAGACACTTGAGGCCAGCCTCAGCAACTTAGCAAGATCCTATTTCAAATTTAAAAGTTAAAAGCCTAAGAATATAGTTCAATGGAAAAGCACTCCTGGTTCCTGATTTCAATCCCCAGCGCGTGCGCACGCACACACACACACACACACACACACACACACACACACACACACACACAAACTCATTAAGTCCCATGAGGATAAAACTTGATTCTTTCAATCCAGAAACCCTTCATGACTAGAAGAATATCAGTGAAAAAAACAAAACAAAAAAAGTCACTGTCATTAAAATGATAAATAGTTGAATAGTTGGGTATGTTTAAGAAAGAACAACAGGAAGATAGTTTCCAATCTTTCCTCATGAAAGGATACTGCAGGCTCCCCTGTGAAACAGGCCCAGAGCTACTCATCACTGTTCTAGCCTTTTCTCTTTACAGACTAATAGTCAATCCCATACAATTACCTCATTCTCTTGCTCATATTCATCTCTCTAAACACATACAACTGTGTATTTGAGAATTCCAAGTGAAAACCATCTACCACACTGTGAAAAGGCTGCAGACAAAAGAGCCAGAAATGAGAAATTAGAAGAGCCAAGAATCTGGTCAAATTGCATTGGTATTTCTTGAATGGGAACAAAACTTCTTTTTGTCCCTTCAGCAAAGTTAGTGCCATGCTCATGACAAGGGAGACTGCTTCTCAGCAGGAGTAAAGCTCACTCAACTCAAGATCACACTTATTTAAGCTGTTTCTTCTCCCCTTCAAGGTAGGGAAACACTTTGAAGCCCCAGAGCTTCCAGGACCATGGTAAATCCACAAATCCCTGGAAATCATAGGAAACATTGAATGGAAATGTTCACTGGCAACTTTTTAGGTAGAGATAAATGCTTTCATCAGATTATAAAAAGTGATCTTGGGGGCCTAGGGCTCTGGCTCAGTGGTAGAGCACTTGCCTGGCTTCATGTGAGGCACTAGGTTCGATCCTTAGCACCACATAAAAAAATAAATAATTTTTTTTAAAAAAGTGATCTTGGTCCAAAAAAAAGATTAAGAACCACACCTTTAAGATCCTGTATTTTTCACGGACACTACTTTGACACCAAGTATAGTGGAGCCCCCTTTGTATCTGAATGATCTCAAGAAGTTTCACAATATTCTCAAACCAAAATTAGTCTTCATGTACACTAGTGTCTCAGCAACACTTCTATTTTTCTAAAAGTCCACAGCATAAAATTCCATGAAAATGAAGAACTTTAGTAACATCCATGGAAGAATTCCAATTAAATCTATATTATACTGATTTGTCTCAATACAAAACTATCCATTTATTTGGTTCATCAGGGGCAAGTTCTAAAAAGTCAAGACTTACTGAAGGTAAAATGTAGTTAAAGAATTAAAAAAAAAAAAAAATAGGGTTGAATACAAACTCATAAAGAGACCAGAAATAGCCAAGCTTGGTGACACAGACCAATAATCCTAGTGATTTGGAAGGCTCTAGCAGGAGGATTGCAAGTTTGACCAGCCTCAACAACTAAGGTGCTAGCAATTGAGCAAGACCCTGGTCCTCAGAATAAAAAAATAAAAAGAACTGGAGATGTAGCTCAGTGGTAAAGCACTCTGGGCTCAATTCCCAGTACCCACTCAGTGGGGGGGCGGGGGGGGGGGTGGGAAATGCCCAGTAATTACCAGCTTAAAGGATGATCTATTTGATTTCTAAAATGATGTGAAATAATTTCAATGTTTTCACTCTTTATATTTCTTCCTGCCCATCTTTCATAAAATATACCTAACAAGCCAGCCTTCAACAGTGCCCCTTAATTTACAAAAACCTATGGCTAGAAACTAAAAATCCGATTTCTATTTCTATTACAGACTAAGTTCCAACTTTATTAGGTATAACATTTGCATATTTTAAAAGTTTAGAAAAAGAAAGCTCATCTCAATTTCAGAAGAATTCATATAATGAAATATCTTTTTCATCTATTAGCCAAAGATAACTCAGTAAAACTGGCACAGGCTTGCTTTCTGTGTGAGTTACTTACTACAGGTCTGGTAAGAGCAGAAAAACTTTACCTAGCCCGAAGGTCAGCCACTTGATCGGTCATCTGCCCTAGCATTTTGCAGGTTCCCAGGATCTCCCTGCGTTCCTTCCCTGCACAAAGTTCACCAACTTTTCCAGCTTCATCTAAGATCTGCCTGATGCCTGTTCACCAGCATCCCTAAAATAAAGAGATAGTCCGTGTCTGAAGTGTAGACACTTAAACATTGTAGAGAGGATACTTACAAGTCATTTCAGTCATGAAGGAAGAGATGATTTTAATGACAAGTGGAACAGAAGATGATCCATCTGATAGCTAACAGCCAAGCGATGCCTTTTACAAGGAGGCTGAGGTTTCAACCACAGATGCTGCTAAAACAGATACTTGGAACCATATCCACTTGGAGATACTAAGCAGCTTGTGGAAATAATATGGATGATGAAAATAGGCTGTACTAATTTAATAGTACTTAGCACCTTCAAACTCCATTAGGTTTTTCACTCATTCAAATGTTAATCTAAACTGAATAAATATTAAATTAGAAAGTACATAAAGCCAAACTCAATACCCTCCTTGGATCTTATCTTTGTATAGTCAATTTTACTTTCCAATTTTTATTGATATTACTATTTAATCTACTTAATTAAGTACTCTATTGACATAAATGGAAGTTTACCCAATGGGAATTAGCAGAGAAGAGCTTTTATTCAAAATAATTACCTTTCTGATTCAGGGAATGGGTGAACCAATAAATTTGCAAAGAATGCCCAGTTCAGCTTTGTTTATTCCTCCATAATGAGAGGTGATATGGATTATGCCCTTCATCCTTTTAAGGTCCAGTCATGCTTCCGCTAGTTTAAACTCTCAGAAGATAGGTTATGTTCCAAAGTGTTACAGTAGTTACGTCAGGATTACGAGATTATGGAGGATTTATTCCATTCTTTCATTTGCTTTAATTTTAGCTTTTTATTCTATGTATCAGAAAAGTAAAACTAAAGGGTTACCTGGGGAGGCACTGGGGTCACGGAGCCAACCTTTGGCCTGGTTCAGTTTGGAGTCTATGGAAGCTAATGCTCTCTTCATGGCTTCAGTGTCCTTTTGAAGAGAAAGACCACAATTATTTTCTTTGCAAACCCTGAGTTACCATAAAACAAAGTAGAGGAGTAGTTACAGCATTAACAATAGCTAAGGTAGTCCTACAATGGTCTCAATAATTTCATCACAACACAATTCTTATTGCTATCAAAATGCAGCATCTTGCATGCAAACCTTCAGTTAATTCTATTCAGTTTCCTGGTGTTTATTGCTAAAACTGGTAAAATGGCTCAAGCCAAAAGATGTTTAATGTTGTCAACAGAAAAAAGCTCTGTTGTCACATGCCTCATTATCAGCCTTTCTACTAGTCAACATTCATCTACTGCAGCCTTGCCAGAGCCCT